>NC_135713.1:120285900-120585900 GCF_964656455.1 Halichoerus grypus
GAATAATGTTCCACCATATGTATATACCACTTTTTCTTCATTTATCAGTTGATGGACATTAGGGTTATTTCCACATTTTAGCTATTATAAATAATGCTACAGTAGGCATTCATGTACACGTTTTTGGTGAACATATGCTTTAAAATTTTCTTGGGTATACACCTAGGTGTGGAGTTGTTGGGTTCATATGGTAACTCTTACTTTAAATTGTTGAGAAGTTGCCAAGCTATTCTTCTCAGTTTGGTAGTCTGCTCTGATTTTTGTTTACTACAGTAGAAAAAGCTCAGTAGGTACTACTTTTATTAGTTGATCAAGTCCGATATCACCAGTCATAAGACATATTAACACCACAACCTTTGCGATATGATGCACTGAGAAGAACACTACATCATTTTCTTGGTGCTTCTGTCAAAGATGCATGACCTCATTTTAATCATGAGAAGACACCAGACAGTCTTGAAAAACTGATCAGTATTCCTTGATGATGTCAGGATCATGAAAGACAAGGGAAGGCTGAGGGATTCTTGCAGACTACAGGAGACTAGGGAGAAATAACAACCAAAGGCCATATGGGATCCTGGAACAAAAAAGGACATGGTGGAAATACTGGTAAGGCTTGAAAAAGGATCTTTATAGTTTGGTTAGCATTATTGTTAATTTCCCAGTTGTGATGATTATCTATGACTATGTTACTATGTTAAGGTAATGCTATTAACATTGGGAAAGGCTGTGTGAGCAATATATGGAAACTGTATTATTTTTGCAGTTTTTGTGTAAGTTTAAAGGTAGTTCAGAGTAAAAAGTTATAAAAGAAATCCAGTCTTTTATTCTTGCTCATGTGTCTGTAGATCAGCTAGACCTGGTTGACCATGGCTAGGCTCAGCTGGGCTTAGCTTCAGTCTGCAGTTGGGGTCCACATTTGCTCCATGGGTCTCATCCTCCTCAGACCAGAATGCTAGCGAACATTTCTGATGGTGATGGTAGAATTCCAAAAGATGGGCAAAACGCACAAGCACATTTCAAATCACTGTGGCACATTTGCTGACATCCCACTGGCCGAAGCGTGTCATAAGTCAAGTCCAGAGTCAAGGGGTAGGAAAGTACTCCACTACGGTAGGAGGGGCTGTAAGGTCACCTGACAAAGGGTGTGGATACAGGCTAAGGGGAAGACAATTGGTGACAATAATGCAATCCACCACAGATTTTCCCCCTTGGAAAAGCAGGAGTTGTTATGTGGGTCTTGGACTGTGATTAGAGTCAGTGACAGATTCCCAGTGGGAGTCAAAATTCAAGTATGATATGGCCTTACTTAATTTGGACAGTTTTTCTTCTTGTCAGAGATGGTTTTTTCAGGCCATGATTTGTCCCCAGAGAGCCAGTGGTAGGGACATAGACACGGTAGGCTTTGCAGACCTGTTGGAGGGGCCTTTTTGGATCCCTATCATATTTTCTGCCTTCCCCCTTGCCCTCCACCTTTCAATCCCTGACTCTTGACCTGGATATAACTTGTGACTTTTTGCATGCACTCTGCTCTTTGAGCGTCCTGGTCCCTTCGTAGAGGCCCTAGAAGGATGCAGGTCAGTTTGCACACTAAATTGGCCTTCTTCCCAGGGGGGCGGAAACATTTAAAAGATTCTGTTTTCTGCTGCCTCTGCCTCTGCCATTGCTGGTTTTGTGTATCTTGAATGAGCGTAACCTGTATTTTAAGTTAATGCTATTGTGGTTGCTCTTGCCCCCTGTGGTGGCTTATGTGAAGGGAGTAATTTTGGAATTTTCCCCAAATAAAATAAATTGATTCACATAAGATTCTAGTCTGTTCCTTGGCCACTTTGGCACAGTATAACCTGTTATGTTTTGAAACTATTAGTCACATACTTTTTTTCACCTTGTCCATTTCTAATTTTGATCAAAAATCTGAAAATTCAAAATGCTACTGTTGTTTGTATTACTATTACTAGTTTACTACAAAAGAAACTATTAACATGACTAATTGTTATGAATCCTCTTGAGCTAGTGGAAATCCTTGTTGGCCTTTCCACACACCTCTAGATGACCTAGGATTTTCTCTTTTTCATTTTTAATTTTTACTCAGCAAATAATTATTGAGGATTTATTGTGTACTAGACCATGGGATAGGCCCTGGGGCTAAAGTGGTGACCATTTCTTTTTACCAGATGAATTAAAAAACTAAACTGTAACCACTGATTGTGGTAACTGCTGTAAAGGAAAGGTCCACGATGCTGCGAAAGACTGGAGCTGGGTCTGGTGTGGAGAAATAGAGGATACCACTGAGTGGAAGTAACTGTTAGCTGGGATTGGAAAGATGAGATAGGGAGGCTGGGGTTGGAAAGAGCATTCTGGGTAAAGCGAACAGCAAGTGGAATGGCCCCATGGTAGGAGTAAGCAAGCTTCTCTCATGGAATGGGAAAAGGAGAATGGGGAGTGGACAAGGCTGAAGAGGCAGGCAGGGGCTAGACACTAATGGGCCTCACTGACCGCCGTGAGGACTTTCATCTTTACTCTGAGAGAAGTCGGAAGCCCTGAGAGAAGTCGGAAGTCAGATTTGTATTTTGAAAAAACAAAACAAAACTGTTCTTTGTAAACAACAGTTGGACCAGGAGCTAAGAGTAGATTAGAGAGGCCAGCTGGAAGGCTATGGCACTGTCCAGAAGAGACATGGTGATGGTTTGGACAAGAGCAGTGGTGAGGAAGACAGAATGAATTCAAGAGACATTATAGCAGGAAAAATCACTATGTTTTAGAGATGCATTGGGTATGGGGGATGGTGAGGTAAAGGGAATATCAAGGATGACCTGCTTATTAGCCTTTAGTCCAGGAAGGTACTCGGTTGTTTTGTTAGTTTGAGATCTCCCCAGGTGAAACAACCTCTTGCCGTCATACATTCAGGGATTAATGCTGAAGAAGTTACCTCTTGCCCTATGATCCTAGGAAAAGCAAAGAAGTTGCTAGTTCCTTGCCACCAATTGGCCTCATCTTGGCCTCAGCTGCCTCCATAGCCTTTCCACTTCTCCCTGCTTCTTTTGTTCCTGGCCTCCTGAATGTCGCCTGTCAGTTTGTGTGTCTGAGTCTTTGCACACACAGCTCTATTTTGGATTCCCTATTTTCCCAGTCTGGGTCTCACTTTTTGCCTTATTTGACCCCCAGAGTCAGGAACCCCTTCAGGAAGCCTCCCCAGAGAAAGGTTTCCCCACTCTACTTTGGACATATATATTTTTTTAACCTTGAAGCATTTTGGTTGCTTTTGAGGTTAGAAGGAGATGGTTATGCACATATACTCATGTACTTAAGTTCCCATTAATTTTTTTAGCCAAAGATACAGAAACTCCCTATTGAAGTGGGGCAGCAGGAACAGAACAGCTTGTCTTGGCATGCTGTTTCCCTGGCTCCTTAGTTCTCTGGTGGAGACACAGTGGTCAGTGGAATTTGGAGTTCACTGTGGTTCTCTCAGAATTGAGAAAACTTGAATTCTTGCTACACCATTACCTTTTAATACTTAGGGTTTACCTGATCAAGTTCTGAGAGAACTCGCGCTGTATGCTTCCCTTAAAGGAATTTTTTTAATATTGTCATCCTTTTTTGAATCTTGAATCAAATTCAGCATCAGCAAGGCCATGCCATCCTTTGGCAGGAGAAAGCACAGAGCAGCATTTCTTCTAGATTTCTAGTATCTTGAACCCTTTCCCTAAAATTTTCTATCCCTGTGGCAGTTAACATTTCTCTTTGTATTCTTAGAACCTACCACAGTGGCTGGTATATAGTAGTTGCTTGGTAAATGATAACCACATGAATGAATGAATAAGTGTAACATTCTGCTTGTAGTATGTGATCTTGCACACTTGCTTTTTAACCAATGTTTTTAAAAATTTTTGTTTCCAGTATAATTAACATACGGTGTTATATTAGTTTCAGGTGTATGATATAATGACTGAACATATATATTAGTACTCATCATGATTAAGTATACTCTTGATCCCCTTCCCCTGTTTTGCCTACCTCCCCACCAACCTCCCCTCTAGTAACTGTGAGTGTGTTGTCTATATTTAAGAGTCTGTTTTTTGAGGGCGCCTGGGTGGCTCAGTCGTTAAGCGTCTACCTTCAGCTCAGGTCATGATCCCAGGGTCCTGGGATTGAGCCCCACATTGGGCTCCCTGCTCTGTGGGAAGCCTGCATCTCCCTCTCCCACTCCCCCTGCTTGTGTTCCCTCTCTCGCTGTGTCTCTCTCTGTCAACTAAATAAATAAAATCTTAAAAAAAAAAAGTCTGTTTTTTTGTCTCTCTTTTGTTCGTTTTGTTTCTTAAATACCACATATGAGTGAAATCGTATGGTATTTGCCTTTCTCTGATTGACTTATTTCACTTAGCATTATGTCCTGTAGATTCATGTTGTTGCAAATGGCAAGATGTCATTCTTCTCTATCTATATCTGAGTAATATTCCATTTTACATACATATACCACATCTTCCTTATCCATTTATCCCTTGATGGACACTTGGGTTAGGTCCATATCTTGGCTATTGTAAATAATGCTGCAGTAAACATGAGGGTGCATATATCTTTTCAAATTAGTGTTTTTGTGTTGTGTGAATACCCAATAGTGCAATTACTGGATCATATGGTAATTCTATTTTTAATTTTTGAGGAACCTCCATACTGTTTTCTACTGGTGCTGTGGCTGCACCAGTTTGCCTTCCCACCACCAGTGCACAGTTTTCTGCCCATTTTTCAAATGGGTTATTTGGGGGGTTTTTGGTGTTGAGTACCTCTTATCAGATATATCACTTGCAATATCGTCTTCCGTTCAGTAGGCTATCATCTTGTTTTGTTGTTTCTTTTGGTATGGAGAAGGTTTTTATTTCGATCTAATCCCAATAGTTTACTTTTGTTTTTGTTTCCCTTGCCTTAGGAGACATGTCTAGAAAAATGTTCCTACAGCCAATGTCAAAGAAATTATTGCCTGTGCTCTCCTCTAGGATTTTTATGGTTTTGGGTCTCATATTTAGGTTCTTAATTTATTTTAGGTTTATTTTTGTGCATAGTGTAAGAAAGTGGTCCAGTTTTCCCAACACCATTTGTTGAAGAGACTGTCTTTTTGCCACTGTATATTTTTGCCTCCTTTGTCGTACATTACTTGCCCATACAATTGTGGGTTTATCTCTGGACTCTATTCCATTAATCTGTGTGTCCATTTTGTCCCAGTACCATACTGTTTTGATTACTACAGCTTTATAGAATATCTTGAAATCTAGTATTGTTATACTTCTAATTTACTACTTCTTTTTCAAAATTGCTTTGGCTATTCAGGGTCTTTGTGGTTCCACACAAATTTTAGGATTATTTGTTCTAGCTCTGTGAAAAACGCTTTTGGTGTTTTGTTAGGGATTGCATTAAATGTGTAGATTGCTTTGAGTAGTGTGGACATTGTAACAATATTTGTTCTTCTAATCCATGAGCATGGAATATCTTTCCATTTGTTTATGTCTTCTTCACTATCTGTCTATTTATTTGTCTGTCTGTCAGAGGGGGAGAGAGAGAGAGCACAAACAGGGGGAGCGGTAGGCAGAGGGAGAAGCAGGTTCCCCGCTGAGCAGGGAGCCTGTCGTGGGACTTGATCCCAGGACCCTGGAATCATGACCTGAGCCAAAAGCAGATGCTTAACCAACTGAGCCACCCAGGCGTCCCTTTTTCGACATCTTTCATCAGTGTTCTATAGTTTTCAGAGTACAAGTCTTTCATCTTTTTCTTTAGTTATATTCTTAAGTATCTTATTATTTTCAGTACAATTATAAATGAGATTGTTTTCTTAATTTCTCTTTCTGCTACTTCATTATTAGTGTATAGAAATGCATCAGATTTCTGTATATTGATTTTGTATCCTGTGACGTGACTAAATTCATTTATCAGGTCTAGTAGTTTTTTAGTGTGGTCTTAAGGTTTTCTACATACAGTATCCTGTCATCTGCAAATAGTGGAAGTTTTACTTCTTCCTTACTGATTTCTTCTTGTCTGATTGCTGTGGCTGGAATTTCCAGTACTATGTTGAATAAAAGTGGCAAGAGTGGATGTTCTTGTCTTGTTTCTGATCTTAGGGGAAAGTTTTTTCCCATTGAGGATGATGTTAACTGTGGGTTTTTCATAGATGACCTTTATTATGTTAAGGTATGTTTCCTTTAAACCTGGTTTGTTGAGAGTTTTTATCTCAACATGGATGTTGTACTTTGCCATATACTTTTTATGCATCTCTTGAAATGAGCATATGGTTTTTATGCTTTCTGTTGTTCATGTGACCTATCACATTGATGGATATGCAAATATTGAACCACCTTGCATCTCAGGAGTAAATCCCACTTGATCATGTTGAATGATTTTCTTAATGTATTGTTGGATTTGGTTCGCTAATATTTTGTGGAGAATCTTTGCATCTGTGTTTATCAGAGATATTGGCCTGTAGTTCTTTTTTTGTAGTGTCTTTACCTGCTTTTTATTTATCTTTGAGTAATGTGTACAATGTGTATGAATAGCCCATCCATTCACATTACTTGTTTTTTCAGCTAGTGGATGGACCCTTCTGAGATGGGTGGGCATAGCTTTTTAGTTTCTACTGATTCCATTCCCTGCCTCCTTGGCTTGCTCTATCCTCTTACCTTCCAATCACACTCTGGTCTAGGGGCTTGGGAAATAATATAGGAGATATAGTCCCTGGCTCATCAAGGAGAGAGCCTCATAGAAGGAGCCTGATGATGAATAGATGAGGGTGGTGAGGTCTAAGCTTGCTGGAATGGCAAGCTCTCTGGGGTTTTCTTCGACTGTCAAGGGGAGAGGCAAGAAGGGTGTCATGAAGGATGCAGTGATGTAGCCATGTCCTTAAGGGTGAGTAGATACTTACCATTCACTGCACGTTTACAGAAAGGCTTATTATAGCTCAGTTTAAAGAAAACAGAATAGCTTAAAGATGCAGGTTCTAACTGGAGTTATTGGTCTCTCGATTGAAGTACAGATGTCCTTGCCCATCTGCCTCATTCCCTTAATTTGATATGTATTAGCAAAAGGAGAAAATATGTGTGAGAGGTGTGTGTGTGTGTGTGTGTGTGTGTGTGTGTCTTAGAGAGATGGATGGATTCAGGTAATGGAACACAGCAGAGTCTGGTCTTCATGAGTTAATAAATCCTGTTGGCTTGTTAGCCAACCATTCCATTGCAGTGTCCCTTCAAGGACTGTCTACCTCATGAGCCCTCTTCTTGGCTTTTAGGGCAGGCTGTCCCTGCTGGATCCCATGTGCGGCTGAATCTCCAGAGTGGGGCAAGAGAAGTGAAACTTCAAGAAGAGGACAAGTTCCGAAGTAATTTGAAAGGGTTGAAAAAAGGCAGAAGGTACAGTGACAACCCTAGGGACCGGGAGGTTGACAACATTGATTTTGTAATACTGAAAGTAACGACAGTGTGATGTTTGTTACCCAAATTCATGTGGCTTTTTAAAAATATTGAAATTTAGTAGTCTAGAATTTGTGATAAATCTGTCAGGGTTTTGTGGAAGTTTACTTGTAGAATCTTTGGAAAGAAATAGTTTACAAAGCAAATTGATACTTTAGGAAAGGCTGTAGGGGGAATGCTTAACCTGCTTTAAAAATGAAGCTATTTTTCCCAGTACTTTAAGAGCACCCATTTGAATCCCAACAATTAATGTGCTGATTACAGATGAGTCATCTATTCATTAAAACAGGCCTGTTAGGCCTTCTGCTTTGCAGTAATACTTCCTTGGTGAACAATAAAATTGCATTTTAAAGTCTTTAATTCAGACTAACTTTTCCTCTTGTTAGTCCATATTAAACAGGCTTTCTTGCAGGGTAAAAGTTCTCCAATGGTAAGAGATTGCTTTATTTTTTAATAACCAGTTTAGAGTATTTGATTTTGGACAATTTGTCTCTATTTTTCTGTTCTTTGCCTTGAATTAGTAAGTATTATTTGCAAGTTCTTTTTTATGTGAGGGAGGAGGAGGCATGGGGTTTGCAGGGGCTGCTGGAATTGGGCAATTTGAAAGGTCATAAATACCAATCATGAGGTTTCTAACACAAGGACCAGCAAATTACGGCCTGTGGGCCATACTGGGACTGCTACTTATTTTTGTACAGCCCACAGCTAAGTTGTTTCTTACATTTTTTAACGGTTGGAAAAAAGCAAAAGAATGATATTTCATGGCTTTTAGAGATTTCACTGTCCATAAATAAAGTCTTATTGGAACACAGTTATGCTCATTTGTTTATGTATGGTCTGTGGCCACTTTCCTGTTACCTGGCAGAGTTGAGTAGTTGGGACGATTGCCATAAGGCCCATAAAACCTGAAATATTATGTGGTCATACCAAAGAGTTTGATGCCCATGTTCTAAATACATGCAAGTATTGGCAATCAATAATGGATTGAGCAGGGTTAATGTTACTCAGTCCTTGAATTTTCGTTATTTCGACAGTATTCTGCGGTTAGATAAGAGCCAGAAAGGGAGCATAGAGACCCAATTCTTACCTGAGTCATTTCTTTGATGTACTCAACAAAAGGTTATTCAGCCTGTCCATATGTACCTTCAGTCCTGTAGCACCCACAACCCCACAGAGCAGCCTGCTCAGATGTGGGTAGTTTTCAGTGTTAGAAAATTTGATTGTATATGATGATAAGATAAGGAGATATTTGTCCTCCACACAGTCACTCCAAACTGGGGAGGATCTTTATCTTCCCCATCTCTCTTGATAGGCTTATACCTGGAGGCCATATGATGATTCATTTCTCACAGTCATTGAAGAAAGAATAAAATTTCATTGTTGTAACCCCTGCCAAGCTCCCTCCATCGCTAGCACACATATTATGCACACATATATCAGTGTCTCAGAGTATGTCAGGAGGTCTTTTATCACCTCTGTGCCAAGTCTTATTTTCTAAATAAAAAGGCTATTTTATTCTTGATTTAAGAATATTGAATTAGGAGCTTGATTAATTTGGAATTTGTTGATTTTACTACTGTGGAAAGTTCTTTTTCCAGGACCTGACCGTAGATCTTCAGTAAGATTGCTGAATGCTTTATTGGTTGCTCTTATCTTTTTAGAATAGAAATCAGAGTTATTTGTGTGGTCTGTAATAGGCACACCATAAGAGAGAGATACCTGTTCTATTTCTACCTCTTTTCTCCTTCGGAATGTTTCTGAGGGTTCTGGTCTGGAATGGCTTCCGGGGTATACTGGACATATCCTCTTCCTTCTCAGCATTTATTAGTAGTGGCAAACCTGTCTGGACAGCAACCCAAAGGCATGGACAAGGTGGTGTGGGTTTCACTGCTGTGAGCTCAGTAAATCTCTGCCTGCCTTCGATGGTGACTTCTTCCTTCTGCTGTGGACCTCATCTCAGCCTCCTCCAATTCCACTTAAAAGTGTCTTCCTGGCTCTTCAGTACCAGAATGGGAACAGAGGCCAAAGGTCAGGGCTCATTTCCACAGTTGTTACAGTATTTTGATTATCTGCTTATTCTGTTTTGGGGGACAAGACAGACAAGACCCACATCTTTCCATCAGATTGTCAAAGAGGTTGGTGATCACAGAGTTAAGAACCACTGGCTAAGGAGAGATGGGGATGGTCCATTTAGCCTAATCCATGGCAGCCTGTCCACCAGTTCTGCTGGATACGGGACTGGCCACACTGCTAACTAGAGCTGTAATGACTCTGGGCTATAAAACCTGGGATAAGACATCTGACTCTGACTTGTTTCAGAGGCCTCTCCTGGCACTGCCTTCAGTGTATATTTGGTTCCTAGCAGCAGGGCTTTCTCTTGCTATTTATGTCTTAGGCATTGTCATCTCCACTGTTTTTAGTCCATATTCCTGTCAACATCCCAACATTGTATCTGTCTTTTTTACCCTGGAACAACCATCTTCTTTGAATCACCCGCTTTTGTTCAGAGGGATGAGGGACAGTGTACATCCAGGTTTTCCCATCTTGAGCATTTAACATGGTACAATACAGCATTGTGGTTAAGGGAGTGGGCCAAAGACCAGGCCATTTCCTTGCTCCATTCATTCATTTCACAAAAGACCTATTGAGTGCCTATGTGCCACACATTAGAGGTACAGTAGTAAACAAAACAGGATGTCAGCATTAGAGAGGCTGGCCGGCAGAAAAACAGAAAAATAAAAATGCAAGTGAAGTAATTACAGATAGTGGTAGTATGTAGGGAAGAAATAAGCAAGGTAATCAGTCCCTAGGGAAGGCCACTTTAAATAGGATGGTTTGGAAGACCTCATTAAGATGATATTTGAACTGAGACCCGAAGAATGACTGGGATTTAGTCATGCAAGGAGTTAATTTTACAGGGTTAAGGTTAGAGCATCTCAGGCAGAGGGAAAAAGAAGAGTCTCCAGCTTTGTCAAGGAAGAGACTTCATCAAGTTTGGGAAACAGGAAAATGACCAGGATGACTAGAGAGTAGGAGAAGGAAGAAGAGTAATAGATGATTTTGGAGAGTGGCCTTATGAGGGGCCAGATCATGTGGAGTTTGGAGGTGCATGTTGAGTGGTCTTCATTTAAGTAGAACTGTAATGGAAAGGCAGTGGAGGATTTGGGGTGGGAGAGTAGTTTAATATGATGTAGTTTAACAAAGTCAGTCTAGTTGCTGTGTGTATGGAGAGTAGATTGAGGATGGACAAAAGAAGCACAGAGAGACAATTAGGGTGTCATTTCAGTAGATCAAGTAAGACATAATGGTGGCTTAGTCTAGTGTGTCATGATGGAGAGTGGTTGGGTGTGGAGATTTAATTTGGAGGTAGTGCCAACAGGACTTGCTTATGATAGATTTAGGGGTTGAAGGAAGGTGGTGGGGGAGGTATTTGAGATAAAGCCTCATTTTGGGATTTAACACAACTAGGTTCTTAGAAGTACCATTTATTGAAATGGAAAAGATTGAGAAAGGAACAGATTGATGGGGAGAAACATCAAGACTTATGTTTTAGATGTAGTAAGTTTGAGGTGCCTGATGAACATCTGAGATCTATGATATATATCAGGTAGTTGTACCACAGTCTGGCTCGTACTCAGGGGAGAGGATTGGTTAAAGATGTAAATTTGGACATCATTGCCTGACATACTTTATTTAGTTTTAAAGATTTTATTTTTTTGAGAGTACCAGCGGCGGTGTGGGGGAGGGGCAGAGGGAGAGGGAGAAGCTGACTCCCCGCTAAGCATGGAGCCTGATGTGGGGCTTGATCCCAGGACCCCAAGTTCATGACCTGAGCTGAAGGCAGATGCTTAACCGACTAAGCCACCCAGGTGCCCTGCCTGACAGATATTTTAAAAGAACTAGGGAAGAATGTGGAGATAGAGAAGATTGTTCAGGATTGAACTCCGAGGCATTCAAGTATATAGGGTTCAGATAGGAGATGAGAAACCAACAAAAGAGAGGAGGGAAGAAGGGGAAGAAACAGCAGAATGTAGTAACAAGAAGCTAGGAAGGAGAGTGTTTCAACGAGGGAGGGGTGAACTGTGTAAATGCTGCAGAGCAGTTGAGGAGCATGACATGAGTGAAGAGTCCCATTGGATCTGGTCATCCATTATTTTAGTAATTTTGATGAGAAGTTTTAGTAGGCTGTCAGAACTAAATCTGGATTAGAGCAAATGGCAGTGTTGGTAGCAGTCACGAAGATGAGAATAGTGAGTTAAGACAATGTGTTCATAAAGTTTTACCTTGAAGGAGAACAGGGAAATGGCATGATAATTAGAGACTCTGGAGTCCAAAGAGTGTTGGTATATTCAAAGGAATAATCCAACCAAAGAGAGAAATTGAAGATGCAGACAAGAGGGAGCAGTATAATTATGGGAGTTAAAGCTTTTGAAAAGGGAAGTGGGATCTGGAACATAAGTCTAATAAGAGTAGGGACACTTATCCATTTGCCATAGAAGGGAAAGCAGACAATGTATATTTGGTGCAGGTTGGTGTATAGAGGTGATGAGGGGAATAGGAATGCATTCTTGATGATAGCATCTATTTTTCTGAGTGAAGAATGAAGTGAGAATACCACCTGAAGATGATTTGATGTCTGTGTGTGCAGTCACACATGTGCGCACTTGTATGTATGTGTAATTTGGGCTGAGAATGGGTGATGGTGAGCGGCCTGGAAGAGTGGCACTTAAGGCGGTAAATAGAGCAATGAGACATGATGGGATTTGTTCCGACCAAGTCTTAGAGGACGGAGGGGTAATCCGTTCAAGCTGTGCCCCCAAATACTTATCTCTCTCTTAGGGATAAGGGGCAGGGCAGTGGCATCCTCATGCTACTGGCAGCGGGTGATGCTCTTCTGGAAGAGGGATCATCTTCCCTACCTCGTAGGATTGTGGTAATTAGTTGAATGAAATAATACTTTTAAAGGATTAAAACAGTGACTGACACATGGTTAAGTGTTCAATAAATGGGAGTGATTAGCTATTATTAATTAGTTTATGAGGATTGAGGTTTAGAGAAGAAAAGTGTTTTTCTCAGGGCTTGAAGGGGTCTCTGGGATGAATCAAAGACTAAATGGGCAAAGCCCTAAGAGCATGTGCCTCTCATAAGAGCTGGGGCCTGCTGGCATCTTGACTGTTTGACTGATATGCTTATCTGGCCCAGAGCAGCCCATTAGCCCCCTCCTTCCCCACCTGCATATATCTCCCGGGTTATCCTTAAACCATCCCCCTCCCAACTGCCTCCCCCCGCCCAGAGCTGGACAGTCTTGTCAAGCACAGACCACATTCCACACTTACTTTGTCCATGTCACTCTTGGTCTTACCTCTCTGTTCACTGATCAGAAATCACCATTGGTGGCAAAACCCACTCCCCATCCCATGAATGCCTTCTCTCCAAGAAGAATGGTCATGGCTTGGATCAGCTCCAGGGGGCTTTGAGAAGACACCACTCAAGTCTTCACCAGGTTCTTGAGATGACATCCACATTGGTTACTTTCCTCCCTCTCCTCGGAGGCTGACTTTGGAAGACGGTTGGCTTTGCATCTAGTCCTCAATAACTCAAACTTATTCCTTGGTCAGAATGACACCTAGCTCCTGCATTTACTCTGTGCCCAGGAGTTGGTCCTGTTTTTGTGAAGAAAGATTGCCTTGTGAAATCAGGCCAGGCACGTGGGGGGGGGGGGGGCTCAGGTCTCCATTGGTCCCTTTACTAGAAGAATATAAATAGGGTGCTTGTTATATCCTTTGTGCCCACTATCCTCCAGGAAGTCCTGCCTGTCACATGCTGACAGAACAGCATTGCACTGACATTCCAGACATACTTCTGCCTGTGTAGCTGGCTGAGGGCTCTCTGTCCGTGGAAGGCCTCTGTCTGCCCCATGGCATTTCCTCCTCTTTCATGAAATGACCCCATCTTCAGCAGTGTATTTCCTCCTTTAGCTTCAAGGTCAGACTACCTGTTGGACTTGTGGCTGACCAAAGGCAAAGCTAGAGTGGTGCACTCTGAGTTAGAGCTGGCCTGGCTTACCTTGTTTTGGAGTGCCAGCCCCTGCGGTGGGGGGGTGTTTTTTTCTTGGGAAAGATGATGCCTCCTTCCTGACTCTCACCTTCTCTTTGGACAGGCTGGACATCAACACTAACACCTACACATCTCAGGACCTCAAGAGTGCACTGGCAAAATTCAAGGAGGGGGCAGAAGTGGAGAGTTCAAAGGAAGACAAGGTGTGTGATGTTCTTTCCAGGGAGTTAGTAAGCCTACTGAACAGCCTTGAAGGGAATCACTTCTCCCTGAAGCTGTTAAAATAAACATGGGGTTATGATAATAATATTGTAAAATAATTTAAAGGGCAGTTATGCCAAATAAGTAATCCTTTATAGACAATTTAAAAATATATACCAGTGCTGGGAGCATTTCATTGTTTAGGATCCACCTTTGCGTTATATGTTTGGGGAAGATGAAGCACAAAGCAGAGATAATCATACTCTTCATTATCACAGACAAGAGTGAGGTGAATAGAGATTAAAACACAGATCTCCTCACTTACACTTGGATTGGACACAAACTTAAAGAACAGAGGAGCTGGGCTGGGAAGGAAGCCTTTATCCTTGTCCATGTCTTTTGAACATGTAGCAAATGTATTCCCTGTTCCAGGGCTCACGTTCCTTAAATGTACAGTGCAGGGGTGGAACAAGAGGATGGCTGAGGTTTCCTCCAGTTCTAAATTTGTGTACAGACTAAGGGAATGAGAAGGAGAAAGAGGCAGAATTGCAGCCCCTTGCTATGCCCCTCATGTCTGGGAGAGCTTGTGGTTACAGACTTATACCAGAAAGAAATCTTAAACTTGAGATGGAGCACGAACTCATGTGATAGAGAATTCCAACATCATTTAAAAAAAAAAAAAAAAAAACAACATATATATATATATATATATATATATATATATATAGTTGTTGCACGAGAGAGAGAGAGAGCGAGAGCGTGAGCACAAGCAGGGGGAGCAGCAGAGGAAGAGGGAGAAGCAGACTTTCTGCTGAGCAGAGAGCCCGATGTGGGGCTTGAGCCCTGGACCCTAGGATCATGACCTGAGCTGAAGGCAGACGATTAACAGACTGAGCCACCCAAGTTCCGCTCCCTTATCATTTTTTTACACTTCCATTTGAGTCCCATCCTTGAAAGAAGCTCCTCTGATGGCTACTTTAGAGACCTTTCTAAGTTCTCCCTTCCTCTTATCCCCCTCACAGTCCTCTTTTGCTTTGTCTCTCTGCCAGTGCCCCAGAATCCTGGCAATATCGTGGAGGGGCAGCATCAGGTTCTTGACAGCTTGTATGTTAAGTGGAAGAAGCCTTGGGTCCCTCAGATCCTTTAGAGCTAAGCGTTTCTGAGACAAATGAGCTTTTTTTTTTTTTTTTTGGTGTCGGAGAGGACTTCATTAGGATGTGTTAATATGCAGACCATGTTCTCCATGTCTTTCCTCATCTTAGTGAAGTCACACCTCCCAGTATGGAGAGTGTATACGGTATGAGAAGATGACTAGCAGCATGGCAGTGGTAGCAGCAGTGGTTGTAGGAAGGTGATAGATAAAATTTCATTCTACCACAGGATAGGAGGGTGAGGAAAATCAAATCCTCTTACCTGGTGAAGCGGAGGTGAGCAGAGGAGAGAGGTGTGTGCTTAGGTGCTTAGAGCAGAGATTGATGTTCCTGTGACCAGGGATTGGGCTCATTCTCACTCATCATCCCCTCACCATGGGCTCCATGTGGGCCTGATGGGAACATAGCAGTCAGCCCCTGATCCATGTCTTCTCTGTGGGTGGAAGACCCACTTTACCCCATCTCTTCTCTTTGTTCTCTTTTAATGGTCTTCTTTCCTGTAGTAAAGTTTGTATAGAAAAGTATGAATATTAAGAAAATATTTTTTAACCTCACACCTGTCAGAAGGGCTAAAATTAACAACTCGGAAAACAAGTGTTGGTGAGGATGTGGAGAAAGGGGAACCCTCTTACACTGTTGGTGGAAATGCAAACTGGTGCAGCCATTCTGAAAAACAGTATGGAGGTTTCTCAAAAAGTTAAAAATAGAACTACCTTATGATTTAGGGATTGCACTACTAGGTATTTACCCAAAGGATACAAAAATACTGATTCAAAGGGATATATGCACCCCGATGTTTATAGCAGCATTATCAACAAAAGCCAAATGTCCATCAACTGATGAATGGATAAAGAAGATATGGTGCACCTACACAGTGGAACATTACTCAGCCATCAAAAGGAATGAAAGCTTGCTACTTGCAATGATGTGGCTGGAGCTAGACTGTATTATGCTAAGGCAGAGAAGGACAAATACCATATGATTTCACTCATGTGTGGGATTTAAGAAACAAAACAGATAAACATATGGGAAGGGGAAAAAAAAGAAAGAAGGAAACAAACCATAGGAGACTCTTAATGATAGAGAACAAACTGAGGGTTGCTGGAGGGAGGTGGGTGGGAGATGGGCTAGATGGGTGATGCTCATCACTTGTTGTGATGAGCATTGGGTGTTGTATGTAAGTGATGAATCCCTGAATTCTGCTCTTGAAACCAATATTGCACTGTATGTTAACTAACTAGAATTTAAATAAAAATTTGAAAAAATAAAAAAACCCCAAAACTAAGATTAAAATAAAAAAATAAAATATTTTTTAAATGTAAAAGCAAGAGATTAAGTTTTCGGTTGATTTTTTTTTGCAATTAAAAAGAATCCTTTCCCATTGCAAGAGGAGATCCCAGTATCAGTACCCAAATGCAGGATCCTTATTCAAGCTGGTATAAGTCAACTGCTGTTTGCAAGATAAGGCTGACACACTCCTTACTTCTTTGGAGTGTAGGTTGTTGGCTTCTTCACTGAGGTGCTAGAGCCTGGGGTTTTTCTCCTGCTTTCATTTGGAGCCTGTTGGGATTGACTCAGCTCATCGTCAGTGCCCTTGGGACTGGCAAATAAATTGACTTGAAGTAGGTTGGGGAGTTTCTGACATGTCTCAAGCTCTTGGCTGCAGATGGCATTATGCTTTTTGTTTATCAGTCTTTAAATTCAAGTTGTGTGGTGGCTTGCAAGAACAGGATGGTGCTTTTGCTATTTATAAAAGCAATACTGTCAAATATTGTGCCGTATCCTATCATTTGAGTGAATGTTTTTCTGACTTGATTTTTTAGGGGGAAGGGCACCAATTCTATTGTATATGTTTGTACCTTAGATTTAAATGAATCAGTCCTTCCCAGAACCCCTTACCTTGTGGAAAAACTCCCATCTAGCCAGACAGATTTGGACTGTTGAATCTGATCCCTTTATACCTCTATTACCATACGAATGGCTTGATGCCCTATTTTATTATGTCAGCTGTTGTTCACCTGTATCCTATAAATTGTTCCATTTAAAAACATGACCTTCTTAAACTTTTGATGCTGGACAAGATAAAGTAGACTCATTTCTTAATATTACTCCTGCTAAGGACAGCTAAAAACCTTGGACATAATACTAAAAGCAAATATAAGAAGACTCTAAAAGGTGGGAAGAAGAAAGGAGACTGGCTAGTGACCTTGGAACTTGAAGAATAACATGATAGTGAGTTCCTTGGACATTCTTTTTGCCCTTTGTATATCCCAGAGTGGGCATTCGAGAGGCCCACATCCAGGAAATGCCAACAGGTACAGATAGAAAGAAGCCCTAAAAAAGACCTATTCTTTCTAGAGAAATTGCTAGGAAAAGGGCAGCCTAATAGAACTAAACCCTTTTTGACAATATCTGTCCTACTTTAGCCAAAGACGATGGAAATCTCCCACCCCACCCTTAGTGCCAGTGGAAATTGAAGGGAAACTTGGATTTCCACCTCCCACTTTGTGGTAGCAGGCTGCACTCTTATTCCTCCACCAGAGTGGTGTCAGCAGAGGCCGAGTGGGTAGACCGAACTTCTACCCCCTATCTCTGGCAATGATATGATGTGATGCAGTATTCTGCTACCTTGACCAAGGTGGCATCAGTGAGCCTTGAACAGAGAGCTGGAATTTCTACCCTCTGCCCAATGGTAGGATACTATTCTCTGTTTCCCCTGCTGGTGTGGTACCAGCAGACACCAAGTGTGGAGCCTGGTTTTCCACCCTCTACATTGGGGGTAGCAAGCTGCTTCTCCTGTTGGGGTGGTGTCAGTAGAGGCCAAGAAGGATATTTGAATGTCTTCTTCTGCCTGACACTACCAAGGTGGTTTTTCATTTGGAGCAGAGGTGATGCCATTGTGTGTGTTGGTCGGGGTGGGGGGAATGGGTGGTGGTGAATGGAGAATCTGTAGTCTGACCTTCTACTTGGTGGCACTGAGATAGCATGAGGCATCATTTTGCTCCCCACTCTGGGACATTGTCAGTGAGGGTAAGTGAGGAGCCTGAACTTCCACCCTCACACCAGCATCAGTGAAGCAGTGTTTCAGTTCCCCCAGCAGGGTGATAAAGAGGCCAAGGAAGGACTTCTTGTCCCAATGTAGAGTGTCCAGTGGTGGCAGGTGATGTTCTTCCTCCTCCTAACTAGAGAGTGGTGGTAGGATTTTGGAGAGAAGGGAGCTGGAGAAAAGGATTTCACAAATGAAATTTTGGGCATATTCTCTGGTGACCCACATGAGAAACTGACCAGAATTAACACAGCAAAAGATTTGATAACTGAAACGCAGTGTGGAATACTGCCCGGTGTCTAGATGAGCCTTTGGCAGGATATAAAGAAAACAGACCAAAATAACACTGCATAGGGTCTGGAAACTAAATTATCTTAGAGTCACAGCCACACAAGAAGGACAGAACCAGTGTATTAAACGTAAACATTTTAACTGCTTACTGAAAAGGAAGATTCAGTAAGTTAGAGAAATCTTAAAACTAATATCCAAAATGTCCAGAATACAAAAAATACCAAACCTTGAACTAATAGATAATAGATGCCAACAGTGAGATGACACAGAAGTTTGAATTACCTAAAAAGGATTTTAAAGCAGTTATAAAAATCATTCAACAAATGATTATGAACACTCTTGAAACAAATGACAACCTCAGCAAAGAAGTAGATGACAGAAGAAAGAACCAAATGGAATTTTTAGAACTGAAAAAAAATACAACTCAGAATGTTTAAAAATCACTGAATATCAGGGCTCAGTAGCAGAATAGGAAAGAGAGAGAAGAACCAGTAAACTTGAAGACAGAGAGAAATGACTAAAAATAGGGAAAAAATGAACAGAGACTTAGGGACCTGTGTGATTATAAGAAAGGATTTAACATTTCTGTCATTGGAGTCTTAGGAAAGGAGAGAGTCCTGAAAAATAATGAAAAAATAAACTAAGAAATAAAGGTGGAAAAATCCCCAAATATGATGAAGGGCATAAATGAATAGATTCATGAAACTGAATTTTCAGTAGGATAAACTCAGAGAAATCAACACCATGACGCTTCACAGCTACAGAAAAAATGTTGAAAACAGTTAGAAAAAACATACTACCTTAGGGTACAATGATTGACTGTGCATTTTTCATTTGAAACTACCAAGACCAGAGTATGTATCACAATATTTTTCAAGTGCTGAATAAACTGTCCACTCAGAATTCTATAGCCAATGAAAATATCCTTCATTAGCAAAAGAGAAATCAAGACATTCTTACACAAAATTGAAAACATTTGTCACTAGCAGATGTACCTAGAAGAATGACTAAAGAATATTCTCCAAATAAAAATGAAGTAACAGTAGAACGACACTTGGAACCATCAGGAATAAGAAAAGAACAATGAAATGAATGAAAATAAGGGGAAAAAGAATAGACTATCATTCTCTTACATTTGAAAAATAATGTTTAATAGTTAAAACAAAAATTATGACCTCTTCTGTAGCTCCATATACATTCAATATGAGTTTCACCATCAGAGTTACCACTGTTACTTTCTTTGCTGCACTTTGGTCTTCCTTGGCCACTTCTTTTCTTTTGATTACCCATTTTTATGATATGTTACTTGGGCTTGTCATTGGAAGATGAGGAAGTCCTACAACTACACACTTGACATCTGTGTGTGAACTGAGAAACGAATTTTTAGTGACCTGTCAGACAGACCTAGAAAGAAGTGGTATGATCACCCACTCATCATCATGAGCATTTATGTTATATGTAGTGAGTTGTGGACTAAAGAGCCAGCAACAAAGTTTGTACTTCATGCGATTACTGTTAAATGAAATTTGTGGTAACTGAAATTTGAGTAGTGTTGGGAGAATGGTGTTATTGAAACTATAGTATTTGAACTTGGTGCATGTAGGATCTGTGCAAAGCAAAGACTGTATCTGATTAAAGACTTGTATCTAGAATATAAAGAACTCTGAAAGCTCAACAGTAAAAAGTGACAACATATTTAGAGAGTGGGGAAAGGAAGTGAACAAACAGATAATTCACCGAAGATGATTTGTGGATGGCAAATAACCACCCAAAAAGATGTTTAATGTCTTTAGCCTTTGGAGAAATGCAAATTAAATCCACAATGAACTATCACCATACATCTATTAAAATACCTAAAACAAAAGTGGTGATAATACTAAATACTAGTGAGGATGTGGAGAAACTGAGTGTTTCATACATTGTTGGTGAGTATGTAAAATGGTACAGTCACCATGGAAAATAGGCAGTTTCTTATAAAACCAAACACGTTTGTCATATGACCCAGCAGTTGTGGGTCTTTATTGCCAGAGAAATGAGAACCTGAATTTATATAAAAACCCTTATACAAATATTTATGTTCATAATAGTCAACACCTGGAAACAACTCAAATGTTCAACAGGTGAATGGTTAAGCAAACTGTACATCTGTATAATGCAGTACTACTCAGCATTAAAAATAAATGAACCATTGATGCATGTGGTAACTTGGATAGATCTCAAGTGCATTATGTTCATATAAAAATACTATCTCAAAAGATTACAGACCTTGTTATTCCATCTTTATAACATTATCTAAATGCCAGAATTAAGGAAATGGAGAACAAAGTAGTGATTGCCAGGACACAGGGATGGGTGGGAGGGTGAGGTGCGCTGTAAAGGGATCGCACAGTGGAGTTTGGTGGTGGTGGAATAGTTCAGTAGCCTGATTGTTCTGGTAGATACATGAATATATATATTGGATAAAATTGTATAGAATAATATACACACATATATGTGCAAATGTGTACATGTAAAAGCTGATAAAATCTGAGTAAGGCTTATAGTCTAGTTAACAGTATTATACCTTTGTCATTTTCTTGGTTTTGTTAGTGTACTGTTAACGTAAGATGTTGCCATTGGGGGAAGCTGAACCAAGGGTACATGGTACTCTGTGTATTATTTTTGTAACTTTCTGTGAGTTTATAATTATTGCAAAATAAAAAGTTTTTGTTTTTGTTTTTTCTTAAAATAGGCCCTCTTCCTGAGGGCCAGGTACACATCATTTTCGTGAGGTGGAGGTGACTTATTTCTTATCCTGCTCACTTGCCTGACATCCCACAGCTCTAGGCAGTGACTCAGCTTCCCCAGACCTCTTTGCCCTGCCTTTGGTGGCCATCCAGAGTCCTTTAGCTGGGTGTAGGGAGAGCATTTCACTGTTGTTTTAGCCTGAAGAAGCAGGAAATGACATCCCATAGGTAGCATTGCTCTGCTAGGGGCTTGGTCTTTTTTAAGAGAGGCTGATTCATTTCTTTGGTTGGTGTTTCTATGGAGTACTTGTAACTGGGGAGAAAATCCATAGGTAATAGATGAGCAATTTGGAGCTGACAGCTGCTCATCATTCTGCTTTTTATAAATATTCCTGCCTTTTAATTTTTCTTGGAAGATAGAGACACAAACCACTATGACCTTTTGGACTCTATTTATAAGCACTGTCCTCTAAAATTGGGAAGAAAATGGGAGTGTCACATGTATAAAATATCTAATTGAAGTCTTTTATTCACCTCCAACATAACTTCATTTTTTAAATTTTTGTATGTGTGTGGGGTAGGGAAGGATTGAGAGAAAATTGAGACTTGAGTATAGTACATACAGTAATTTAGCCACTTCAAACAGTTGAACAAATTGTACACCTGTAGTTAGTTTGACAGTAATGAGAGTGATTTAATTTTCATCAGCAAATTGCTCCCACTCTGATAGCTCTTTACCCACAGTTTCCTACATCTGGGTTTCCCTAAAATGTTGCTGGATTGGGCAGGGCACAGCAAAGATAGTAAATGATTGTAGAAGATACAGAACCAAGGTGTGGATTATTCCACCTTAGACCTCAGCCTTTTCAACTGAGTTTAGGGATTGAAGGTGAGCTTGCATTGCTTCCCCTGACCTCAGTGATGGCAGCAAGAAGACTTTCCATTCTTCTTGAACATTAGAAGTCAGATTGTGATAAGTGAACCTGGAAAATCTTGAGTGTGTTTTTGGGGCAGAGGTCTATATAGATAGACTCTGAGGGCTCTCTTCTGTGGGCATCTTAGAAGGTCCAGGTATGCTTTGAAGACGGTGTGGGTTTGGTTCTAGACCACTGCAATAAATCAAGTCAGATTAATTTTTTGGTTTCCCAGTGCATGTAAGAGT
The DNA here is from genome assembly GCF_964656455.1 of Halichoerus grypus. Lineage (NCBI taxonomy): Eukaryota > Metazoa > Chordata > Mammalia > Carnivora > Phocidae > Halichoerus > Halichoerus grypus. The sequence goes on from NC_135713.1 coordinate 120,307,983, forward strand.
TATGTTTACTCTGTACTGCAGTCTACTAAATGTGCAATAGCATTATGTCTAAAAAACAATATACATACCTTAATTCAAAAAGTACTTTATTGCTAAAAAATGCTAACCACCTCGAGCTTTTAGTGAATTGTAATCCTTTTGCTTATGGAGGGTCTTGTCTCAAAGCTGATGGCTGCTTGACTGATGAGGGTGGTGGTTGCTGAACATTAGGATGGCTGTGGCGATTTCTTAAAATAAGAAAGCAGTGAAGTTTGCCACATTGAACAATTTCATGAACAGTTTCTCTGCAGCATGTGATGCTGTTTGATAACATTATACCACAATAGAACTTCTCTCAAATGGGAGTCAAATGTATCATATGACCTCACCGATATGAGGAATTCTTAATCTCAGGAAACAAACTGAGGGTTGCTGGAGTGGGGGGTGGGGTGGGAGGGATGGGGTGACTGGGTGATGGACACTGGGGAGGGTATGTGCTCTAGTAAGCGCTGTGAATTGTGCAAGACTGTTGAATCTCAGATCTGTACCTCTGAAACAAATAATGCAATATATGTTAAGAAAGAAAAAAAAAAAAAAGAAGAATGTAGCAGGAGGGGAAGAATGAAGGGGGGGAAATCGGAGGGGTAGACGAACCATGAGAGACGATGGACTCTGAAAAACAAACTGAGGGTTCTAGAGGGGAGGGAGGTGGGAGGATGGGTTAGCATGGTGATGGGTATTGAGGAGGGCACGTTCTGCATGGAGCACTGGGTGTTATGCACAAACAATGAATCATGGAACACTATATCTAAAACTAATGATGTAATGTATAGGGATTAACATAACAATAAAAAATTAAAGTAAAAAAAAAATGAGAGTCAATTCTCTCAAACCCTTTGACTGCTTTATCAACTGAGTTTATGTAGTATTCTAAATCCTTTGTTGTCATTTCAGCAGTCTTCACAGCATGTTCACCAGGAGTAGATTCCATTTCAGGAAACTACTTTCTTTGCTCATCCATAAGAAGCAACTTTTCATTCATTAAAGTTTTATCATGTTGCAACAGTTCAGTCACATCCTCAGGCTCCACTTCTAATTCTCTTGATATTTCTACCACATCTGCACTTATTTCCCCCACTGAAAACTTGAACTCGTCACAGTCATCCATGAGTGTTAGAATCGACTTCTTCCAAACTCCTGTTCATGTTGATAGTTTGACTTCTTCCCATTATGTTCTTAATGGGATCTAGAATGGGAATACTTTCCAACAGGTTTTCAGTTTACTTTGCCCAAATCCATTAAAGGAATCACTATCTGTGGCAACTGTAGCCTTACCAAATGTATTTTCTTATTATTATAATTAAGACTTGGAAGTCAACATGACTTCTTAATCCATGGGCTGCAGAATAGATATGTTAGCAAGCATGAAAACAACATTAATCTTGTTGTACATCTCTCAGAGCTCTTGGGTGACCAGGTGCATTGTCCATAAGCAGTAATACTTTGAAAGGAATTTTTTTTTTCTGACGGTAGTTCTCAATGTTTGTCTTAACATATTCAGTAAACCATGTTGTAAATAGACATGTTGTCATCCAGGCTTTTTTGTTCCATTTATAGAGGACAGGCCAAGTAGATTTAGCTTAATTCTTATGGGCCCTAGGATTTTTGGAGTAGCAAATAAACAATGGTTTCAACCTAAAGTCAGCAGCTGCATTAGCCCCTAACAAGAAAATCAGCCTGTGCTTTGAAGCCAGGCATTGACTTCTCCTCCTCTAGCTATGGAAGTCCTAGATGGCATCTTCTTCCAATAGAGGGGTATTTTGTCTACATTGAAAACCTGTTGCTGAGTCTAGCCACTTTCATGAATTAGCTAGATCTTCCAGATAACTTGCTGCAGCTTCTATATAAGCACTTGCTGCTTCACCTGGCACTTTTATGTTACGGAGATGGCTTGTTTTCTTAAACCTCATGAACCAACCTCTGCTAGCTTCAGACTTTTCTTCTGCAGGTTCCTTATCTCTTTCAGCTTTCACAGAATTAAAGAGATTTTAGGACCTTGCTCTGGATTAGGCTTTTTGGTTTAAGGAAATGCTGTGGCTGGTTTGACCTTCTATCCAGACCACTAAAACTTTCTCCATATCAGCAATGCAACTGTGTTGCTTTCTTACAATTTGTGTGTTCACTGGAATAGCACTTTCACTTTCCGTCAGGAACTCTTTGCATTCACAACTTGGCTGTTTGGCACAAGAGGCCTGTCTTTTGGTTATCTCAGCTTTTGACATGCCATCCTCACTAAGCCTAGTCATTTCTAGCTTTTGATTTAAAATGAGACATGAGACTCTTCCTTTCATTTGAATACTTAAGAGGCCATTGTAGGGTTATTAATTGGCCTAATTTCAAAATCATTGTCTCAGGAAACAGGCAGGCCCAAGAAGAAGGAGAGAGATGGGGGAATTGCCTATCAGCGGAGCAGTCAGAATACACAAAACATTTATCAGTTAAGTTCACTGTCTTATATGGGTGTGGCTTGTGGCACACCAAAACAACTACAATAGTAATATCAAATACCACTGATCATAGATCACCAGGACAAATATAATAATGAAAAAGTTCAAAATATTGCAAGAATTACCGAAATGTGACACAGAGACACAGAGTGAGCAAATGCTGTTGGAAAAATGATGCTGATAGAGTAGCTAAATGCTGGTTGCCACAAACCTCCAATTTGTAAAAAAAAAAAAAAAAAAAAAGAAGAAGAAGAAGTAACAGCTCTAAGTTTGACAAAGTGAAGTGCAATAAATTGAGGTATTCTTGTAGGAGGATTTTTTGATAGTACAGATGAAAGAAGGTTTTGAATCCTGGAGCAGTAATTCCTTGAGAATGGGCATCCATGATAGGCGACAACTGTCTTGGAGAGATGTCTCCAATTGATCTAATTATCTTTTTGCTTCAATTACCTTCTTAGGCAAGGCAGGCCAAGGTTAAACGACTCTTTCGCCCCATCGAGGAACTAAAGAAGGAGTTTGAGGAGCTGAATGTTGTCATTGAGACTGACATGCAGATCATGGTACGGCTGATCAACAAGTTCAACAGTTCCAGCTCCAGCCTAGAAGAGAAGATTGCTGCACTCTTTGATCTCGAATATTATGTCCATCAGGTATCGTATTTCTTTGTCCATAAATCTGACTTTTAAGTAACATTTTCAACAGCAAACCTTCCTGCCCTAAATCCTGAGAAAACAGCATCAGCATCTTTGCTCCTCTCTCAGGGCGTCTAGTATTTTTAACCTAGGCCAATAGCTATTGTAGTAAGATACATTCTAGAAGAAAGGGCCAATCTCTTTTTCATTTGCAGTGTTACGTCCGTTATTTTTCAACACCTATCATACAGCGGGGGCAAAACAGCCATGGTCTCTGTTTTATGTAGCTTATAGTCTGGAAGCAGGAACAATTAAATCATGAACAATGAACAATAAAATGAGATAATTTAAACTTAAGATTGTGATAAGGGCTCCAGAGAGTAGTGTGGGAGTATATAACGGGGGAACTTAGCCTAGTCAGGGGTGTTGGGGAAGGCTTTTGTAGATAAAGTTTTATTGCGACACAGCCGCATCTGTTTCTTTATGTATTGTTCTATTGTTTGGGGCTGTTTTTATGCTACAGTGAGGGGTTGAAGAGTTGTGACAGAAACCCTATGGCTCACAAAGCCAAAATCATTACCATCAGGCCCTTTGGAAAAAGTTTGCCAACCCTTGAATCAGAGTTCCACAGGCAGAGGAAACAGCATGTGCAAAGATTTTGAGGTTGAGAAGAGCTTGGAGAGATTAAGGGCCTGGGAAATACTGGATAGGGGAGCATAGATAAAGTGGAAAGGTTAGAGATTCAGAGAGGTGGAATTGGGAATATCACGCTCTATGATTTTATCCTTGATTTTAAGAACCAATGGAGAGTTTGCAGCAGGGAAAGGACTGATCACACTTGTGCTGTAATTATAATAGTTAATATTTATTGAGCATTTTCATAGACAAGGCACTCAAGTGCTTTATACATACCAATTCATTGAATTCCACAGCTGCCTTATGGGCCCTGTTACTAGTTCCATTTTATCACTGAGGCAAATAAGACACAGGTCAGACCTGATATTGCCCAAGGTCACCCAGTTAGTGAGTGGTAGAGCTGGGATTTGCAACAAGGTCTGTCTGACCCTAAACTGTGCTCTTAACCTTTTGGTCATTCTGTCTCCTCTAGGATACTGGAATCGTTTGAATGAAGCTCAAAAAGACATAGGTAGATCTAAGGAGAAGGAGCAAGAGAAGTCGTTTATTTATTCAATAAATTTATTGCATGCCTGTTAAGTCCCAAGAGCTATTTCAGGCACTTAAAATACATCTGTGAACAAAATTGGAGCTTAGCTTCTAGCGGAGGCAGATAGATAATAAATATAACTAATAAGTAAATTATGGACGGTGTGTTTTAAGTTGATAAATACTGTGGGCAAATAAAAAGTAGTTCATGGTAAGGATTGGCAATATTGGAAAGGAGCATCTCAGGAGAAACAACAAGTACTAAAGCCCTAAGGTGGGAGCATGTCTAGTGTGTTTGTGGGATCAGAACAAGTCAGTGTGTGGTTGGAGCTAAAAGAAGAGAGAGGGACGTAGGTGAAGCTTAGACAGATAATGGGGGGAAGATCATAGACCGCCTTGTCGAGCATGGAAAAGAATATGAAACTGGATGTTATTAAAGGCTGTTGAGCAGAAGAACAACATGCTCTGACTTATTTTTAAAGGATCCCTCCACCTGCTTTGTTGAGAATTAGAATGGAGGCAGGGGGTGTGGGTAGAAGCACGGAAACCAGATAGGAGGCTATTGCCGTAATTCAGACTAGGGACGATGGTGGCCCAGGAAGACTGTGTAATCATAATCAAAAGCTTGTTTGAGATCCTCATCAAGACACAGATCTTCAACATCCTCCCACACATGACTGCGTCCTTGTTCTCTATAAACTAGGCTAAAAGACATTCTTTCTTTCTTTCTTTCTGATTTTGTCAGCCTTTGTGGTGAGAGAGGATGAGTGTATACTGTATCTGCAGGAATTATGATGCGGCCTCTTCATCTTCTTTCTTTGCTCATAACTCTTTCTCAGGACTCAAATAGCAGGTCTATGATCCTCTTAGAGAGAAAGTGGGCCTGAGTTCTCTTTCCTCTTTCCTGTGTTTCTCTCCAGGGTGAAAAACAAGAATTCCAACAGCTTTTCCGTTACAGATATTTAAAGGATTAAGGATCTTAGAGGTTATTGGCCAACTTAGTCCTGCTCTGATCTTGGCAGCTTTTATTTTTTCTCATTTAACATACTTGGGTGGATCTTTAGGTATCAGGTCTCTACAGACTCTTCCTTTAGTTGAGCATAAAAGGCCAAAATAACTGGAGAGCTGATCATACCTAGAGGGGAGTGAGTACACAGGAGGCTAGCAGGGCCCTGACAAAATTGTTTTTTTCCATGCAAGTCAGCCGGTTATCTGGCGTTGTTGTCTCTAGGGTGACGTCCTATTCTGCTTTCATGAGTTACTGGGTGGGGTAAACACTTTCTTCGACATCACCTAACTCAGTCTCAGGTCAGACCAAGAACCGGTTCCCTCGTGAGGCCAAACTTGCTCTCTTCGGCAGAAGAGTCATAAATGTTCTGAGTCATTGGCCTTTGGATTGGAAGTACAAGGTCCTTGCTTTGGGCTGGTATGTCAGGCTATCATGCAACAGGTTGAGTTGTGATTTCGTGGGGGAATTAAAGAAGACACAGCTTAACCTTTAATTCTAGTTGTGATGGGGAATTCAGGTAATTTAGTGCTAGCATTGTGGAAGATAGGACTTCTGTTGCCAGGAACTTCACCAGTCCACTGCTGTTCTCGACTCACTGAATAGAAGCTTTGAGGAGCCATGGGGTTCAAAGACCCAAACTAAATCTGACCAAGGATTCCTCACAGCCATATTGGAATTCATATATTTCTATATTTTTATAAAGATTAATTTTTTTTTTTAAAGATTTTATTTATTTATTGGACAGAGAGAGACACAGCGAGAGAGGGAACACAGCAGGGGGAGTGGGAGAGGGAGAAGCAGGCTTCCCGCGGAGCAGGGAGCCCGATGCGGGGCTCAATCCCAGGACCCTGGGATCATGACCTGAGCCGAAGGCAGACGCTTAGCGACTGAGCCACCCAGGCGCCCTAAAGATTAATTTTTTTAGAGGGCGCCTGGGTGGCTCAGTTGGTTAAGCGACTGCCTTCGGCTCAGGTCATGATCCTGGAGTCCCGGGATCGAGTCCCACATCGGGCTCCCAGCTCAGCGGCGAGCCTGCTTCTCCCTCTGACCTTCTCCCCTCTCATGCTGTTTCTCTCTCTCTCGCTCTCTAATACATAAATAAATAAAATCTTTAAAAAAAAAAAAAAAAAGATTAATTTTTTTAGAGAGAGCATGCACATGCACGTGGGAGGGGTGAGGGGCAGAGGGAGAGAGCATCTCAAGCGGACTCCTCACTGAGCACGGAGCCTGATGTGGGGCTCGCTCCCACAACCCTGAGATCATGACCTGAGCCGATATCAAAAGTCAGACGCTTAATTGACAGAGCCATCCAGGCGCCCCAGCCGTATTGGAATTATTAAACAGGATCTATGAAAAGCAAAACCTTGTGTTTGGAAAATGGTTGTGAATTACTTATGAGGTGTAGCTTCTGTCTGCCCCATGTACCCTAGGGCAGTGTGTTTGCCTTTCTTCAAATGTCTCCTCAATTATTTAATATAGTGTCTCCCTTTGTCTATGTCCTGTTCTCTGATTGTCTGGCCAGAGCTCTGGTTCTCTCTTTTCCTCTGGAGTGTTAGCACAGTTCCTACTGTCCTTCCCCATGTGCTCCCTCCCTCTGCCTTGAGTTTCTGTCTACCTGTCTCACCCCGTCCTGAAGGCAGCCTGGGGAAAGCTGTGGCCCCAGACCTAGATGTGGAGCTGCAGACCTGGGACCTGATCATGCCTTCTCCTGTGTGATGCTGAGCAGGGCCCAGATTCTGGAGCTTGATCTTCTGAGTGTACAGTGGGCAGAATGACTCTTTTCTTCCTCATCTTCAGTGAAATAACAAATGAGAAAACATATTGAAAAGGTTGAGGTGCTTATATAAATGTTAGAATTTATAACATCCTGAATTGTCTTTGTAGTAATAAAGACAAACTACATCTGCAACAGAACCTCTATGACTTTGTGTTGCTTTGGGGCTGTTAGACTGGCAGCCACTCCATTAGGAACTCCTACCAGCTTTGACAAGTAGCCACCCCAGGCACTGAATGACAGGACTCTGAGCCATGGCTTTGTTATCCAGAAAACTTGGAAGGGGGGAGGATCAAAAAGAGGCAGTGAGTTCTTAGATTTTAGAACTAGAGTGTGTGAGGGCGCCTGGGTGGCTCAGTCGTTAAGCGTCTGCCTTTGGCTCAGGTCATGATCCCGGGGTCCTGGGATCGAGTCCCACATCTGGCTCCTTGCTCAGCAGGAAGACTGCTGGAGACCCACTCCCCCTGCTTGTGTTCCCTCTCTCGCTGTCTCTCTCTCTGTCAAATAAATAAAATCTTAAAAATAAAAAACAAACTAGAGTATGTGAGAAAGGAAGGCTTATGAAGTATTATTTGTACTTACATCAGCCAAACACCCTGCTCTGAGTCTCCCTAGTTGGCTGGCCTATGGTCCAGTGATAACTCCTCTTCGTAAGGACAGATTGAGGAAGAAAAATCCCAGCCCTGACTTGGGGGCCCTTATGGCAGAGCAGACTCCACGCTTGTTTCGGGACCCTGGATTGGCCATCTCTTTAGGTCTCTGGTATCAGGGACCCATCCATTTTGTTGGCACAGATGCCCCGGGTTGCCTTTTTTACTCACCGTGGAGTTTATTTCAGTAACGTTTTTTTCTGATCATATTTGTTCATTGGTTTAACAGTTACTTATTGAGCACCTAAGTATACACTCAGCATTGTTCTAATCACTGGATCTGCAGCAATGGTCAGGCAGAAAAAAACCCTGTTCTTATGGAGATTATATCAGAATATATAAAAATGATCTTCTAAGTGGTGAAAACAGTCTAGGTCCACCCAGGAACAGGCAGAGTCAAAGTCCTTCAAACTCAATTTCTCTCTTAGAGTCTTTGTCTAGTTTGGAAGGGCACAGTCAGGTAGGAAACAGAAGCATCTGGAGGAAAAAGGTGGATAGCAGTCATGGTGTTGGGCTAGCTTCCTGCATTTTCCTGATGATTTGTAGAGTGGGATCAGACTGTGGGCAAGAGGCAGTCTTTGTAGCAACAAAGGTATTTCCAAGGGAGATTGTAGTTACTGCATGGAGAAAATAGGATCCAGTGACCTTTCTTTTTCTTTTTTTTTTTAATATTTTATTTATTTATTTTGACAGAGACAGTGAGAGAGGGAACACAAGCAGGGGGAGTGGGAGAGGGAGAAGCAGGCTTCCCGTCGAGCAGGGAGCCCGATGCAGGGCTCGATCCCAGGACCCTGGGATCATGACCTGTGTCGAAGGCAGACGCCCAAGGAATGAGCCACCCAGGCGCCCCTCCAGTGACCTTTCTGAACAAGTTGAGTTTTCTTGTTCCAGGATACTAAGGAAGCCTGCGGAGTGAGATTCCCTATCGAATAAAAGGGAAATAGTCTAGACTTGGGGCTTTGGACCTTAAAGGGTGGCCTAGACCAGTGCCATTTGATAGAATTTTATTTGATTATGGAAATGTTATGCACTATCCAATAATAGCTACTAGCCAGTAACACAGGCCTAGAGTACAGCCTTTGAGGGAGAGACTTCTGTGCAGATTTTATCACACTTATCCTCAGAATCAGTCAGCCTTAGACTGTATGAAGTGAGGAAGAGAGAGGACTTCTTTTTTTGTAAGTGTCTGCTGCTTCCATTACTTGTACTGGGACTGGACATGAACAGGAAGCATGGCACCATTTAGTAGTCCTGATGATGCCAGATCTTTGTGTTAACAGCTTGTACATTAGGAGCAAGCTTTGTGATTCGTTATGGTTATAGCATTTTCCAGGACATATTTGGCAAAAGTAATAGCTAGGTGCCATTTCAGCCATTTCCCACGCAGGTGCTCATAAATCATGTTAGATGAATTCGGAAATCTCAAATTTAAGAATTTGTTATTACAGATCTTTTCTAGTTGGTCACAATGGCCACCATTGCTTTTTACTTGACTTTTTAGGTTTTTTTGAATACTCACCAAAAGAAAGGCAATAAGAAGGGCTCTTCTTTCCTTGATGGCTGTACCTTTGTTGCAGATGGATAATGCACAGGACCTGCTTTCCTTTGGCGGCCTTCAAGTGGTGATCAATGGGCTGAACAGCACAGAGCCCCTGGTGAAGGAGTATGCTGCGTTTGTGCTGGGGGCTGCCTTTTCCAGGTGAGCAGCATGGATGGACATCCCATTGGCCAGGATTGTTGGGGCCCTTCAGGTGAAGTCTAGCTTTACTTTTGGCCTGATTGGCCTGGAAGAAGGTTACACTTGAACTCTTGCACATCCCTATACACACATTTCATTGTAATCCTAGTGAAACTAGGGTAAGAATTTGATTCTGCCCTTATTCCAAGTAGATAAGAATTTTCACCGTGTTATTACCATGTGTGACTCTCTGTTCCTTCTCATCTTACAGATATATAATAATGTATTTTAGGTCACATTCTCTGTTGCATTCAAAGCTAATAAAAAGTTAGACCACCCATGGCTGGTTGAGTGGAAGGGAATGAACTCTAAGAGTTGATCCTTTTGCAATGAAGCTACATCTGGTGATGAATAAATGTTGAACCTGACTGAGGAGGGCCTTTTGGGGGGAATATGCCTTCTCCTTATTGTCTGGTACCAATCAACATGCATTCAGGTTATTGTACTCTTTGGGTTGGGATTTGTTTAAATTTCAGTTAGTCTGGCTTATGCTAGAAGAGTGATAAGGCAAGAGGAATGGGGACACAGCATCTCTTAAGAGTGGATGCAGAAAGATGTGTGGGCACCACATCATAATACTAAAAAAGTCAAGATGTCTTCAAGCTGCAGTTGGTCCATTGGAGCCACAGTTCCTTCCATTTTTGAAAATCTGTTCTTAGGACTATTTGTGCTTCTAAAATAGGAACCAGTTATTCTGATTCTTGGTGCAAAGGCATGGGTAGTAGCTATTAGGGGTTGCTCTGCTAGGGTGCAGGGATTAAGATGTTGCAGGAGAAAGGCTATTGTAAACATTTCTGCCATTGTAGGCTTTGTTTTGAAAAGATTTCCTTTGCCTTTCATCCTTATTGTTATTAATCAGAATCTCAGACTGATGTCTCCTCACTGTGAAAGGCTGCTGGGTCTTTTCTTAGTAAATTGAGGGGCAGAGCTGGTAAGGCTGGAAGAATTGTTTCCTGAGGGAAGCTGAGCACCCTGCAGGACCTGCTTAGACCTTCAAGCCCTGGTTCTCCTGTGGTTGTATTTTTGACAGTGTAGGCTTTGGCTTCCAGGGCACTCTGCCTCCCTTGGTCTCACCTACCAGACCCAGACAATCTCTCAGGAAGCCCAAGGAGATGTTTGCGTGTGGCTCTACTGGAAGGGTGGAGAATCTGTGCGTTTGTCATAGGTCGCTGTGATTTCAGCCCTAGAGAGAAGTCCAGGGTCTTATCCTTACAGCTTCAGAGGCTTGAGAACTTATGGAAGCTCACTTTTTGTTTCTCAAGCTATGAAATAACTAAATCAAACATTATTAACCTCTCTCCCCAGACTCTTTTTGGAATTCTTTCCTATAATCCCAAGTACCTTCTTTCCACTTTCAATATGAGCAAATTATCCTACATGTCCCTTGCCACTGCTTCTGGAAACACATTTCTTGGGGGAAACTGTGTAACATCTTGTGTCACATCTTATTTAAAGAAGACTAACTAAGTAACTTGAGAAGCATGCATTAAGCCTGCTTAGCAGGCCATAACTCACCCAGGGGTGTGCCAGTATGTGGTGTTATTAAGACTTATCCGTGGTTGTTTTAGCATGAGACCATGTTAACATTTATGTAGCATCACTAAAATTTAAATAGAGATAAATATAAAATATCGCAACTTAGTGTTTTGGTGGCAAGCAAACTGCTATATTCAAAATGTTCTAGCTGGGTTTTTGATGGCCCACTGGAGGGCAGTTACAGTGATGGCATGGTATGGCGCCAGAGCTTTTGGAAGCCAAAAGCAGGCTCCCTAAACATCATGAAAATGTCAGTGTTTTATGCAAAGAGGAACTTGGTGCAAGGTAACTCTTTCTATGCAGAAAAGCAGGCTTCAGTGCTCTAGTCTCATAGTCATTATTGACTCCTAATGTCCTAAGTGTAGGTTTTGCAGCTCCCTACACACACACACACACACACACACACACACACAGTGTGTGTGTGTGATTGGATGAAGTTGCTCTCTGTCACAAGGGCATTCAAGGGAAGTGAGCATGGTGGAATCATGGAGTCCTAGCGTTTGGGGGTGTTATTTAGATACCATTTCTTCTAGTTTTCTGCTAATGGGTAGGAATACTGCTCATTCAGTCCAGGTGTTTGAGTATGTGGGAGGACAAGGCAGACCACTGCCCCAAGAGTCAGAAAATCCAGGTTCAAGTCTAGTGTCTGTTATTTACTGACGGTTTACCCATGGACAAGTGATTTTACCTTTCTAAGCCTCACCTTTTCATCTGTTAACTAAAAGCAATGATAGCCGTTTTCTGCATTTCATAAGGTTGAATGAATATGAAGTAACATAATATACAGGTCCCATGGAAAAGCTTATAAAGCACCTGTCAGTGATAAGTGGTATAACATCATCATGCTCACATTGTGTCCTTTTTACTGTAAGTTTTCAGTATAAGGCAATTTTTACTTCTTATGTTTTCACAGTACAAAGCTTTATCTTCCTGATTTTCTTTTCTGCTTATGTTCTACCGCATGTATCTCTCCGTGCTAATCTTGATGCTTCATGAGAGTGTTTATTTGCCTACTTGGGTTAATTGCTTAATAAAGCCTCCACACACAATTCTGTGGATAAAGAGATATCTTGCCTGGTGTTAACCGTGAAGCAATTATTCCAAGATCAAGAAGAAAGAGTTGACATAAATGTAATTGACGTGACCACTGAATGTTACATGGTTCCTGAAATAGTCTGTTCCCTTATTTAAATATTATTCACACTAATTTAGGGGTCACCAACACTCATTTTCTGCTGTTTGTTGCCTTTGTATAAGGCAGGTCACGCTCTTGCATAAGAAGATAATCGGAGATAGGGAGATAAGTGTCTGATGCCTTTGGCAGCTTCATCTTTTCATGGTTTCTTTCTTTTCTTCCCTGCTTTCCCATCTCACTGCCCCTTCCCCCCATCCTCCATGTCGCCCCTCTTGCCTTCTCTCTCTCTCCATTCCACCTCCTTTCTTATTCTTCAAGTCACTTATTTTCACTGGCCTTTCCCTAACCTGATACCATCTCATGAGGGCACCCATGTGTATCTGTCTACAGTCTGACCTACCAGGAGTTTTGGAGTCCCGGACAAGTCATTGTGCTTCTGTGTGTGAGAAGTCTCACAAAGGCCTTGTGAATTTCAGAGGCCATGCAGCCTTCTGTAATCTGGTTTTGGTTTTATTTCTCAAAGTAAGAAGTACTTTGGCTTCTCTGCCAAACTACTAGCTGCCTACTTTTGTTTATCTCTTATCTCCCTATATGTAGCCTTTACCATTTAACTGTCAGGAGTTAAATTATCAAGAAACTGATGTGCTTGCCCCAGGGAACCCTGGCTTTTGCTGTTCTCATGCCCCTGTCTCCATCATTTTTCATGTTTTATATCCATCTTTAGTAACTCACATTCTGATCTGCATATGTATGCATTATTATGCAATAAAATGGGATTGTAGGTTCTCACTGAATGCAGTACTTTTGTTTGAATGTCCACAGTTTGCAGGGGTCAAGGACCTGTGCCTGGTACAAAAAAGGATATACATGTGCCATCAGTCATACTGCAGTTATGTTCTGTTATGTTGGATCCCTGGAATAGGATTCTGTTCTAGCCTCTCCTCTTGGAATCTGCCTTGGAACCTCCTTAGCAGATTTTGTGTTAGTTATATCTCTTTATAAAATGAATGTCTCCCCCACTCCCAGCCCTGCACCCCCTTATCCCACGCTTTGTTGGCTCTCTGGTTTCCTCAGTTATACTCATCCCACTAAAGTTTTACCAGCTCATTTTTAAAAAAGATTTTATGTATTTATTTGACAGAGAGCACAAGCTGGGGGAGCAGCAGGCAGAGGGAGAAGCAGGCTCCCCACTGAGCAGGGAGCCCAATGTGGGACTTGATCCCTGGTCCCTGGGATCATGACCTGAGCTGAAGTCAGACGCTTAACTGACTGAGCCATCCATGTGCCCCTTACCAATTCATTTTTAACCATTGGGCCAGTGTCCTATCGCCGACTTCCATCTCCTTCTGTTGGCCTCTAATTTCCAGATTTCTTCCCTGCCGTCCTTAGTGAATTTTAGTGCTCTCCTCCTTCTTGATGGCTTTTGTGAGTTTGCTGGGCATTAACATTCTCACCTGTATTGACTTTTATCTTTACGTCTATTATCTGCTAGATATTTTGAAATTCATTACCCATTTTTGTCAATATCTCATGTTCGCTGACCACCTCCGTATTCACATTTTCATCTCTCCTATCGAATCTGGTTTTTAGCCTTATTGTGACCTTCAGCCTCTGCACATCTTCCTGTTTTCCCCTTCCATTAGTGCTCCTCACCTTTTTCCCTCTCTCTAGGCTCCTTCCTCTTTGCCCACAATGTTCTCAGTTACCCACTGACCCCTTCCCACCACTACCTTACCATTGCCTCCAACATGACAACCTATATTTTCCTTCCCTTCCAAAGTCCTCCAAAGAGTAGACAAAAAGGGATCCAAGTAAGTGCACATGACCATTATGTTCCTACTGTTCTTAAATTTTTCAAGAGTATTTTGGAATCATTAACATCTCTGTAGCAGTCAACAATGTCGACCAATACTTTCCTTTGAAAACTTTACTTCTTGGGGTGCCTGGCTGGCTCAGTCAGTGCAGCATGCGACTCTTGGGTTATGGGTTCGAGCCCCACAATGGGTGTAGAGAATACTTAAAATCTTTAAAAAAAAAAAAAAAAAAGCAGAAGAAGAAACCTTACTCCTTGGCTGCCATGTGATTGTGGTCCCTTGGTTCTTGTATCTCTGGAATTAATTATTCCCTCTTCCTTGCCTTTTACGGCAATGTCATCATCTTACTGTCTCCTAATTATAGCTGTTCACCAAGATTTTTTTCTGGCATTTTGCCTTTTCTCTCCCAGTGGTTCTATCTGTTCCTGTGGTTTCAAATCCTGCCTCATTGTGGGTGATTCCAATATCTATGTTGAAGTCCAGTTTTTCCTCTCAAGTCATGTCCTCCATTTCTACCAGACTGTCTGACTACACCTCAAACTCAAGGAGAAGAAAGTGGAATTAATTTTTGTCTCTCTCACAAACTAGGTTTTTCCTCCCACATTCTCTTATCTATTCTTGGCAGTATGATTGTCGTAGTTACCCAGGCTTGAAACTTTTGAGGGATATTTGAGTCGTCTTTATCCCATTTTAGTTATTTAGTTGGTGAATGAATCTTTTGGATTTTTATTTTCACTATTGTGTCTACTAAAAACTATTTGCCTTTTTAAAAATCTGTTTTAAGGAACCTTGATATTGTAAGGATAGCAACATGTTCAGGGAGGGGGGTTCACTCTCCCAGTGCTAGGAAATGAATAATCTGAACCAAGAACAATAATCTCATTCTTTGTGGATGTAGATTGATTTAGCAATGGGCATGTGACCCAGTTCTGACTAAAGAGATGTTTCCTGAGAAGGCTTCTGGAAAGCTTTTTTTGCTTTCTTACAAAAAGAAAGATAGTAAGGAGATCCTGCCCACCCCTTCATGCCTTGATGGCAGTTGTCTTGGAGTCATAGCAGCTGGCTTACACCAGTGAGGTAAGAAGCACAAGACAAAAAGCCAACATGCTGAGGAACATAAACCATAGAGGGGAAAAGACAGAAGGAGACTACGTCCTTTATGATATAGTTTAGCCACTATTCTGATTTAGGAACCAGCTACTTCCAGACTTTGGTTGTGAGAGATAAACATCTTTGTTTTTTAGAAATCACTGGTAGTCTTTGTTCTGTTAGTTGTAATTGAACATATTCATATTAATAAAATTTCTGAACTGTGTCATATCTTAAATTCCTCTTACATTTTCTTTGCTTCTTCACAGCATTCATCTCAATTTGCAATTACATCTTTGTTTGATTACCTGTTTATTTTTAATTTGTTTGTTTATTTATTTAATTTTCTGGGAGGTTGGGGAGAGGCAGAGGGAGAGGGAGAGAGAGAATCTCAAGCAGGTTCCACGCCCAGCAGAAAGCCCGATGCAGGGCTTGATCTCACAACCGCAAGATCATGACCTGAGCTGAAATCATCAGATGCTTAGCTGACTGAACTACCCAGGTGCCCCTGCCTGTTAATTGTTGATAACCTTAGACTGTATGAGAAAGATAGGATTTGTTTTCTATCTTCATCTTGTTGTCTCCCTACTATATAGTACAGAACCTTGCATTGAAAGCTAGGAAATAATGAATGAAGAAATAAAAGAATAAGTTCATACCTAGGAAATGAAGAGTTCTCCAGATTGTTATGGGGGCGGAGTGGTGAGTGCTGTTATGATTAATGATGTAATGGTGGATGATTCAGATGCCATTCCTTGACCCTTTAAAATCTACTAAAGTTGTGGAAATAAGTGTGAGCCCCCCACCCCTGGCTGAAGGCCCAGAAAATTGAAGGTTAGAGATTAGGATGAGGTCAGGCGTTGGAGACGCAGCATTTGATAGAAATCCAGATCTGACCCCCTAGGACTAGTTCTGACCTCTTGACTCTAGAAGCTAGTTGTTCACACTCCTTCTGTGGCAGGGGAGGTGTTCAAACCAATTTATATCTGATAAATTGATTAGCATATTAGCCAAAATTGGCCTGGGGAAGTTGGATAGCTGTAGCTCTTAAAGCTGCATTCAAAGTCTCATACCTTTTTTCAAATGGCAATTAGTGACAAGTGGAAAATGAGCCGTAAGCCTGACCAGCCACCCGCAGAAAGCAAGACTGCATTCTGGTGAGGGAGGCACCACTTTGCTTAATGAACTTGTCCCTTCAATATTTCTTTTGAATCTATCTCTGTAATGTGCCCCTGACTCCTCCACATCCTCTTGTGTGGCTGCCTTCAAATTTTTTCATTTATTGACTACCTCCTTCTTAATTTGTTCCTTGCATAACTCCAGCGCACAAAGTTCTATCTTTTCAACTTTATTAGTGTTTGTTGTCTGGACTCCTAAACTGATTCTTAAATACATCTAATTATTCTCTGTGTATGCCAGTTCTTTGCTTTTCCCTAATAAATTGAAAGCTTCTTGAGATTGGAAACTGGTTCCCAATTCTGTGGCACCCACAGAACTTTACAGAGGGTATGTTTTAGAACGTTTCAGGGTACAAACTAAATGGCCTAACATAAAAACTGAAACCACCAAAAATCGGTGGGAGGAATGAAGCCGCTAACAGCAGGGAAGCTTTTTCTTTTCTCTTCTGTTTTGTTTCATTTTTCTTCCAATGAATCTATGTTATATTTGTAATTAAAACTTAAATGGTAAGTAACAAAACAGAACTGGGGAACTTCTGTATCTAGCAAGTGGTGGTTTACCTTTCCCAAGGAACATTCTTGGTTCAGAATACTGGAAGATGCTGGATTAAATATTTAAACCTTTCCTTAAATGCTCAATTCACCTACCAAACTATAGGGCCACTGTTTTGCCTAACTAAAGGGGGAAATTAATAACATCATAGTCTATGTGGTGGCCCTGCAGGAAAGTGAGAGAAGTCCTGAAGATAAATATAATGGAAAGCACAAATCCCAAGAGATAGAGAAAAGTGAAACTTAGAACTGTCCTGGGGACACTGCCATTCCCTAGTGGCAAAGAGCTTTTGGTTTCATGGCTCCTTAAGCTGGGGGACAGGGGCCAGAGCGTACATCCCATGAAAAGGAGAATCAGAAAAACGAAAATCTTCTACTCAAAAGGAGATATTAAGGCAATTTGGCTTTGAATAGAAGGGAAAAAAATTCCCCAGAAAATTCTTCACCCAAGCCAGCCTTAGAGTGCATTTAGGCTGGAAATCATATTCCTTTTATGGCCTGAAAATAGTCAAGCTGTGAATTTAGTCTAAAATGGTCTCAATAAATAATGAACTGGAAAAAATGTTTGCAACTTTTAGATACAGCATTAATACTCATAATATTTATAAAGAGCACCTAAAAATAGAGAATAAACACAACTAATAACCTATAGAAAATGGGCTAGACACACACTGTTCACAGAATAAAAAAAGTGTAAATGGTTTAACCATGTGAAAAAATGCTCACTCATAAGAAGAAAAAAAAAACAAAACTACACCGAGGTACTATTTGTCATCTATCAGATTGGCAGAAATCCAAAAGTTGATGGCATACTTTTTTTGTGAAGTTGTCGGGAAACAGGCTCTCAAGCATTGCTGGTGGAGTTCCACCAAAATGGTACAGTCCTTATCGAAAGAAATTGGACAGTACCTAGCAAAATTGTATATATTTTTCTCCCCTTGAAATGATACTTCTACACCCAGAATTCTACCTCTAAAATACATTGGTAAAAATATGAAAAGATATGTGTGTTGAAGGTTATTCATTATAGCACTGTTTATAATAGCAAAAGATGAGAATGTCCCTCAGTAGGAAACTGACGAATGAATTGTATAACTTATTTCATGGACTACTACATGGTCATAGAAAAAAGATCGAATAATATTTCTATATAATACAGACTATTTCTACTGTGACAGATTCTAGGTTATATTAAATGAGAAAAAGCAGGTCAAGTATGAATAACTGCAATTAATCATGTGTATATGATATGCTTATATTTTTAAAAAATGAATAGAAGGTTATAGGGAGAGGGACTTTATGTATATATTTTATATAGTCTAAAAACTCAAAATGTAAAAATCAAGAGCTAAATGAAACGGATGGATATATCCACAGAATTGGCGGCATAATCACATAGGTATTTTGTAGGATTTTACAACCCAATAATTTGTACATCTCTATTTGGATATATCCTAAAGACAAAAAAAGCCTGCAAAACTTCAGACATCTTACTGTTGATGAAAGTGTTGGTGTTGTTATTCTGAGACTGAATTGTGGGATAAAGCAGATGAATAATTATGCTGGTTTCTCTGAGAAGCAAGATTTTCAACACGACAGAAGGGAAATACTAATGTAAAATTGGAGATTGTGTAAAATCCCCCTTACTCCTGACTTTGAATTGGAAGTACTAGTAAGAACTCATGATGAATTTTTTCCTTAAAAAGTGTATTTGGGGGATGGGAGGCTCTGTCCACTGAAAGGATCTAGATAAAAAATAAACCCAATAATAATGAGCAACTCTTACTCTAGATTATATTTTCTAAATACCATTTCTGTCTAAAATTGCATTTGCCACTAAAAGCAACTATGATTTCTTGGAGAAATTGCTGATCTCAAGTCTGTAGTAAGACGTGTACAAAATGATAGTGAATATCTTGTCATAATAGAAAGCAAGGAAGCTCTCAAAGACTGGTAGGATCTTGTGTGAAAGACTCAGCAGTCATTGTGAAATAGTTTCCATTGGCTATAGATGGGATACTTTGAGTTTCAAGAAAGATAATAACTGCAATGACTTGAAGCAAATCAAATATATTTAAATCCCTAAGGTCATCATGATACTTAAAAAAAAAAAAGTTAAACCCATCTCATTAGTCTTTGGAGAGTACCAGGTAGGGAAACCAATTCATAATGAAAAGTACCAAATAAATAGAAACAGTAAAGCATTTATCCTACCTTTCCATATGAACTGAACCTTAATGTACTCAAATAGTTGATGAGGGGAAGTTGATCTTTATAGAGAAATTCTAGCTAAAAAAGGAAGAATGATGCAATTAAAATATCACCATTTAGAACCTTTTTTAAAAAAAATTTTTATTTATTTATTTGATAGAGAGCACAAGCAGAGGGAACAGCAGGCAGAGGGAGAGGGAGAAGGGGGGCTCGATCCCAGGACCAGGGATCATGACCTGAGCCGAAGGCAGATGCTTAACCGACTGAGCCACCCAGGCGCCCCCATGACTTCATAGTTTTAAAAGCTGAGTTATGGGTCTAGGGAAGATTATTGTACTATTCTCTCTCTACTTGAGTTTATTTGAAAATTTATGTACGAAAAAGTTTTTAAAGAATGTTCCAAGTTGTTATAATTTACAGGTTACTAGTAGCGCCATATATAAATCCTCTTTGGAGGAACACATCTTAAATCCAGGCCTAAAAGCATCTCCACAAAGAAAAGAACTCCAATGATGATGAGCTCATAATCAAAATATCACCAAGCAGTCCAAAAAATAAGACATCATCTGTGAAAGACAACAGAAGCAACATAATCAGACCAGAGAAACTATAGATAATAAAATTCTGAGGGTACAGAATATAAAATAGTTCTTTTAATATGTTCAAAGAGATAAAAGATTTTATCAGAAGTACGAGTAAAGAGGGGTGCCTGGCTGGCTCATTTGGCTAAGTGTCTGCCTTCAGCTCAGGTCATGATCCCAGGGTCCTGGGATCGAGCCCTGTGTCAGGTTCCCTGCTCAGCAGGAGTCTGCTGCTCCCTCTCCCTCTGCTGCTCCCCCTGCTTGTGCTCTCTCTCTCTCTGTCAAATGAAATCTTAAAATAAAAAAAGTATGAGTAAAGAATAGTACACTATCAAAAATGACAATGTCCAGGAAGATTTGGAAGAGATCCAAATGGGCCTTCTAGAAGTGGAAAATATAATAATTGCAATTAAAAATTCAGTATTGCTAAGGCAAACAACTGGTCAGACACAGCTGAGGAATAATTAAGCAAACTGGAATACAGAATTGAAGAAATCACCCCAAGTGCAGCATGGAGAGACAGAAATGGAAAAAGGAAAAAGAGGTTAGGAAATAAGAGTAGAACAAAAAGTTTAACATGAGTTCCAGAAGGATAAAGAGAACAGGGGAGAGGCTATAATAAAAGAGGTTTGGTTGATACTTTTCCAAAATTGCCAAAAGACATGAATTCTAATTCAAGAAGCCTACTGAATCTCAAGCAGGATGATTAAGAAAACAGTGTTTTCTAGTAACATAGTGCAACTGTGGAAAGGTGGGGTTATAAAAGCAATTGGAGAAGAGACAGATTTGCTGCAAAGTACTAGGTGTGGCTCTTGGCAGAAAGGAGGGGACACAGTTTTGCTTGTAATATTCTTAGCCTAGTTGCTTGGCCTGAAAGTTAGGCTGTGATGTTCTTTTCATCAGCTGTACACAGTAGTTTCCACCATGATTCCATTGCCTATGACATTCCTTTCTTGGTTCTATATGCATTCCATTAACATTGGATTTAAAGAAGAATCCACCAGGCTCCCCAAAGTTAAGGGTTCTTATGGTCTGCCACATTTCTCATTAAGTGCCTGTTGATGGGCTGAGGTTATTGGAAAGAGGATAATTCAGCTTTTTGAGGAGAGTGGAACTACAGTCTGGTAGAGAGGCAGCCAGAATGGGATTTAAAAATTATTTCATTCCGGGGCACCTGGGTGGCTCAGTCGGTTAAGCGTCTGCCTTGGGCTCAGGTCATGATCCCGGGGTCCTGGGATTGAGTCCCGCATCAGGCTCCCTGCTCAGCGGGGAGCCTGCTTCTCCCTCTCCCCCTGCTGCTCCCCCCGCTTGTGCTCTCTCTCTCTCTCTCTGTCAAATAAATAAATAAAATCTTTAAAAAAATTATTTCATTCCTACTTATTTCTTATCAGGCCTCAGTTTCTTTTTTTCATTTTTTTCCTGTTTCTATTTTTTTTTTTTTTAAAGATTTTATTTATTTATTTGACAGAGACACAGCGAGAGAGGGAACACAAGCAGGGGGGAGTGGGAGAGGGAGAAGCAGGCTTCCCGCTGAGCAGGGATCCCAATGCGGGGCTTGATCCCAGGACCCTGGGATCATGACCTGAGCCGAAGGCAGACGCCTAATGACTGAGCCACCCAGCCGCCCCACTGAGTTTTTTTTTTTTTAAATCATGAATTGGGGAACACTACATCAAAAACTAATGATGTAATGTATGATGATTAACATAACATAATAATAAAAAATATATATAAAAAATATAAAAAATCATGAATTGGTATTAGATTTTGATAATTTTTTGTATCTATAGAGGTGATTATATGATTTTGTTCTTGTTAATTTGCTGTTATGATGAATTGCATTAGGAGATTTTCTAATGTTCTACTTGGCTGTGATGTATTATTATCTTTAATATTTTGTTGGATTTAGTTAATTTTTAGAATTTTTTAGTCTGATTTTAAGTGATATTGGCCATTTGATTTTTTTGTCATACTATTCTTGTATGGTTTTGTATAAAGGTTGTAGTGGTGTCATAAAAGGATTTGGAGTGCTTTCCTTCTCTTTATAATGTCTGGAACATCTTATGTAAAATGGGATTGTCAGTTCCATAAAGGCTAGATGAAGCTCAACTGTAAAACCATCTGCACTTGGCACTTTTTTGGTGGGTAGATTTAAGATCTTTCTCTTACTCAGTTTTATTAATATTTAAGTGTCTTTAGATTTTATATGTCTACTTGAGTCATTTTTGGTAATCTTTCATCTCAAGTATTTTTTCATTTAATTTTTCAAATTTATTCACATAAAGTTGTGTGAAGTATTATCTTGGATTTTTTTTTTTTAAGATTTTTATTTATTTGACAGAGAGAGACACAGCAAGAGACGGAACACAAGTGGGGGGAGTGGGAGAGGGAAAGGAGGCTTCCGCGGAGCAGGGAGTCTGATGAGGGGCTTGATCCCAGGATCCTGGGATCATGACCTGAGCTGAAGGCAGACGCTAAACGACTGAACCACCCAGGTGCCCCATTATCTTGGATTTTTAAATTTTCTTCTGTACTGCATGTATATTTATGTCCCCCTTTTCATTCTTAATATTATTTATCTGTGCTTTTACTTGGCCAGTCTGGCAAGAGGTTTATCTTCTATTAATCTTTTGGGTTAATTTATCTTTTTCCCCACTTTGTTCTGGATTTAATTTATTTCTGTCATTAACTATTATTTTCATTTATATATTCTCTTTGGGTTCATTCTTTTTTTTTAACTTTTCAAGTTGTTTTTGTATTTGAAAATAAATGTAAGGGTTTAGTTTTCTGTGATAACATTTTAGTTAAATATTCCATAATTTATATCATAATTGGGTTTTTTTTGATCCATTATTTATTTAGAAATGTGGTTTGAGGGGCGCCTGGGTGGCTCAGTCATTAAGCGTCTGCCTTCGGCTCAGGTTATGATCCCAGGATCCTGGGATCGAGTCCCGTGTCGGGCTCCCTGCTCTGTGGGAAGCCTGCTTCTCCCTCACCCACTCCCCCTGCTTGTGTTCTCTCTCTTGCTGTTTCTCGCTCTCTGTCAAAATAAATAAATAAAATCTTAAAGAAGAAATGTGGTTTGAACTTCCCAAATACAGTGTCTCCTGTCCTGTATGTATGCATGTACGTATGTACCTATGCATTTTGCTTTGTAGGCAAAGAATGTGGGCCGAATGATAACGATTCTTTAGTATTTGCTGGGAATTCCTTTTTTGCTTGTCAGGTGGTTCAGTTTGGTAAGTGCCCTGTAAGTGTTTCTGAAGAAAGAGTGTTTTTTATTTGCTGGATACATGGATAGATATAGATAAAGATACTGCTTTGTATATTTGTGTATGTATGTGAATTCAGTTTTTTATAAGGTGTTCATGCCTTCTATTTTCTTATTGTGGCCAGCCTTGCTTTCCTTTCTGAGATATTAGTAATAAAATCTTTCTGTGATTATGTATTTCTGTGTCTTCCTGTAATCAATTTTTGCTTTATTTTGAGTTAAGGTGGTTAAATTTATACAGGTCGAGAATTCTTATACCCTCCTGGTTAATTGTGCCTTACATCCTCAAGTTATGATCATCTTGACCCCCAAGAAGTCATTTTTGCCTTGAAGTGTATTTTGCCTGATATTAATAAATCTATCAGCTTTCTTTCTGTTAGCAGTTTTTGATATCTTTTTTTCAATTCCTTGTCTTTTGATCTTTCTCCCATTCTATTTTGAGTATTTCTTTTCTTCACACAGCATATAGCTTGATATTGTTTTATTAATCCAGTTAATTATCTTTGTTTCTTATTAGGTGAATTTAATCCACTCCCTTCTACTGTGATTTCTTAACATATTTGGATTAACTTCTGTCATCTGTTGCAGTAATTACCTTGAAATTTTTAACATGCTTGATTGGGCTGCTAAGGTGGAAAGTTTTCCACCTCCTCTCAAGTAATATGAGCGTTCTAAGAGTGCTTTAAGTCCAATTTCTCTGGTCTTCATTTTCCATGATATTGTTGGCTAATATTTTGTTTCCAGCTTGTTTTTAACCAACTTCATAAATTAATTATTATTATCATAATCTTTGCTAATATTTTACAGTTCATGCTTGTTCCTATATACCTATATGTCTACTGATTTCTTTGCCCACATTTTCCCCCTGGCGTTCAAGTCTTTTTTTTTTTTTTTTTTTAAAGATTTTATTTATTTGACAGAGAGAGCACAAGCAGGCAGAGTGGCAGGCAGAAGCAGGCTTCCAGTTGAGCAGAGAGCCCGACATGGGGCTTGACCCCAGGACCCTGGGATCATGACCTGAGCTGAAGGCAGATGCTTAACTGACTGAGCCACCCAGGAGCCCTGGGGTTCAGCTCTTTAATCAATTCTCTGGGGCTGGTAAACTTTCTTAATTTTCCCTGATACTGTCATCATATGCCTTTCTTGTAGAATGATAGTATATCTGGTTACCCTTCTGGCATCCGTTATTATTGATGAAAATATCTTTTATGAGTCTAATAGTATTTTCCTCTGTAGGCAGTTTTCCCAGATTTTAAGGTTTTTCAGTTGTACTTGATTATCAGCAAGATTTACCATTATATGTCCAGGTATGATTTATTTTAATTTATCCTGTTTGGCTTTTAGTGTGCTAGTTCAATTTTTAGACTTCAATTATGAAAATTTCCTGGTTCATTACCATTACCTGGTTCATTGGCTCTCCCCCGTATTCTCTCTTCTCTTCTCCCTAAACTTCTATTAGAATTCTATTAGACCATGTGTTTTTAACATCTTTTAACTACTATTTCGTATTTTCATCTCTTTCTCTCTTCTGAATATTTGTGGATGATTTCTTCCACTTTATTTTCAAATTACTGATTTTTTTCCCTCAGTAGTGTTTAATGTGTTTATTACATCCATAAAGTTGGAATTTAAAGGGCTATACAGTTGACCCTTGAATAGCTTGATGGTTAGGGGTTCTAACCCACCATGCATTCGAAAATCTACATTTAACTTCTGTTCTCCGAAAGCTTAACTACTAATACTTAACTGCTTAACTAATTTCACTGTTGACTGCAAGCCTTACTGATAAACAGTTGACTAAAACATATTTCATATGTTATATGTATTTTATATATATGTTATATGTGAATATATATTATATATAAGAAAGTGTTATTAAGAAAATCATAAGGGAATTACATTTACAAAACTGTACTATAAAAAAATCCATTTATTCCAACCTCAAAAAAACCCGCTAGAACTAATAAATGAATTCGGTAGTTGTAGGAAACAAAATCAATGTACAGAAATCTTGCATTTCTATACACCAATAACGAAGCAGTGGAAAAAGAAATTAAGAAAACACTCGTATTTACAATCGTACCCCCAACAATAAGATTGCTAGGAATAAACCTAACCAAAGAGGTGAAAGACCAGTATTCTGAAAACTATAAAACACTGGTGAAAGAAATTGAAGATATAAAGAAACGGAAAAGCATTACATGCTCGTGGATTGTAAAATTAAGTGTGAAAATATCTATACTACCCAAAGAAATCTACACATTTAGGGCAATCCCTATCAAAATACCAACAATGTTTTCACAGAATTAGAACAGTCAATCCTAGTATTTGTATAGAACCACAAAAGACCAAATAGCCAAAGTAATCTTGAAAAAGAAACACAAAATTGGAGGCATCACAATCCCAGATTTTAACTTAGACTACAAAGCTGCAGTGCTCAAAACAGTATTGAGCTGGCACAAAGATAGACATATAGATCAATGGAACAAAATAGAAAACGCAGAAAGAAAAGCCACAACTATATGGTCAAGTAATCTTTGAGAAAGCAGAGAAAGGATATCCAATGGGAAAAGGATAGTCTCTTCAAATCTGGACAGCAACACGCAAAAGAAAGAAACTGGATCACTTTATTACACCATATACAAAAATTCAAAATGGGTGAAAGATCTAAATGTGAGACAGGAAACCATCAAAATCCTAGAAGAGAACACAGCCAGTAACCTTTTTGACATCAGCCATAGCAACTTTTTTCTAGATATGTCTCCTGAGACAGGGGAAACAAGAACAAAACTATTGTGACTACATCAAAATAACAAGCTTCTGCAACAGCAAAGGAAATTATCAACAAAACTAAATGATATCCTACTGAATGTGAGAAGATATCTGCAAGTGACATATCCAGTAAAAGGTTAGTATGCGAAATCTATGAAGAATTTAGCAAACCTAACACTCAAAAACCAAATAATCCAGTTAATAAATGGGCAGAAGACATGAATAAACAATTTTCCAAAGAAGACCTACAGATGGGCAGCTGACACATGTGAAGATGTTCATCACTTACCATCAGAGAAATGCAAATCAAAACTACAATGAGGTATACCACACACTAGTCAGGATGGCTAAAATCAACAACACAAGAAACAACAGGTGTTGGTGAGGTTGTGGAGAAAAAGGAAGGCTTGTGCACTGTTGGTGGGAATGCAAACTGGTACAGCCACTGTGGAAAACAGTATGAAGTTTCCTCAAAAAGTTACCCTGCAGTTCAGCAATTGCAGACTGGTTATTTACCTAAAGAATACCAAAACACTAATTCAAAGGGATACACTCTCCCCTATATTTATAGCAGCATTATTTACAGTAGGCAAATTATGGAAGCAGCCTAGTGTTCATCAACTGATGAATGGATGAAGAGAGTGTGGTATATATGTACAGTGGAATATTACTCAGCCCTAAAAAAGAATGAAATCTTGCCATTTGTAACAACATGGATGGAGCTAGAGAGTATAACGCTAAGTGAAATAAGTCCGTCAGAGAAAGACAAATACCATATGATTTCTCTCATATGTGGAATTTAAGAAAAAAGCAAATGAGCCAAGGGGAAAAAAAGAGACAAACCAGGAAACAGACTCTTAAGTACAGAGAACAAACTGATGGTTACCAGAGTACATCCAAAAGTTTGGTAAGTAGTATTTTAAGCATTATTCGTTCACAGTATTTTTTTAAATTTCAATTATTTTTTCTTTTTTTTTTTTTTTTAAAGATTTTATTTATGTATTTGACAGAGAGAGAGACAGCGAGAGAGGGAACACAAGCAGGGGGAGTGGGAGAGGGAGAAGCAGGCTTCCTGACGGGCAGGGATCCCAATGTGGGGCTCGATCCCAGGACCCTGGGATCATGACCTCAGCCAAAGGCAGACGCTTAACGACTGAGCCACCCAGGTGCCCCGTCATATTTTTTCAATTCATTATATTTGTGTTTTCTTATTTTCCAAATATGAGAAGTTTCTAGTTATGTTTTTGTTATTGACGTGTAGCTTGTACTCAGAGAAACACCTGTATGATTTTAGTCATTTGGAAATAGTTGAGACTTTATCTTTGTTTAGTATATGATCAGTTTATTTTATTTATTTGGGGGGAGGGGCAGAGGGAGAGAGAATCCCAAGCACGCTTTATGTTCAGAAAACAGCCCGACATGGGGCTCAATCTCACGACCCTGAGATCATGACCTGAGCTGAAATCAAGAGTTGGACACTTAACCGACTGAGCCACCCAGGCACCCCAGTATATATGATCAGTTTTTATAAATATTCCACGTGTGCCTGTATAGAGATAGCCTCCCGGCCTTTCTTTTCTCCCCCTTTCCTTCCTCTTTCTCTCATCTATGATGATAATTGTTTTCCTTTAGCAAACTAAATACACCATTTCATTCTGCATCCTGTTGTTGATGTGGAGAAGTTAGCTATCAGTCACTTTTTGAAAAAGTCTTTTTTTACCCCTGTCTACTTTTAAGATTTTCTCTGATTTTCTGTACTTTTTCATGATGATGTGTTTAAGGGGCATGTGTGTGTTTAATTTCTTGCTTAGAGTTTGTTGGATTTATTCAATCTGTATTTGTGCCTTTCATCTGTTTGGTAACATTTTCAGCCATTATCCCTTCAGATATTCTCTGCCTCTTTTTCTTTGCTATGTTTTTGAGCTTCCAATTAAGTATATGTTAGACCTTCTTAATCAGGTTTTTGTGTTTCTTTACCTATTTTCCTTATTTCCCACGTCCATGTCACATCTCTGCTGAAGTCTAGATCATTTTGTGTAACTTATCTTCCAGTTTACTCATTTTCTCTTGTGCTGTGTCTAATCTATTGAATCTGTCCATTAAATGCTCAATTACGGATTTGCAGTTATTTTGAGAAGTTTTATTTGCATCTTTCCAACTCTGATATATTCCCCCCCCCTTTTTTTTAGTTGACTCTGCAATGCAGATATTTTAAAGGATGTCTTTTATTTACTTAATCATTGTAAATGTAATTCCAGGTCTGTTTCTGCTAGTTTGCATTGATTATGCCTTGTTTTCTTATGTGCTTCGTTATTTTTGACTGTACTACTCATTGATTTTTAAAATTTGGGGCCTACAGAGGGTGTACTTTTCCAGAGAGGCTTTGGGTTTTCTTCTGCCAGGTGCCTGGAGATAATTAACTGTCTGGAACCATCTCAAGTCAGGTTTACAACTTGAGGCTTTCCAGTCTGCCCAAAGGAGGTGAACCCAGATTGTAAAACCATATGAAGGCTACATTTTTGTTTCCAAAGAGTGGGTTGGTCTGAATAATCTAACTCCCCATTATTGGAAATGAGAGATGGGTATTCATTTTTTTTAAAAATACCATGATGTACCCTAGTTAAACCATCTTATGGTTTTCAACAGCTTTTCAGTTTATTCTGTGTCTGCTTTTGACAGTAATCTTTTTGGTATTTTATGATTATGCATGATGTTGGCATTTGGTGTGTATGTGTATGTGTTTTATCTATTTGTGTTTATCTATTTGTATATGTTAGATATGTCTGTATTAAGTATGTTACATTAATGTTAAGTATGTATACAGCAATTTGATTTTCACCACGGTGGGTCTAAGAACAATTTATGGTGAATTGTATGCATTTTGCCATCTATTAAGTTGACCATGTGATAAACCTCTACTGTGACTTCTCTTTCTGTGAATTGTGTTTATATATTATTTAGTGGTGAATCATCCTTACAAATTTGTAATGAATTTTCTTGTTCGTTGTATTAATTATTTATTGCTGCATAACAAATTACCACACATTCCGCTGTTTAAAGCAATGCACTATTATATAATTTTCCATGTATCAGAAGTCCAGCCATGACTTGGTGGTCCTATGCATTGCTCAGTAGCTGGGGTCCAATCTGAGCGTTGACTAGGGAAAACTCATGTGTAAACTAACGTGGCTGTTGACAGAATTCAGTTTTGTTCAGGTTGTTGTCAGATTAGTTTCTTGCTGGCTAGAGCCTGCCCTCAGTTCTTTGGCACGTGGCCATCTCCATAAACAGCTTACAAAATAGCAGCTTGCTTCTCCAAGGCCAACAAAGGGGAGAGTTCTCCGCAAAGTAGGCATTTGAGTGTTACATAGTTGATCACATACACATAATCATGTATGTCCTGTCACCTTTGCTGTATTGTTTAGAAGGAAGTCATACACCTCCACTTAAGGGGAGGGAATTACACAAGGTTGTGTCTGGTTTTGGACTAGACCTTATGAATTGGCTGCAAGTGACAGAAAATGGCATAGATAAGGTAGACATTTATTCATCTCTTGTCTAAACATCATCTTCAGGTCAGCAGCCTAGGGCTGGTGTGGTGGCCTTTCTCCAGGTAGACACAGGATTCTTGAGTTTTTTCCAGTCACATTATTATGCCATCCCTCAGGAGTTACCCTTTCCTCATCATCCAACATGGCCAGATATACATTCCAGAGAGCAGAGTGAAGGAAGGAACTAGAAGAGGAGGCAAATGACACTTAAAAGGTTTTTTTTGGAGGATCCTAAAAGCTGTCAAGTGGTGCTTCTGCTTATACTCCATTGGCAAAAATGTAGTCTTTATACTTTATCTCCCTAGAAAAAACGTTGCTGCTGTGTAAGAATGGGAGAACAGATCATGAGGGACCACTATCAGTTTCTGCCACAGTTAGCTTTAAGCTAAAAAACAAACAAACAAACAAAACAAAAAAGAAACAAACAAAAAAACCACCCCTGGAATAGTTAAGCATACAATTTTTTTTTTTAGATTTTTAAAGATAATCTGAGAAAACACCAATGACTTGGTTTCTCTTTCATAGAAGGGGCAGGACTTGAAGAGTACAATTATACCAGAGGGGACTGGACTGACCAGAAGCAGCTAAAGTGTAGATATGAGAAAGGTGGTTGTGGAAAAGGAGCCTGCCAGGGGGAGGGGCTTTACATATACCATCTCATTTAATCCTTGTAGCAGTTCTTACTGTAATAGTATTCTGGCTTTAGAAAAGAAGGTACTTGCCCAAGGATACTCAGATAATTTATGGGAAGCCTGTAAATTTCGTTGAAGAGTTAACAGACCCTCACAAAAAGCGCCATCCCTCTAAGGGTCTTAAATGGGAACCCTAGTCTTTTTATTCATCAGTCACACAAGCTCTCGACTTTCATATTTTGAGGTTGCAGGAAATGAGATAGAGAGGGAACAGGTGGGATTTATGGAAAGTCCTCCATACTTAGGCTAGTTCCCATGAACAATCTGAATGGTGGTCAGGATGTGACTTGATAAAAGTCTCGTCTGTATCCTCCTTTCCTTCCATCATCCACTTGTACAATAGGAGGTATCCAGTGGACATTAACTGGATTGATCCTTATTAGGGATTTCATGCCCACAGGCTCCTGCCCGTTGCTAACAAACCCTGAAAACATCTCTGATCATCCTTTCCAGAAATAGGCCTGATCAGACTAGGCAAGCATGTTTCAATCTCTACTGCTGGAGTTCATTTTCCAGAACAGTCAAGCCCCTTCTCAGTGGTTTCTCTAGGAGATTTAGGTCACAGGGGATGGGGAACCTTTTCCTTTCATACTTCGTCTCTTCTCTTCCTCCCATCAAGTACTTCTGAGTGTTTTGTTTATTAAATTCTGATCAGTTAGAAGTTTCCTCTCCCAGCGTTTCTTCTGCTGGTAATAGTAGTCCATTACTGAAGCAGGAGAATCCATGGGGGGGGGGCAATAATTGAAAGATGGCAGGAAATAGCAACCCTGTCCCCCATTGATGACAGCCATGCCTTGCAGCCAGTGCTGCACGGGTAGAAGACTGGTGGGGAAGTCTCAGGGCTTTTTCAGGATGTTGGCTGCATCCCATTATCTCCGAATGTGTGCGAAATGTTTAATGAACAACACTGAGTAAAACGCTGTCATGTGGCTGTGGAATAGAAGGATTTCCTCGTATTGGACAATCCATAATCCCTTTGTTTCAGGGAAATCTCTAAGATTGACTTCCCAGTCTGCCTCCCAGCCCCCACTGCATTTCATTTGTGTGCACAACCTTGAGGTTTAAAGCTAATTTATTTCTATCTCATTTTCTTTCAGCTTTTATAATGCATTTAATCAGTTGCTTTGGTCCCACTGCCACTTCAGCCAGGCTTGCCAGGAAAGGATTATAGCTGGGCCCTGATGCTCCGGCCTCATCCAGAGCATCTGGCCAACATGCCAGACCCAGAATGTCTTCGAGGCTTCCTGCTCTCTTTGAGGGGCATGTGCAGGGTACTTTAGGGAGCCTTCCCTTTGCAGAGCACCCAGAAAATGGGAAGGATGAAAGGTGCTGAAGGGTCTTTTTAGAAGCCAGCTGGAAAAATGTGTGAAACATTAAATGCAAGCCACCTCCCCTCTTTCCAAGAGTTTTCCCCATTTTGCTATTTGCAGTTAGGTCGTTTAGATTCTCATGGCAGGTAGGTGAGGGTAAAGTAGGGTTTCTGCCCCAGTAGGGTTTCTGTTTGGCATTAGACTGGGAGTTCTGGGGGCATCCTGAGGGCCTTTGATCATAGCCATTGCTCTGGTACCTTCACTCTGAGCAAGTGTCTTTTCACAATCCTCATTGTCTTGGTGAAAAACTCTTCATAAAATTCAAAAAGAAGCAAAGGCCAAGCAGACAGTGGGCCCAGGAGTAAACTTGCTGGGCAGCACTCAGCTAGGAAGAGAGGACAGGAATAGGCAAGCCCTGATGCATACCTGTGGCATTTAACATGAGATCCCTGATGCACAGATGCTCTTGCCAAAGAGCTTTGGATGGTGATCAATGGCTGAATGGAGGAGCCTCAGAACCTCCTCAGCGCCTCTGTTGAAGTGATTTGTGCAAGACCACAGGGCCATCTGGCAACCAGAATGAGAAGATGAGTCAGAAGCTCTGAGTTTTCAGGCTAAGATAAGACCTTCAGGTAGCATTTCCTGCGCAGTCGAACTCCTGGGATCTGGGACAATGTGTTCCTGCAAGATTCAGAGAAAGCCCCCCTCTCCAGCTCTGTAATTCACAAAGAACTTAGCCTTAAACAAGCTGCAGTTTACCCTTTTGCAAAGGTGAGAAACAGTTGGGGGCTTCTCAAGCTAGATGGTGCCTCATGGGGCAATGGGTGTCTCATACAAAATTGTCCAGCCTGCCTGCCCTCCTGCCCTCCCTTCTTCTCCCCTTCCCTCCTTTCTACTACAGCCTATTTTCAGAAATTCATAGTAACCACTTGGGTCTCCACATCTGTCTTGCTATGGCTGATCTTGGCCCTGTGTTCTTGAAGTCTGTACCCAAAGGTTCCCTAAAACTGCTTGGCTAAGAGATGCGTAAGACATGTTTTCTCCATGGAATGTAATCAGACATGTCTGTAATATTTGGATAAATGTCTAGATGAGTGTCTTTGAAGTGACTCACTTTAAATTTAAATTTTATGTCTTCAACTCTGATTTGGTAATACATTCACATGGTTCAGAATTCAAAGGGCGCGAAGGGGCATAGTGAAAACGTTTTGTCTGACCCTGTCTTTCCTGTTCAGCTTCCCTTCCTTAAGGCAACCAGTGTTGCCAGTTTCTTCTAGAGATATTTATGCATATTCAAACAAATAGACCCATACAGTGTTTTTTTCCTGTTTTTACACAAAAGATGGGTTACTATATATACATCATTCTACAATTTGGTTTTTCCCTTTAACAGTATATCTTGGACATGATTCTTTATCTGTACATAAAGCGCTTCGTAGGAGGTGGGTTTTGTTTTTTAATAAATGTAGAATGACTCAGGTGGAAACTTTTGGGAAAATGCATGCATTGACCCATGTTTAAAAATGACAGTGGTCCAATTAATTAGACTTACTACTTGGCAAAATTCACTCTTTGAACAACGGATGTATTTGATTGTTGTGTCTAAGAAGTGATTACTGATGACTTTTTAGAGCTAGTATGACTCACAAAGCATCTTTGATGATAAGTTTGGAATGACTGTGTCATTAGTTCTGATTGGGAGTTTGTGCAATTCAGAATTTTAGTTTAAAATATGTTAAGGCAATAAAGCAGCCATGTGCTGGATCTCTTTGGTTACACTCTGTCCCCTCCACTGTGTTGGGACAGTTTTCTGACAGGTGCAGGGGGCTGTGCTATGTATACCATGACCACTAGATACTTTGGACTCTGGTGATGTCCTGATGCTTTATCTTAGCAACTGTGAAAAGTAAAAATAAAAAGCTTAGCTATTTGCATTTTCCCTACTGAAAGCTGCTGACAAATTGGGAATGCTTCCAGACCCACGTGGTTGACTGGTTGGGATGTGGCCCTTTCGTGATCATGTTCTTGTGATAAAGAAGACCATCCCCAGAGGGATTGGGGTTGGGGGTGGGGGATGAGTTGGAGGTGGGTAGGAGGGCTCCATCCTGAATGTTTGCCAGGGAAGCCACTTTATTGCTGCCAGGAGAGCCAGGCAATTTACAAAAGACAAAAGCCACAGTTCTTGCCCTTCTGGGGGGATGTGAAGGCTTAGAATTCTCAGGGCCAGCTTACCAAGAGGTACTGAAAACAATATAGTGCCTTTCCCACTCACGGTCCCTCCTCTTCTCTCCACAATTAGGGAACTCAAAAATAATTCCAAATTTTAAATAAGGTCTACCACCCCAAGATAGATGACTAGTTAGATTTTTTAAAATAATGTATTAAATATCAAATTGACTCAATTTTTGCCCTCCGGTTTTTCGGGTACCCATGCCTTGCAGATGCCCAAGGACAGATTGAGTGTCTCTTTCATGATCCAACATTGAGAGTTTCTAGTTCTCCTGAGGAGCTGCCCTTTTCTGGGATTTTGGTGGCAGGAATTATTTTACAATGTCAAGAACTTTGAAGTTTTAAAAAATGTTCTTTTGTTTATTTAATAATATCTTTACCCCAACTGAACATTGAAATAGCTCTGAAATTTTTCTGTAAGAAATGCATTTTCTTCTTGAGTGCTCCATGATGAAATCAGTCTTAATTTCAGTTCAACTAGTGTGTAAAAACACACAGTGAGTGATTATTAGTCTCCGAAGGAGGCAAGACAGATGGAGCCCAGAATGGAATTGGCTTTGTGATTAATTGAATACTTGAAGAGTTGAATAGAGTTAGAGCTGATTCGGTCCGATCAGCGCCTTGAGACGGCTGGTGCTGTCCCAAGCCTGAGAGAGGAAAGGGTCACAATAACCCAGATTTATCCTCTATTAAAAAGGATTGGATGTATGCACCAGACGGTTCCCATTTTTAAACCATTGATGCAGGATAATTGGAATGGAAACAAACAAGATTAGAACTAGATTACAGGTATTTGTGCAAGTTGCCTCCTAAATCAATCAGAGTCGATGATTTATTCTGAGGGTGCGTTATCATTAGAGTGAATCATTGAAACTCTGCAACACATCTGGAGCTGTCCAGCCAGAAGGGGAAGAGGGAGGAGGGGGAGCAGAGTGCTGCTTGGGGTTGGGAACTAGGCACAATTCTACAGTACTTTTCTAGCCTTTTGGGCAGACATCTTCGAGAGAGAATTTTAATTTAATTTTGCTTTTTTTCTTTCCAGCAGGGATGTAATGTTTAGGTTTGAAATGACTGCCTCTACTCCACAGTGAATAGATAGATACGTTCTTTTATAATGTTTGGATCCAGTGGTCACCCAGGGCAGCTGCTGCCTGTGGGGACCCTGTAGTTCAGGGAGCTGGAAGGGAGAAGTCCTGGTGCCATGGGGGACTGCAGCCACATTAACCACCACGTCCATGAGGATGATGGGTGGGTGCCCCGGTGCTTTGCTAGGGGGACTGTTGGTGCAGGGCGTCCTCTGTGGAGCTGGAAAGCTTGGGTTTGCCCCCATGGACAGGCTATACTTCCTGGGCCAGGAGCTGAGGGAAGAAGCCCAAGTTCCCTCCCTGCCCTCTGCCACCACTAAGTCTGGCCATGAGCATAGGATGGTGTATGGGGTCATGGTCCTAAGGGTGACTGATCTAATCCTGAACTCGGGAGTCTGGACACAGACAGAGGTCATGGTCTCAGGTCCACAGCCAGCTAACTGACATTTGAGTACTCATTTAACTTAGAAAACAAGAGGACTAGCTATCCGAGGTTCCTTCTGTATGGAGAAGTGTACCACTGTCCCTTTCCTTCTTGAACTGTCTTCCGGGCACCAGCAAGTCCCTGGCAGCATGCTGGGTTAACCCCATAGAAGTCCCATCTGATAGGCAAGCCTCACCCTTACCTTCAAACTGTGCTTCCCCCCCCCCCCACCCCTTTTCTTTTTTCCATTTTGAGCTCTTGTGAGTCAGGCTGCAGGCAGCTCATTTACATGGGAGTCAGCCAGAAGGAAAGCGGCTTGAAGTCTACTTTCATTTTGCCGTGGGAGGTGTTTTCCTGTTGAATTGCTAACCAGGCAGGTCAGAGGGAATTATAAGGGATCTCAGTCATCCTTAGATGGAAATAAGTACAGCAAAGTACCTCAGAAGCGGGTGAAAAAAATCTTCCTTGATGGCATTTCTCAACTCTGGCCTTCTCCAAATTGAAGATACCTAAAGGGCACTGTCCTCAAGGGAAGGAGGGGGCGGTTTCTTGGTCCCACGTCAGGGAAGGTAAAAACCAAGGCCCATGCCACAGCCTCAGGCCACTGTAGAGCTAAGCCCTGCTTCTCTTCTCGTTTCCCCACTTCCGTGTCCTGCTCTTACCTTGGTCCTGCCAGCGGCTCTGGCTGTAGCTCCCCTGCTGCCATTGTGTTAGGCACAAAGGACTTTAATTTGCCTTTTTTGTTGGAGTCCCCTTTGTGTGGAATAGCGCCTGAAAAGTATGTAATCCCCTTCTGTCCGTTACAGCCTTTGTTCTTGTCAGAGGCATGTCCTCCCTTTCCAGCTCAGCCTCAGCTGGACATTTTGCCCTGCCCCAGGCTGGCCCCCACGAGCAAGCAGTGCTCAGCAGATTTTCCTTCCTTGCTTTGGTGTAGGGACGGGAGCGGGGAGTGGCCACGCCTGATTCCATGGACCTGAAAGGCCCCAAGCATGTATGAGAAAGAGAGGAATTGGCGATACAGTGTCAGTCTTGCCTGGGACTGCTTGTCTTTCCTGTAATCCTTGGCCTCTGATCTTCTTTTTGTCCTTGAGTCTGGGTTCTACCTCCCATCTGCCTAGAGTGATACTTGTCCTGGAGTCCTGGAAATGCAGCTGCTCTGTTCAGTGACAAGAAGACAGGCTAGACACTTAACCCTGCTGGTTATATAAGGTGGGAGAACTCAGCAGTGTCTTTCTTAGCCTTCGATTCTTTAGACTTTAGTTGGAACATGTCCTCTGGGGCTTGGGAATATTCAGCCACCTTTGCTAATTCCCCAGTGAAGCCCAATGTGACACGAAGCTCTTATTTTAGCCTCGAGCATGACACATGGTACTTCTGCCTATCATGTCCCATCCATCTGTCAAATGCCCAGTGCTGTGGGTGGGGTACGTATCAGAGAGATGGTTGAGTGAGCTGCTCACAGCAGAGGAAACTTGTCTGCGAGTGGTTAGGATCAATTTCTGGGGTAGGGATGTCAGCTAGGCTTGTGTCTCACAGAGACTTTGTTTTTCTGCTTGGACATCAGCGTAGTTCCCATTCGTAGTTTCTGCCAGGGCCTCCCTCTCCCTCTTCTTCTCCTGGGGCCAGCATTCTCTGTTCTGATTGGGTGGGTAGACAAGCCCTATTGGGAAGGGCTAGAACATGGGAGACCCATTAGGGTGGAATGGGTGGTGATAGGACAGACATGCTTGGACACATCACGTACCTCCTGTATGTCTCATGCAGCGTGAAGGGGCCTGTCCTCATCCCCCTCCCCTCTCTCTGTAACACCCCAAATTCTGGACTACTAGGAAAATGTAGTTCTGGATGACAAGCTGGAAGGGGAGAACTAAGCCAGGTAGCACTCATGGCTAAGGGCTTCCCACCAGGAGCAGTGCTTTTTGGAATAGTGCCTAATGCCATCCCCACCCCCCCATTTGGTATGTTCTTAAAAGGTGACTTTGTCAGTTAAACATCCCAGAAGAACGATGCTGGGTAAGTACTACAGGAACTAGAGGTGCCATCCAGGGTTGCAGAGGAACCCAGAGGGCAGGAACACCAGGGTCCCACTGATTGGCACAGTGACCTTGACCAAAGCCCTTAGCCTCTGTGCTCTTACCCAGAAGTACAGGCTGTTCTCCTATACGTCCTGGAGAAAAATGAGATTATCCCTATAAAATGCTCTGATTGCCTTGGAAGGAAGACGCTACATCTGTGCCAGTTGTTACAAATAGTGACACTTGAAAATCGATAGGGCGACGCTCTGAGGAGCTGCAAATACTACCCACGCTCGTTTGTTTTCCATTTTATTTATACTTTTTCCTAATGAAGGGGAAGGGCAGATGCTGTCGGCCTTGCACACCTCACTCATGGTTGCGACGATTAACCGCAAGGTAATGAGCACAGGCAGAACCATGAACTGGGCAAAGGTATTTGGCTGCCATGCTTGTTGCCCATGGTAGACGGGCTCAGAGAGTCCAGCTCATTTGACAG
Organism: Halichoerus grypus; assembly: GCF_964656455.1. Lineage (NCBI taxonomy): Eukaryota > Metazoa > Chordata > Mammalia > Carnivora > Phocidae > Halichoerus > Halichoerus grypus. Next base: position 120,345,377 of record NC_135713.1, read on the forward strand.
ATGTTTACTGAATTTCAACTCTGTTACATTCTAAGAGGTTAGAAAGATGCATTTGGCATACTTACTAACCCAAAATGTTTAGAGTCTAGACCAAGGCATGAACAATGTTTAGAAATAACCAGAGTACCTACAATATTCCACACATTGAGCTGAGCTGTTTATATACATTTTCACACTGAATCTAAGTAGGTACTATTATGAGTAAGTATAGTTACTTCCATTTTACCCAGGAGGACCCTGAGGCCTAGAGAGGTCACATACTTCCCTAGGGTCATACAGCTGGACTATGTTAGAGCTAAAACATGAGCCTAGTGTGACACAAAAGCCAAGCTCTTAACCACTGTGTTGTGCCCATGATAATAAATGCTGAGAGACAGACAGTGAGAGGCAGACAGAAACAGAGAGAGGGAAAGAGGCAGAGGGAGGGGGGAGGGATGGAGGGAGGAGGGGAGCACGGAGATGGGAAGACAGGCTGAAGCGGGGTGGAGAGAGAGGTAGCTAGGTATCTGGGTTCCTATTGTTTTCTCTGCCTGTGAGTGATAATCAGCCTTATTCTTTGCTTTTATTTCCGACCTTTCTGACTTCTGCTTTTATTTCTATGATATGCCATAGGTCAGATCCAACCCTGGAGCAAAGTCAGGGTCTGTATCAGATGTGGGCTCTAGATAGGAAACTTGATTTGGGTGGCTCACCAGTCCCATGAAATGACCCTCAGCAAACACTCCTATCATGAAGTGGACTCTGATTGTTCCCTGGGGAAGGTTTTGGGGTTTCTTCCCTCCTTTCTTAATAAATTGGGTTCTGGTGCCTCTGTATTTGAATGGTACTCCATTCAACCCCATTCAGCCTGTCTTCCTGGATTGGTAACCCCTCACCAGGGGCTCCTTCTGGAATCATTGAGAGCTTGAATGCCATTCTCAGCGTGTGGTCCTGGGCCCAGAATGCTTCTTAGAAGAAATTGTCTCCTTATTACTAGAGACAGGGCACCCAGGGTGAACCTCTGATACAAACGAGAGGTGGCCATGGCAGTGTTGAACCCAACTCACTGGGAGGGAAGTTTGCCTGTTGTCATCAAGCACTGGAGAGGGACTCTGCCTTTGGGGAGACGGTCAAGCACAGTATTTTTAGCAAGCAATCCTTTATCATTTATTCAGCCACTTTAAAAATAGATATCACTCTTTCTTTCTAATTGGCACCATTTGTCATCCTCTGTCCTTGCTTTTCACACGCTGAATTGTTCATGAATATTTATTTACCCTCCCGGAGGCAACTCCATGTATGTGTGCGTGTGCGTGTGTGTGTGTGTCTGTGTGTACGTGTGCATGTGTTGTTCAAAATGCATTCTGCCCCTCTTTGCTTTTATCATAAAAGGTGACATAGAGGAAGGCAGGGAATGGAAAGCTGGGGCCCTTGTCTTTGAACCCCTTTCTTTGATGGTGCAACTGGTGAGTCTTCGCACCTCTGTTCCACATTCCTCTGTGTCTGTGAGGTTACCTCTCCTTCTAGTTGCTCAGAGTGTCACTTTTTTTTTTTTTAGAACTAAGCCAGCCTTAGTTCCCATATCATACCTCCACCCTTTTAGCCTGGCTGGTGAAATGCTTCCCCTTGGCAGTCAAATCCAGGATCCCTGAGATACATTGACTGAGTACCCTGGCTTAGACAGTCAAGCATTCAGATTTGGTGTTGTTGGCAAAAACTACGTGAGAGGAGAAGGGAGCCAGCTTTCACCTTTTTTTCCCCCGTCAAACCTCTGCTTCTCAGCCACACTGATACCCAAGCCCTAGCACTTCTGAACAAGAGAGGAGCCTGGAGCTTACCTCAAGGATATTGTGCTGAGCTGAGTGAGCACTCTGGAGAGAACCTCCCCCTTGTGGCTGGGCCTCTCCGCCTGATATGTCCCCATTCCTGAGCCATTGTTTTGTCTTTTGACTCTATAGAGTGGCTGAAAAGACAGGATGACTTCCTGAGCATTTAAATGATGAGGGGGTTTATTATTGATAATGTACATTTCTCAGATGTGTATCATCTAGCACCCCTAGATGTTCTTTCTGCATGCTCCTATAGAAGACTCCATTCTCTCCCTCTTAATATCTTCTCTAGACCAGAAATGATTCCAGATGTCATCTCAATCTTCTCCCAACCCTACCCCATCTCCTAGCAAGGCATCCCTCTCTCTTCATAGCCTATCTCAAAACTTAATTCTTCTGGTCTCAAAAATTCATACATTCATTTTCAAAAAGTGTATTGACTATCAGCTATGTGCTAGACACTCTGCTATACTAGGGATACAGTGAATAAGACAGATAGGTCTCACTTCTTAAATAGTTGATCTTTTAGTCAGAAATTAATATTTAAAAGTCAGTTGATACATTATCAAATTTAAAGACTTTTGTGTATCAAAGGATACCATCAAGAAATTGGAAAAACCACAGAATTGGAGAAAATTTTACAAATCATACATCTGATAAAGGACTTGAATCTAGAATATGTAAAGAACTCTTACAAGTCAATAATAAAGACAGACAACTCAATTAAAAAATAGGCAAATGCTCTGAACAGACAGCTGTCCAAAGAAGATATACAATGTCAAATAAGCACATGAAAAGATACATCATTAACCACCAGGGCAATACGAATCAAAACCACAGTGAGATAAAATTTTATACTCACTAGAGTGGCTATTATCAAAAAGATAATAATAAGTGTTGGCGAGAATGGAGAAATTGGAACCCTCATACGCTGCTAGTGGGAATGTGAAATGATCCAACTGTTTAGAGTCTCCATTCCTCGAATAGTTAAGCATGGAGTTACTATAGGACCCAGCACTTCCATCCTAGGTATATACCCAAGACAAATGAAAGCATATGTCTACATAAAAACTTGAGTATTAGTGTGCATAGTAGCATTATTCATAATAGCCAGTAAGTGGAAACAACCCAAAGGTTGATGAACTTATAAATCGATAAACACAATGTGGTTTATCCATACAATAGAATATTAATTTGACAAAGAGAAATGAAGTACTGATTAAATGTTACACATGGATGGAACTTTAAAACATGCTAAGTGATAGAAGCCAGTCACAAAGGAGCTCATATTTTGTGATGACATATATAAGAAATGTCCAGGCTAGATAAATTTAAAGAGCCAGGAAGTAGATTAGTGGTTGCCTAATCTTAGGAGGGTGGGAGTTGGGGGGTTAGACTGCTAATATAATATAGGTATGGGTTTTGGTGGGGAGAGTGGGTGATGGAAATGTTTAAAAATTGACTGAAGTGATGATTGCACAACTCTGAATATATTAAAAGTTATTGGATTGTACAGTTTACATGGGTGAATTGTATGTGAATTATATCTCAATAATGGATTATGTAGGGATTTCTTAGATGGGTTAGTTAGGGAGGACTTTTGTAAGATATTTCATTCTAGCCTCAACTCAGATGTTTAGCCATGTACACATTAAGGTAAGTTTTTCTGGCGGCAGGGAGCAGATAGCTAGTACAGAGGCCCTGAGGCAGGGACAAGCTTGGTGAGTCAGTGAAGCAGCCAGAAGGCCGGTGTTGCTGGAATGGGGTGAACCAGAGGGAATCTAAGAATAAATAAGATTGGGGAATTTGGCAGCATACCTAGGGAGCAAGTAAGATACATATTTGGATTTTATTCTAAGGGTTATGGAAAGCCACTGTTGACTTTTCATCAGGGGAATAACAAGATCTGATTTACCTTTTTTTTTTTTTTAGATTTGTTTATTTATTTTAGAGAGCATGCCCACAAATAGGGGGAGCGACAGAGGGAGAGGATCCTCAAGCAGATTCCTGGCTCAGCGTGGAGCCCAATGTGGGGCTCAATTTCACAACCCATGAGATCATGACTGAGCCGAAACCAAGAGTCTGACACTTAAGACTGAACCACCCAAGCGCCCCTGATTTACATTTTTTGAGTGATCCCTCTGGTTGCCTGTGGGAAGGAACTCTTCATATTTCCATAATGTAGAACTTCCTATCTTGTTTTACTGCCTTATTGTCTTATACCTCCCATGATAGGAAGTTCTTCTTGGTGTCTCCTTCAGGTCATCCCTTCTCCATCAGGATTCTGGAAGGTAGATCTCATGACCATAATAGCCCTTTCTAACTGGGAAGATTGTTGCTCTCCAGATTAGGACATGGAGTCAGAAAGCTTCACATCTCTGCATGGATGTGGCTACTTTTATCAAGAGGTTTTGACTTTTTAGGCTCAGGACCGTGGTGTCTGCTTGGTTTTCCAGTGCTGGGGTTGCCTCTGGCCCTGGTACCCTGGGATAGGATAAGTAGGGCAATCCTTTTGCCTCTACCAGCTAATAGCACACCTACTTCCTTCCCCTGAGTTGAAAGGCAGTCTTAAGGGTAAGCAGTGCAGGGTGCTGTTGAAGTCCCACAACCTGGTGGCAGGGTTGGAATGAACTTTTTTATGGCTCCAGGGAGCTCTTGAGATGCTGGTAATACAGTGAATTAGAGCATAAGACAGGAGCTCTGTGGCCGGGATTGGAATGTGGACTCCACTGCATGTTAGCTGTCTAAACTTGGGAAAACTAGTAATCTCCTCAGCAGTTTCCTCATCTGTAAAATGGGGATAATAACACCTACCTCAGATTGGTTATCGTGGGGGATTAAATGTGTTAATACATGTGAAACATTAAGAAGAATGCCTAGCAGGGGTGCCTTTGTGGCTCAGTTAAGTGTCTGCCTTCCAGTCAGGTCATGATTTCAGGGTCCTAGGATCGGGCCCCATGTCATCGGGCTCCCTGCTCAGCGGGGAGTCTGCTTCTCCCTCTCCCTCTGCTCCTCCCCACTGCTTGTGCTCTCTCCCTCTCTCAAATAAATAAATAAATAAATAAAATCTTAAAAAAAAAGAAGAAGAAGGCGGGCTAGCAAGTAGTGCTCAGAGTGTTAACCTCTTTCATTATCTTCTCTTTGTTCCCCCCCCCCCCCCCCCGCCAAGTTATCTCTCAGAGTCAGCTCAGGATGGAGGTATACTTCTCTCAGCAAGGCGGCGGATGGCACAAAGTCATTAGAGCTTTGCTTGCTGTACAAATATTTTTTTAAAATTTCATGTGTATTATTTCTTCTGATTCTAAAAGTAATACACCCTCAATATAAGCTTTCCAAACATTAAAGTAATAATACATAACGTAGAAAGTTGAAATTCTGTCAAAAGGATGTAGATCATTTGCAGAGAAGAACTGCCTAATGGTAGTTGATTTGCTTCTGCAACAAATATTTCTTGAGTGCCTATTATGTGCATCCTCTGAGGGTTATTGTGAAGGTAGCAAGGGAGATAATGTAAGAAGAGCTCTTAGCACATGCCAGGCACCCAGTAAGCGCTCGGTAACAGTGGCTTTATTACTTTGGTTACTCTAACCTTGATTAGACTAGGCAGGGGTGTGCGCATTGTATTTTCTCTAAGCCTTTTCTTGACTGGAGGGCTGGGACATCTGGGCCGTGAAGGTCTTTGTTCTCTCTTGTATAGTGTTCTGGACCTTAAGGGCGTCATCAGAGCTTTTGGTGGCCTGTGGCCCTGACACCAGGCCCAGTTCTTCCATTGTAACATCATTTGCAGGAAACAGAACACTGTGAAACATCTCTATCCTTTCCTTCTTATTGTTTATTAGCTTTTTATTGCTCTGTAACAAATTGCTCCCAAACTTACTGACTTAAAGCGACAGTAATCATTTATTATATCTCACAGTTTCTGTGAGTCAGGAATTTGGAAGTGTAGTCAGGATGTTGGCTGCGACTGGGTTTGTGGGATCTGCTTCCAGCTCGTACGCCTGACAAGTTGAGGCGGGCTGTTGGTGAGAGGCCTCGGCTCCTCTTTAAGTGAGCCTCTCCATAGGGCTGTTCAGGTATCCCCGTGGCTCCCTTCAGAGGGAGCAGTATAAGAGAGCAAGGCATTAAGTGCAATGCCTTTTATGACGTAGCCATCACCTCCTCTGTATTCTTTTGGTCACGTAGATCAGCCATGATTCGGTGTGAGAGGGAACTGTACAGAGGCATAATACCAGAAGGCAGGACATTGGTGGCCATTTTGGAGACCAGCTACTGCCCCCTGTATCCAAAGACCCTTTCCTAGACACTGTGGGAGGGGACCCCAGGCATCCAGGGGCTGGCCCAGTCACTTTGTAGATACTCATCTGTGAGGTGACAGTGCTCATCGTGGCTTGCAGAGCCTATCCCTCTCCCCCCATGCTCTGGCCTCAGAGTTCTGAGCTTCCTCTTGGCTGAAGTAGTGGCATGTCAGAAGGACAGTGGTTTCATTTTTCAGGCTTTGATCATGATGGTAGATGGAGTGATAGAAGACTGTGTACTCTTCTAAGTCCGCCAGTGGCTTGGGCATCCAGACTCTGGATTTCTCGAAGTGGACTAACTGGCCTCTTTCTACAGGCTTCTTGGTTTCAGAGGAGGGGGGCAATTTTGCTACCTTGAAATCCAGTCATTTCAAGATGAGTGTGGATGGTATTATACTTTTAAAAGTCTGTTTTCTTTCCGTATAGCTTCATGTGTTCTCTAAGGAAAAATCTCCCTTACGAGGTGGCAGAGTTACAAGTTGGTTGGCAAAAGAGGTTCTCAGGTAAGAGGCTCAGCTCTAGATAGACAGCTTGACAGTCTGTATATGGAGCAAGTTGCTTAACCTATCTGAGCCTCAGTTTCCTCAACTGGGAAATGGAGAAGACAGTGCTTCACAGACTCACTGTGAGGATTAAATGAGATAATGTATGTATATTATAAATAAATAAACTCCTAGCCCAGAGCACAGCACGTGGTGAATAAGATCTGTCACTAGAAATATTATTAATGTCAGTTTAATCACCATCACCATCATCATCGTCATCATCATGCGCATTGACCTTAAGTGGGATGGAGAGAGGGGCCGTGACTTACCAAGCAACACAGAGGGCACCTGGGCCTGAGAACAAGGTCTCCTTCCCTCTTCTTACTTTCATACTTTCCATCTTGAATGTTCTTCCACGTGAGGCCTGAACCACAAATAGAAGTTTGGGCAACTCCCAATTATCCCTAGTGTGAATAATTCACTCTGAGATAATCTGTGCGCCTGGCTAGCTTCCCAAATCAGCTGAGTGGATTATTCTCCTCTTTCAATTATTCAACAGTACAAGTAATTGGGAGCTGGCATTAGCATATGAAGGCTGTGAGGTCATCTCCTGTTGTTCTCAGTTGCTCCGCCCTGCCAGTGGTGATGTTTCAGAGGAGCATGGAAGCTGTAGAGCAGAGCCCAAGGGGTGAGGACAGAGGTGGTGACAGGCATGAGGGTGAAGGACAGCAGCCCTGGAATGACCTGACCTGGTGGGGTAGGTGAAGCTGCCAACTACAGAGCAGGAGAGCCAGACAGAATGGTTTACAAAGGCTGTCTTCTCTCTCCCTGGGCCAGAGGAGGGGCCCTATTGGAGGCAGGGTCCTGCTTCCTTCAGGAGCTCTTGGATTTAAAGTTGACTCTGGAATGTTAGATCTTACTGAAGTCTTTTAAAATATGATTGGCCACCCTCCTCCCTTCTATTTGCTGTTCTCTTTGGCTTCGGGGTACTGCACTAGGAGACTCAGGAAGCCTCTCCTTTCTGTGAATAGGGTCTCTACATTAAAAATAACATGTGGGGGCACCTGGGTGGCTCAGATGGTTGGGCATCTGCCTTCAGCTCAGGTCATGATCCCAGGGTCATGGGATTGAGTCCTGCATCAGGCTCCCTGCTCGGTGGAGAGCCTGCTTCTCCCTTTCCCTCTGCTGCTTTCCCTGCTTGTGGTCTCTTGCTCTGTCTGTCAAATAAATAAATAAAATATTAAAAAAAAAAAAAATAACATGTGTAGTAATGATGTATTCATATACAAAGTAAATGAGTAAAGATTTACGTGTAGATTTGTAGTACATATGTATTTTTAAATATGTAATGCAAAAACTGGCTCTTACTTCTGAGGGTAGGAGGAATGAGGTTATGAGAAAAGGATTTTTCCTTTGTGTCTTGGACTTTCTATGCTATGTGAATTTTTTTTTTTTTTTAACCATGAGCTTATATTTGTTTCTAATTAAATGATATAATAAAAGTAAGAATAGAAGAGGAGCTGCTGTTGGGTTTTGCGGCATTAGCCCTTTGAGGCATCATGGTACGTAACCTTGAATTGGCTTGAGTTTTGGGGTGGACCCAGCAGTTTCTTCGGATCCCTTAAGCAGGGTGGCCATTGAGGCACTATGCGTGAATACCATGACCCAGGCTCTCTTCGAGTCTTGTTCTCCTTGTGGGACCAAGCACGTGTCTGCTCCCAGTCATCAGTGCCTTGGCCCTAAGGTTGTCATCCTCCCTCCTGTTCTTATTATCTGTTTCTCTTTTCCTTCCCTGAGGATCCAGAAACCATTTGCCCTGGATCTGCTGGACTCAGGGTTACCCTGAAGTTATCAGCACCGTCTCCTCTTAGGCTCTGGGGAGGAGAATAAAATCCTTGATTCATAACGCTATTTTGATATATGTGCTTTGCCCAAGTTCAGTAGTTTTGAAGAAGGAAGAAGGTTAGTTGCCTTTTGAACTGTTTCTCTGGGTTTAAAAAAATACTTTCATTTAGTTTGTGGCTCAAGGAAAGTTGTTTGAGGGGTGCCTGGGTGGCTGCCCTTGGCTTAGGTCATGATCCCAGGGTCCTAGGATCGAGCTCCATGTCGGGCTCCCTGCTCAGCGGGGAGTCTGCTTCTCCCTCTCCCTCTGCTGCTCCCCCTGCTTGTGCTCTCTCTCTCTGTCAAATAAATAAGTAAAATCTTTAAAATACAAAAAAAGAAGAAAGAAAGAAAAAAGAAAAGAAAAGTTGTTTGAGCTCAGTTTGGGGTTTATAGTTACTGAGGTTAACTCCAGGTTTTGGCTGATGATTGTTTCCAGTGTGTGCTTAGGAAGGGCAGGCGCAAAGTGAGAGGTGGGAACTTTTTTGTCTCTGGGGCTCTCAACAGCAGCAATAAATTGTGATGTTTGTGGAGCAGGAGCAGAGCCAGCTCAAAGAGCTCTGGGCCAGAGGGCCCATCCGTGGGCAGGCTGCTTTTCAGCCTGGCTGGAGGTTCTTACATCTGGGCCCAGCATGGCTGCACTGAACCAGACCTTCAAAAGTGGCTCTGGAGTACCAAGCATAGCTAGAGCATTTAGCTACTCCACATGGGAGCTGAGCTGCATTTTCCTCCATTCCTAGAGAAGGCCCAGTGGCGGAAAGAACTTGGTAGCCACATGTTGGCCAGCATCACTAATAAGAGCTGGCCCCAGGTCAGTGGTGAAGTTGATGGAATCACAAGAATGTACAGAGCTTGAGAGCTGAAGCCTAGACATGACTCTGCTGCATCTGGCTTCTGAGGGTCCCTATGATCTCCTTTCCCTGGCTGGTCTTGGAACAAAGAGACCTCCTGAATATCTTTCAGCTCTGTGTGGCCTGATGGAGGTCTGAGTTTCCAGAGTCCCTTGAGAATGGAAGCTGCTTTGATAAAAAGCTGGAGAGACAACTGGGGTGTTGACTAGAACCTAAGGACGGAGTTCGAGGAGTGTGCAGGAGTGAGGCCTGCAGGTGAGGAAGGCCAGGGACCTCTCTTCCTTCACACCAGATTAGGGGGAGAGCCCCACTATAAGCCCTTTGTGCTAGGCACTGAGTGGTGGCTTTGGTGGCAGTGGGGATGCGGTAGGTTTTCTGTTTCTGTACTAAAATACCTGCTTCCCCTCTGCAGGAGAGAGGAGTATCTTGGAATAGAGAACCACCCTGTGGAACTGTTGGTGTGAATGGGAGTGGCTCTGGGCTGAGCTTCATCCCCATCCTTAGGTCCTTACTAAAGGTGCTGAGCTGAGATTTCCAGGTTGGGAAGAGTTTATTCTCTATGGTTGGTACCATGGGAAGGAGATTCAAGTTAGCTGGTACAAAAAGCTTCCAAGGAGTTGGCTACCGGGAACTTGATGCTTTGGCACTATGTGGGCTTCCTAAATATGGAGCTCTTTGGTGTCCACATGGCCCCATGCTTGGTTAGGCCTTGAGGATGGTCTGCAAGGATGGACTGCTGTTAAAGGGACAAGCAGCAGGGCCTTGAGAACATTCACAGTTGGTGGGGTCAGACTGGATCTCTTCAAGCAGAGCCCTTGTCAGACGGTTCCAGACCTGGCCTGCCTCCCATTCTAGCCCTAAATAACCAATTATTACCGAGTGTCATGGCTTGAGGTGGTATAAAACAGTGTGGTGAGCTGTGAAGGCTCTTTCTTGATGTTGTTTTTGGTCTCTCAACACATTCTTCTATCCTCCACCTTTGGAAAATACTTCCTTTCTTTTGGGAATCTCTTCACTAGAACCATGTGGTCAGGTAAGGGTGTTCATCTTTCTTTGCCACCTCTTCATTCCCGATTGAGACTGTATGACCTAGACCAGCCACTTGCAGTGCCCCTGCCATCTGTGCAGTGATTGGTCCAGGAGTAGGCATGTGACACAAGCAAAGCCAGTGGAAGTCCTGCCCTGAAATTCTGAACTATTTGAGGGGGGAGAATGCTTAATGCTGGGATTGATGTGTTTAGGAGCTGCCAAGTCTCATCCCTGCCTGGAGCAAGCAGCCTCATGTAGGAGGGAAGCAAAGCCTAGTAATGCAGCCTGGGAGAGGACCCTCGCACATTGCTTGAGACTCCGGTCCAGGTTGGCTTTTACTTTTGTCATCCTTCTTCACGATGGAACCCAACAAACTGTCTTTCTCACATAGATAACTCTGAATTCGGTTTTAGTTCCTTAAGAACAAAGCCCTAACAATTTCAAAGCAGCTTCCAGCTGATCAAACTATTTGCTTCCAAATAGCTAATATCATGTCTAGAGAAGCTGCTTCCATGGTGGAACCGTGTGCCTCGCACTGTGCTTCACACATATTGGGGGCTCACTTCATGTTTCTTACGAGGATGCGTGCACCCTCATCCTCTGCCACCAGCCTTTGGGAAGAGAGTGGAGTCCTGAGCCTGGGTCTCCCAGCTTGCCTCTTGGTGTCGGTAAATCTTGTCATCAATGCCTGCATTTTTCACCTCCTCCCTCTGCTTCTGCAGAGATAAATACAGTCTGTCAGTCCTGCTTTGCAGGGGCCTTGCCAAACATGCCCCTGGTGGGGAGTTTATCGGTATACCTCAGGTGGCCGTCATCCAGATGGAGACAGGGGATCGTACTCGCATGGCACAACACTGTTCACAGCCGTGGGTCTGATCATCTCTGTCTGAAATCGCTGTTCTCTGGTGCCCAGCTTGAGTTGGTGCTGAATTTATTGTGCTTGCAACATCAGGGCAGTGTTAGAGGTTCCTTGCCCACTGCTTTTTTCCCAGGCTGCTTGTGCCAGCTGCAGGGCCCTTGTGAGGTTGTTAGGTGTCTCTCTGTGGCAGATTCATTGTTCCATATTTTTATTTAATTACTTACTTTTACAGCTCTTAGAATAAATCTAATTATCCATCTGTTATGCTACATTATGCCACTGCGGTTCATGCAATTCTTTCTCATTGTATGATATTTGTCAACTTGACCTTGTCCTCTTCCAGTGTTTGTGTTCCTCTGTGTGGCGCTGTGCCACCTCCTCAGTGGATTCCCAGCATGTCAGTCTATCAGGGCCCCCAGGCAGAGCTGACGGCAAGTGGCTTTTAGATGGAGCAAAGGTTGGTGTTCCTTGGCATATTGCAGAAGAGGAGAATGGCCAAGGACCCATCTCTGATACTATGCTGACCTGAGCTAGGTCTGGAAAGTTGGATTGGTGTTAGAGTTCCAGAAAAGAAAGCAGGATTTCTAGCTTAGGGTTTCTGATCTTTGGCCAGAGGGCTGTTGTCAAGGAGAACAGCCAGGAGAGGTCAGGCTGAAAAGAGATGACAGCGGCCACCTGTGGACAGGTCTGTGACTCTCCCACCCTGGCTGTCAGGTGGTGCCTAATGTTAAGATTGAATTAGGGCTGATCTTAAACATTGCAGAGGTGAGCGTTACCTACTGGAGATTGATTTCGGGAACTATGTGGAGGATCCTGGCTCCCAAATCTTTTTTCCCCTCCTGTAACTGCCTAAAATTCTGTTATTACCGTTAGGAATTAATTTCTTGGGTTTTTTTTGTTTTTTTTTAATACATCTCTTTGTGGGCAAATGTAGATACTCCCCATAGGGTTACCCCCAGGGGTCATTGAACACCTCTGTTGTATTCCTTTTCACAAGCAGGCAGGGGATGTGTGGCAGTGGAGATGCATGAGGAAGTTGTTCAGGGAATCAAACTAGAGGGGGTGGGAAAGAGAATGCAAAATTTAGAACATTGGCTGGAGTCTGCCCTCCGTGAGCTCTTGGAGTAAGTAAGATGCTCAGAAAGGGATGGAGATCATATGCCCTACCCATCCCCGCACCCAGGTATGGTGCTGGGCAGTCTCAGCAGGGGGGCGGCACCGAGCCAGCCTTGTCCCTTTAGGCAGCTCCTGCTTAACTGAGTATGGGCTTTGGGCTAGACCATGGAAAGTGAGGTTACTGGTGAAGAGACAACAAGGCACAATCCATGTCCTTGACAGAATTGACAGCTTAGCAGGGAAAACAGACTGACCAAATCTGTTGAGTGTGGTGAAGGAGAAAGAGGGCTCCAGGAATGCATAGACGAGGCCTGATGCGGGTCAGGTGGTGAACGAAGGTTTCTCAGAGGAAATGTTTGGAGTAAGACTTGGAGACTTGGAGGTGTAGGCTAGCCTGATAAAGATGGGGACAGAAATGAGGAGGGCGGGGAAAGGGTGCTCCAGGCAGAAACAGTAGAGAACACAGCACATTTGAGTGGAGGAATTAATTCATTTGGGAAGGGGAGGCCCACTTTTGGTCCTGGCATAGGGTCATTTCCAGCAGATTCTTGGGTGGAAGCATTGAGGCTGCTACTATTACTGCTTCCAAAGCATGTACCAAAGTAGGACCCATATGTGGCGCATAGGCTTTCTTGGATGGAGGCTCTTGGGTCAGAGGCTCTGTGTTCTACCACCTTCTCTACCTAGGGCAGGGTCTGCTACACTCCTCCTCCCTCCCACCGCCCCTGCCTTCAACCCTGCCTCTGGCTCAAGCCCACATTAAAGGCCGTCCAACTTGGATGTGGGCCCAGGTTGGAGCTCATTACAGTCCTATGGCCAGGCCCTCCATTTTCTCTTCCAGGTTAAGACTTGGCAGGCATCAAAGACTGCCAGGAACACCCCACAGGCCTTCTCCCTTAATGATCTCTCTCCGTTCCTCGGTCTGCGTGGCCTCCCTAGCCAAGCTTTGCTCACCAGAGCCTCTGGTGACTTTTCGCAAGCTTTTCTTCATTCCAACAAACAGAATTCAGTGACTAATTGCTGGTATTTTTTTTTTCCCCTCAAGACTCTATTTATATAGGCTGTCATGTTGGGGGTGGGGAAGAGCAGGCTTTAGTCTTGGGAGGACTGCTGTTTCCTGCTACTGCCGTCATTAGACAGGCCCATGTGGCATTGATGTCCACACTTTGTCTTTATTCTTGTATTTTTTTGTCGTTTCGACATTTGGTTCTTTGAACATCTAACATCCCTTTTATGCTTCTCATCTCCCACAGAAGATTGTTGTATTTTGTCCCCCACCGAAGCTGAGTTTTCCTTTTGTCAGATTTCTCACTTTCTTCTTTAATGTATTTTGATCAGTGTGGCCATGTAGGTCTGGGTTTTATTGGGAGCTTTTCATCTTGGCAGTGGCCCTCAGGGCTTGGGTCTTCTTGCAAAAGCCCGGCTCTGCCTCAGGCCCCTGAAGCAGGCCTTTCCTGGCCAAGGCTACAGAGAGCCCAGCCTGTCACCTGTCCAGGGACATGCTCTAGCCAACAGTTCTCAAACTTAAGCATACATGAGAAGCAACAGGATTTAACCAGGATCTGTTAAAATACAGATTGCCAGGCCCCTCCCCTAAATCTTCTTATTCAGTAAGTCTGGTTTGGGACCTGAGAATTTTTATTGCACATTATTTCCCGGGTGATGCTGGTACTGCTGGCCCAGAGACCACATTTTAAAAACCACTGTTTTAGTGTAATTGTTCCTTTACCTTGTGCCTCAGTGTCCAGGGCCCTAGAGAGGGGAGAATAGCTGGAGACCATGTTCCTTTTTCCCTGTACTGGGCCCAGCTCTCCAAAATTAGATGACGACAGCTGTTGGCAGTGGCATTGTGGTATTTAAACACTTTTACAGTGATTTCACTTGCCCTAAGTCATGTGATACAGCAGATCCTTCGGTTAAGTAGCAGAGTTTCTTCAGTTGAGAAGCTCAGATAAGAACTCTTTCTTGGCCTTTCAGCTAGGAGTTTGTGATGTTCTAGTTGAATCCAGGTCTCTTAGCTCCTATTCTTGAGCTTTTGGGACTCTGCCGCTTACTACATCACTATGTGGCCTTGGGGAAAAGTACTTAACTCCCTGTGACTTAGTTTATTGATTAGTAAAATGGGGGTAAAAATATCTGCCTCATAGAGTTGTCATGAGGATTGTGTGACTTAACATTTTTTTTTTTATTAGAAAGAGAAAGGGGCGCCTGGGTGGCTCAGTCATTAAGCGTCTGCCTTCAGCTCAGGTCATGATCCCAGGGTCCTGGGATCGAGCCCCACATCGGGTTCCCTGCTCAGCAGGAAGCCTGCTTCTCCCTCTCCCACTCCCCCTGCTTGTGTCCCCTCTCTTGTTCTCTCTCTCTCTCTCTGTCCAATAAATAAATAAAATATTAAAAAAAAAAGAAAAAGAGTACAAGTTGGGGAGGAGGGGCAGAGGGAGAGGGATAAGACGACTCCCCACTGAGCAGGGGCGGGGCTCGATCCAGGACCTCAGGATCATGACCTGAGCTGAAGGCAGACGCTTAACCGACTGAGCCACCCAGGTGCCCCTTGACTTAAAATACTGAGAGCTATGAAAGGACAACACACCAGAATTCATTCTCCTGGCTGTGAGGGGCTGCCCTTAGTTTTGCATTTCTGTTATTACAGGAGCCCCAGGCAGTATCCCCAGCCATCAGGACAGGGCTCCATCACTTTGGAAGGGCACTTCTCTCTGTGGCCTGCCCTGACAGAACTGGAGCACAGCAAGCCAGTGATGGCCTTCGCCTCCAAGAGTTGAAGATGAGGCTGTCGCTGACGGGCTGAGTTGGTGTGAGAAGTTTAAGACCAAAGGGGAGCCCACATGTCCACATGCCCTCCGCGGGGGCTGCTGCAGTCATGCCCTGCAGCACTCAGCCCTGGAATGGCCCTTAGGGGCTTCGTTTAGATGGAGGAGAAGCCAAGACTGCCCTTTTGGGGTTTTCTCTCTTCCTGCTTCTCCCCCACCTTCTGATTGGGGCATTCATAGAAGTAGCTGAGGTTTTACATAGAAGGCTGGCCCTGGTAATGTTGTTATTATTGAACCTATTGAACAACATAATGTGTCAGGAATTGTTACATTCGATATTTCATTTAATCCTTACAACAATCTTCTGAAATAATCTTCATTTTACAGATGGAGGAGGCTTGGGCAAAGAGAGGTTAATTAGGTCGGTCTGGCTCCAGCAACCATGGTCTTTACCAGTGTGACACTTCCTCCTGGGACGCTGCCCTGATGTTTCCCTCCGTGGTGCCCTTGCCCCCCCTCCTATGGATTCCTGGCCTTATCCTGTTCCCAGGATCCTTTGCCCCTCAGCTCGCTGTCTGGAGTCCGGGCCTGTGCAAGTCTTGATTTGACTTTGTACCTTCCATAGAACTTAAAGCCTTGTACAGAGGGTGACCATATGTTCCATTTATACCTCTTGTCCTAGTGCAGTAATTAATAGTACCTCCTTTCACTCTTTAAAGTGTCCCAGTTTGGACAATAAATTATGTGGTCATTCTACTTACACATGTCCAGGTCTCCCAACCCAGGGGCAGTGGCATTTTAATAGAGGAACCTGAAAGACAGAATTATCGTTAAGACTCAAAGAAATAAATAGCAGATGGTAAAATTTTAAGCACTTTTGCAGCCCAGTGGGCAAGAGGATTTAGACAGAGGTTCTGCTCAGCACCCCACAAACCTACCACAAAGAACTATTTCTCAGTCCAAACTTGAGGCCTGTGAAGGTCACCGGGCTGGTCTCAGATGTCGCAGGGCCGGAGTCCTACTGTGTGGCTTCGTGGAAGTATCTGACAAGCAAGGCCAGAAAATGGGAAGGGGTGCCAAAAGCATTGGCTTTTCCACCTCTCTTGGGCAGAAGCCAGCCTTGCCTAGAAGCTGACTATCCTCAGCACCTGAAGCTTCTGCAGGAAAGAGCCAACGGGGGCTGACCCTTTCCACAGTGCTGAACTCAAGCCTAGTGGGAGCCTAGACCCGGGGTCCTGGTGCTGGGGGTTCTGCTCACCTCAGGCTCTACTCCATACCCTAGACATGGGACCACGCCCACCCTCAGCCTTGGTGTGTGCAAGTCACATTCCAGGCTGTGTCCTTGGCCCATTTGTAGGCAGCTGGAAACGGCTGTGCATATGTCGGTTCACACTTGAACTGGTTTAATGTTTTTTCTTTTAAGCTGCAATCTAAAATTCAGCCAGACAGGCTTTAACGAGCACTAAATCGTCAAGCCTTTTGTTTCCCTTGCTATTCAAGCCATAGAGATTTTGTATTTGATTCAGCAACAATTGCTGTATCTTAAACAAACCATTTACATTTTGACATTAACTATTTTATGAGCGTAACTTTTTTGTTGGCTTCAGAATGGTTCCAGCAGAAGGCCTTTTAACGATTTATTAGAAAAAGAGTTTAAAAGGTCTGTGGAAGGTGATTCTTAACATTTTCTTTGAGGGGAAGAAAGACTTTTATCTGAATTCATTTGGGTAATACGTACAGACTTGTAACCTTTTTCCTCCTGTCTTAATGACTTTTGGTCTTACTCAGGTCATTCTTCCAGGGCACCTTCCTGGTCAAGCCGTCCATTTTTCAGATTACACCTAACATTGGACTCTTGCACAGTGACTTGTCTAATACAGCGCCTCTCCACATGTCCTTGTTGGCTGTTAATTTTGTCTAATAGGGGCAAGAACTATTTTCATTCTTTTTTTTTTCTTTAGATTTTATTTATTTATTTGAGAGAGAGAGAGAGAGAAAGCACAAGAGTGGGGAGGGTCAGAGGGAGAAGCAGACTCCCAGGGAGTTCGATGTGGGACTTGATCCTGGGACTCCAGGATCATGACCTGAGCCGAAGGCAGCCGCTTAACCAACTGAGCTACCCAGGTGCCCCAACTATTTTCATTCTTTGCTCTGGCCCCAAGCTGCTTAGCTGAGGACCCTGTGCACGCTGGGCCCAATCAGGATTTGTTGACCAACCTTTGGGACAAAGAGCCTCAGTCAGACAAATACCATGCTCACAAACGGAACCGTCCATCATTCTGTCTGCAGAAGCTGAGAGTAACTGGAGCTTTTCTCCAGTTCTTAAAGATCTTCACAGAGTAGGAAGTCTTCTCTTTCCTTGTAGGCCCCCATTCCAGTGCCTGGTGACTCAGGCCTAAGGACCTCAGGCAAGGGCAGGCCTTCTAGTTCGGTTCCTGCGTTAGGGGAAGCTCTGTGTCCTTCTTGACCTAGAGTTATCACCAGACCCGCTCCACCCAGTTTTCTCCTCTGTTACAGTGTGACAAAAGTGGCTAGGGACAGGAAACCCATGCTTACTTGAGCCAGGAGAGGAGCCACACGAAATGGAGCTATCCGGGGAGCCCCTGTTGATCCACCCCCACAGAGAACCAGGAGCCTGGGTGCTGCATTTCCCTCTCAGAACCATAACTAATTGTTCATAAAGATCTTTCCAAATACCAATGATGCAAAATATTTGAATGGTTTACCATATTGTTCACCATATTTAAACTGTCAGAAACCTTAAATATCTGAGCAGAGCCTCAACAAACAAAGGATATTTTGGGGACTTGTTATGTATGTTGTACAGCAGAGAGATTTGTAGTCTATATGACTTCCAAATCCTGTAAATGAAGTGTTTCAGTGTTGTCATTTTCAGCTATAGACCATCCCACGAATTTTGCTTTTTCTTTTGCTATTAAGAGATGGCTCTGTATGTCAATTATTTCTCAATAAAATGGGGGAACAAAGATTGGCTCATTCATAAACATTTCTACAGTTTGTGGCAAAAGCCAAACAGGCCCCACTTGATTCCATTGGCTCTGATAAAGGGGAGGAGGAAGTTGGAGGAGGAAGTTGGAGGGAAGGGTGAGTGATTGCTCAGCACACACCTCTGAGCCCTTGAGAGCAAGATCTGGGTGAGTAAGGAAGTTCCTTCCTGAGCCGCCAAGGGCCTATCGAGAAGGTGTATGGCCTGCAGTTCGGAACAGAGATTGGCTAGGTGATTTCCTGCAGCCCTCTTACCCTGTGGATCTGGCCTGCTCTGGTCCCCCTAGCATCTTGGGTGATGGAGATATAGATGATAGCTGGTATAGATGACCTCAAGTAACATCCTCTCTGTGTTCTCTAATAAACTTGATAAATCTGACTGTGTAAAAAATCTCCCATATGCTTTAGTCTAAATTTTCTTCTGCTTAACCTTGTTACTCCTACCTTGCCTCCCTCAGACTGCCTGAGACAATTACTGGGAGGCATTTGTTGAATAATTATAGGCCACAGATAATTTCTCTTTAGCTCTCAATCTTGCATGTTACCCACCCTGTGGCCTCCCTTTAGCCAGCTCTAATTAGCTTCTTTGATCCTTCCTCCCAATCTCTCCCTCTAGCTTGTTAATTACCTTTCTCCCCCATGAATTCTTTTTGCCCTGCTTTTGTCCATGTAGCCAGAGGAGGTGAGAATGACAACCTAGGGCTACTCAGTGGGAGGTGGTACTTCTTTGTCTCCAACCACAGGTAGCCCCTCCTACTTTTGAGAAGCCTGAAAACCCAGGTGCTCCTTGGTAGACAAGTAAAAATAGTAATTTTCATTAAATAGTATAATACTTTATGATAAAACAACTATTAATTGAATGCTTGGTATTTGCCAGGAATTGTGCTAATCTCCTTATATATTATCATATTTCATCCCCACAGCAATCCCAAGGGATAAATATTACTAATCCCTGTTTACAGATACAGAAACTAAAGTCCAAAGAGGTTTTAAGTAACTTGTTCAAATCACACAATTTGAAAATACTGAAAGTAGGACTTGAGCCCATTTCTCTCTGGTGCCAGAGCAACTTTTATTCACTAGTTTGCTCACTGAGTTTGGGCTTTGGGTGAAATAAAAGTCGACATCACTGGCTCTTGGCCTACACAAGAACATACAAACTAGCGATGGGATAAGATGTCGGCTATTTACCCTCAGTGTAGAAGAGGTTTTCTGAATTGAGATTACAAAACTGGTGCCGAAGCAAGTTGGTGTGGCGCTTTGGGTCCCCACGTTGCTGAGCAGGTGGAAATCTTCAGTAGAAAACAAGACTCTGATAAATTCTTGATTTGCTTTCATTCTTAACTCACTTTTCTGACAGTTTCATCTCTCAGATGATTAAGGGAACCATAGGGAAAAGGGCCTCACTGAAATTATATTCTGAGCAACAGAAAGGATATATTCAGTGAAGTGGAAGTGTTGGGGACCTTAGCAGGAAGTGGCCATGATTGGAGAAGCTAAGGGAAATGCAGAACTCTCTGGGTTTGGGGGAAAGCAGATTGTAGAAGGTCCAGGAGCAGGTAGATAGGATGTTTGGGCAAGAGCTTCAAAAGGAGGATGACTCAGAAGTGAAATGTGCTGGATGCAGTCACAGGTGATTACTGCAGGGAACAAGAGAGGAGATGCCTAGAGGCCAACATGGCTGCACAGCGAGCAGTTAGAGTGGAGTTTTTGTGTAAGAGATGAAAAAGGGTGAACAACCAGAGAAGGGTGTGAAGCTCCGACAACACTGTCAGGAATACCAGGGGGGTGAGACCTGGGACACTGAGAACAAAGGGACCTGCCCAAGCAATTAGCATTCAGAGTGAGAGTATGGCTAGGAGGGCATCAGCCCCCTGCTTTGGCAGATGAGTCATTGCAACATGTGAGGGCATCCCCGTCCTCCCTTCTAGTTTTGTTTTGCCTCTGACTTGTCTTTTAAGGAGAATGGTCTTCCTGGGGCACCTAGGTGGCACAGTCGGTTAAGCGTCCTACTCTTGGTTTTAGTTGAGGTCGTGATCTCGGGGTCATGAGATTGAGCCCCCCCGTGTTGGGTGTAGAGATTACTTAAATATATAAAACTTTAAGAAGGGGGGGCTTTAAAAAAAGGGGTGGAAGTTAACACATACGTACAACTACAACCCAGGTCAAGCAACAGAACTTTGTCAGCACCCCAGAGGACCAGTTTGAACTTCTTTTTCAGAAAGATTAGCTGTCCTGGGAGCTTAGATGAGTGTTACAGACATTGAGGGACTGTGCATTTCAGGAAAGCATTCAGCAGAATCTCATGATAATCTAATAGGTTAGGTAGAGAAATAATGATAAAGACGTGTATTTGTAGCTACTTGAACAATCAGACCTAATAAATGTTTGTTTACAAATAGTTCAGTGTCCACAACAGAGCCTTGACAGTGCTGTTGTGCCAGAGATCTCATGTCAGACTCTGTCGTGTCCAGCCCTGCATTCAGATTCTTACATGAGGACATGGGGGCAGGTGACACAGATCAGAAAGGGCGAACCACCATGCTGGGTACATGACAGAATGAGGATCTCAAGGCGGAGTGACATGCTAGGATGAAGGGCTTGGGTAGGAAAGTGACATTTTAAATCTTGTTATTGAATTCTTAATTTTATAAGAACCCATATTTGTTGTTAAAAAAATAAATCCTACCAGCCAGAGACAAATATATGATGTCATACTACCCATACCTTTGGTAACTTGGTTTTTGCCATCTGTACTTAGGTTCAGGGCCATGTTGGAGAACCCTTGGCTCATCATGTGAACAGTTTTCAGGGACTGGATCTAGGCAGGCCCAGTGTGAGTCAGTTCTGCAACACTACTGCCGAAAACCTATCCGTGACCTGAGGCATTAGTTGCAGAGTGATCCTGGGGCAGAGGCAGCTGGGCGCACTGGACTCCGGAGGGCTTGGCCAGGGGGGAGCCCTGCAGGTAGGTTTGCCAGATTTTGAGGGGAGCTTTCTCTGGGCATTTGGCTGCCCCTGAGATTCAGAAGGGATGACCTGTCCGGACAGAGTCAGATGACCCTCTCTACATTGAGAGGGCAGACTTGGGACCAGGGGGTATAAATAAGCTTCATGAAAGCAGATTTCAACTCCTTATCAGAAGACATTTTTCAAGCAATTAGAAGAGTTTAAAACTCAAGGCAGCACAAAGCTGCCTTGTTTGATGGAGAGCCCCCTACTGCTCTACTCTTCAAATACTGGGCCGTTATCAGAGGTGCTATACCAGGTAAAAGGTTGGTGACTGGGTCTAGTTATCCCAAATGTTGGTCCTCGCATCAGTGCCAGGCTTACCGGTAAGGATCAGCTGGAACATTTATGAAAAATCAGGTTTTTGAGCCCCAACTGCTGAGGCTTTGATTCAGTATGTGTAGGATAAGGGTTAGAATCTGTTAGAATTTTGAAAAAGTGCGCCAAGTGCTCCTTGGTGAAATGGCTGATTCTACAGCTGATATAGCTAATATCTTGTGGAAGAACATCTTGGGCCAGAAAGTAAGGAAGTGCTTAGAGAACAGTGGAAATAAGTAGAAAAGATACAGAAGCTAGTATGAAAAGGCTCTGGTGGTTAAATCAGGGATAATTTGAGCATCAAAATAAATAATGATAGAAATGGATTATAACCCACAGATTAATTAAGAATCCATGAATCCATACTGATAGAAATGAGTAAGTGAAAAAATAGGAAAGCCTCTTCTTTCACATAGACTGCCAACACAGACAGGTAGAAGCAGTGATCGAGCTTGAATATCATCATTTGGCAAACATCACAGTAATAATAATTTTAAGGAAGAATGATCAATGAACACCTGGTGGGTGAAAGTTTGATGAGGAACAGGCTGTCTTCATATCTCAGAGTCTGTCTCCCCACAGAATATGTATTAATTTCAAAGGGACAAATAGCATCTTCATAATGGAGAAATCTAGCAGACACCACTGTGACCAGTAATCCAAGTGAACACAGCTCATTGTGGGCCTCCCTGACATCAGGTGCCTCCTGATAAGATGCACCAAGAAAGACACAACGTTGCTTTTTATGGTGTTCCTGCCAACATGCGTAACCTCAATCTAACTATGGGAAAACAGACTCAGGCTGAGGAATAGTCTACAACTGGCCTGCATTCCTCAAAACTGTCAGTGTTGTGAGAGACAAAGACAGACTAAGGAGGGAGTGTCAGGGGTAGAGGGGACTTGAGACATGCTGCTGAATTCATTGTGCCAGGTCCTGGATTGGACCACAGACCAAAATTATTCTTATAAAAAGGGTATTTTGGGGACAGTGGGTAAAATCTGAATATCTGTAGATCATATATTGATGTTAATTTCCTCATTTGGATATTTGTACTGTGGTTCTTAGGAGACACACTTGATACATTTGGGGTAAAGAGGCAGCTTACTCTCAAATGTTTCAGGAGAGAAAATAATACGTCTAAATATATATAGAGAGAAAGAGAATTAAAAAGCAGATGTGGTAAATTGTTAACAATTGGTGAATCTTAACGGGAGTTCTTTTACTCTTTTGTAAGTTTTCTGTAAGTTTTCTGTGTAATTTTCTGTAATTTTTAAAGTGCCCAGTCTGAAATCATTTGAGGGGAAAAACAAAACAGTGTCCCTGGTGATTGTGATGCAGAGTTATGTATGAGAGCTAGCAGATGTCTGTTAAGATTCTTTGGGGCTACACCCTCTGAGGCCCTGGTTCTCTTTCCAGAGGTAGGCATTTGATCTCTTTGTGTGTGTATGCACGTGTGTGCGTGCACCTGTGTGCACAAAGAGGGCCTCTTAGAGATACTCTTGTGACCACTATCATTGTGGTGAATTGTGTGTGCCCCACATTTGCTTACACGACTGGCTTCTGGTGGTGAACTGTTTATGAATGGGTCCAGTGATACTCCTACCCTTCCCCTGTGTCCAGATGGAACTTTTGAAGTGGCCCACTATGGTTCCCATCATCCTAGTTGTGGTATGAGCCTCATGTTACAGGCTGGATGTTTTGGTTCTCCTGGGGGCTTCACTTTCATGTGGAAGAGTTGTATGTGGTATTTATTCTTTTGGTGAACCTATTTTATTTTTATTCAAGTTGGTAATTGTCCATCTCTTGATTGACTAATTGATTGCTTACCCCCATGAATCCCTAGATGGCAGGCTAGTATAGATCCCTAATGAACTGCCTATTTCAAGATTACACATCCTGCAAATCCTTGTGTTCCACAGATTATCAAGGCCACATACTAGGGCACAGATAAGGTGAGGCCAGCAGAGAAGGAATCTTTCTCTCTGGGCAAGAAGGTGAGCAGGTACCACTTCATCAGGAAGGATTGCAAATGATTAAGCCTAACCACGTCCTCCCATGAGATTTGCCCCCTTTCCACACCTCGTAGATTCTTCTCAGGGAGTATTTCACAACAATGGCAGTTTTTTTCCCCTCTGTTACTAAGAGAATGAAAAAAAGAATCATTATCCTACTTAGAAATACAGTGAGGACTCCGGAGAGAGCACATACCCTGATGCGTGGACAAGCCTAGAGTCTAGGTTGGGACTGGGACTCCAGATGACACAGGCTTTGCTTTGGGGGTTTCACCTTGGTGTTTACTCAGCCCCAGGTAATGAGTCAAGCTACCCCTTACTTTCCATTCCAGAAGTCTCTGCCTTTTCCAGTTTTTGTCCTTTTCTAGTTACTTGAACTCCCTTTCCAGTCCTTGTTGTTCTACTTCGCCCCAAACAGGATCTCTGTGTGTTTCCTGTTACTGTGCACATGGGCCGTGATGCCAGCCGCACCTGCTTTGTGGCCGTGTGACCGAAGAGTTGCCTGGGACCCCGCCCTGAGATGGGCCTGTGCTTGGTGTAATGCTCTGCCCTTTCCATCTTGAAGTTTCTAATAGTTTTCGAACATGGGATCCACATTTCCATTTTGCACTGGCCCTGAAAAGTATGTAGCCCGTCCTGAGTGCCAGAGAGGGAGAAGGGCATCTCGTGGGTGGCACTGTCCTGGGGCCCATGGCTGGGCTCGGCTGTACACCCTGGGATCAGCTGAACCACCTTCCCTCAGACTGCCCCCCAACACTTGCTCAGCTTTGCTTAGCTGAAATACGATCTCTGACCCTTGACAGATCGCCTACATCGGTCACCCTGACCCAAACTGTTTGGTTTCTGCAAATGTAATCATTTCCATTTCTGTGACCTACCCCCCCAGCCCCACCCAAGATTTACAAAGTAGCAGCTGCTGCCATCCCTCTGCACACAGACAGCTGACTTGCCTGCTGATTGTGAACATCCCAGTAATCCAAGTCCTAATGGTATTTACTCAGTCCAGCCGGCTTAGCCCCCTGAACAAGGTTTAGTCTCATTTATCTCGTCAGAGACGAGCCACGTCCTTAATATCCTTCTGTTGACTTTGAGCACACCAGCATCACTGAGGTCGCTGAGAGGCAAGCCAGGCCCCTGCCCTTTTAACACACTCAAATCCCCAACTGTCAGGCTCCCCACCTTCCAGCCAGCAAGAACCACCTTTCCACCCCTCCCCCTGCACGGGTCTGTAGGCGGGGAGGCAGATGAGGCCAACATATACGTGCCCGGGACATCTGTGTTCTCGAGGATATGGTCTGGGATCTCTGTAGCAAACCCATCCTAATTGTAATGTTTCCATCACATTGCAGTTGGCTGCATTTTGGCGTTCGTTCGTTAGCTGTTATATCTTTAACACAAGATATTTTTAGCTCTGCCTCACAGGTGAGGAGATAGACATGAAGGGACTTGCCCAAGGTCATCAGCCCTTGGTCACAGGCTTCCCCCCAAGGGTTCTCCAGGCCCTGGCCCTTGTACGTCCCCTAACCTCACTCAGCTGTTTGGGGCATTTCAACCCCCAAAGCACAGAGTAATGAACATTCAGAGCCCAAGCCTAAGCTGCTGGGGGAGGGAGAGGTTCTGAGAGCATGTTGGTACCTGCCCCCCCCCCCCCCAGCGGATTGCTCGAATGCCCAGCTCGCCTGTCCCTGCCTGGCTGGACTGAGTGTCATTTGGAAACACAAGCTCTACCTTCCTCACTTTCCCCACCTTCCCTCTGCTGTGTTCCTTAGCCCCTCGGCTGGGCAGAACTGAAAGACGGTTGTCAGAGGGTATTACACAGAACCCCTGAAGTGTATGTGGAGCCGCTGAAGTCTGCCGGAGGGCCCAGACTTACATGGGCACCTTACCTTCCTTTAAGTTGGCCAGGTGAAAAGGCCCAGGGCTGCTGAGGCCACGCTTGGCCACAGGCCCGTGTTTAGCCGATGGGCCTGCTCTCCTCACCCAGGTTCTTCAGGACTCTGCTGCAGGTGGAAAAGTAGATTTATTGCCTTATGAAAGTGATTTCAGCAAGCAACAAAGTACTGGGCTTTCACTTTTTCCCTCTGGTTTCTTTCTGTGTGAGTTCTATTCTGTCCTACCTTAATGAGCTTGTCTCCTTGGGGATGGGGTGGGACCCAGCCACTGCCGTCATGACTGTAGGTGCTCCTGGCTGATAGCAGCCTATCTTATGGAGAAAAGAGCTTCTTTTTGTCCTGACTCCATTGTAGACTCAGGGCTCTGGTTGCCCAGTCCTGGGTGACCCATGGTGGATCAGCACCCAATCCACAAGCCCTTCTCTGTGGCTTTGGGAGTTGGGACCCACCCCATCAGGATCATAAGGAGTGGGAGAGGGAACAGTATCTCAAAGGAAGGGAGGCAAGAGTGTCATTACTGGGAGGTGGGACAGAGGGGATGCTGGGCAGATACAGGCTCACACCACATAGCCACAGACGACCTGACCTGGGACTAGTAAGTTGTGCCTGGTTCAGAGTGTTCCACCATCTCATCTCCTGTCCCCAGGGCCACTGTCCTGCTCCTGGGCTCTCTCTGGTTTCTGTGTGGCTTGAAGGAGCTTGTCGTCAACTCTTCATTTTACTTTGGGTTTGGTATTTGCTGAGGAAGGAGGAGCAGGAGCAGGTTCTGCTTGCTGGGCAGGGCCTGGGTCCTGCATCATCCTTCCCAGCCAGCAGACCTCCTTGGCACTATCAGCAGCATGGCCTCCTGATCTGCACCTTCTTGTCAACTGCACCTCTTGGCCCCATTTCCATGACTTTCCAGGGCAGTTGTTCATTCAGTGGTCTCACCTCTCCATACACACTCATGCTCTTCCCTGAGCGCCTGCCCTTCCTCCTGTCCACAAGCTATCTTCTTCTGCCTCCTGCAGTGTCTCTTCTCCAATGCAGCCCTCCTGGCTCTTCCAGCCCAGACCTTCCTGTTTTTTCTCAGAACCCCCACCGGCCTTAGGTTCAGAGCCACTTGGTCTGGCCTAATGTTCCATATTGTTCATTCCCTCTGTAACAGAATTCTAAGTAAAATCTGGTGGTGTGGTCTCTCTCCTCTGTGTGGATCCTGGCTTGTTCAGTGCTAGAGAGCTGCTATTCTTCCCCAAAGACCCGTCCTGTATTTGGGGCTTCCCTGAGCAGCTGCCTAGCAGCGGCTTGCCTCTACATCTTTCCTAGGACAGACTGCTGTATGGCCCTCTGTCACTTACATCAGGGTCCCGGGGACAAGAAGTACCCAGGAAGCCATATCTCTTACTGGCTTTTGGCGTCTTTCCTTTCCTCCCAGTCAGTTTACTTCCTCTTTGGAGGATCCTGAGGATTTGCCTACATGGTATGTGCCCTCCCCTTTAGGCCCTGGTACTTTGTTTCTTGTCGGTGCTTTGGTTCCTTTAGGGGTTTGAGCCTTCTCTCCCCTCCTAACAAGTAAGATGTGGGTGAGCACAGTTCCCCTCTCTCCCAACATTGCCTCCTATTCGTGACAGGGCTGCTCCTCTGGGTGGTGCCCTGGCGGGTCCCTGTACCTAGCATGCTCAAGTGGATCTCCTAGGACACCCCTTGTCTTCCGGGGTTGGCCGGGTGATGATCTCATCTCTAGGTCTTGTTCTCAGCAGATCCATAGACAAGCACAAAGTTCCATGTGCTTTCTTTGGAGGACCTTGTCCCTGCCACTGTGTGGGCCCATGACGCATGGTGCTCCCTGTGAGGCTGATGTGATGTTGGGTCTCGCAGCCCCCCTTCCTTGGGAGGCAGCTTTTGACGTTTGTGTGAATTTTTCAGCATGGTCCTCTTTTCCTAGAAAAGACCCTGCCTGTTGCGGGTGAGTGTTCCTCAGGCACGTGATGGCAGAGACAGTCCTGATTAGCTCACGCTTTGATGAAGCAGCTGCCTTTCTCAAGTGGGGGAAGCAGGGGGCAGGGGAGAGGCTCAGCTCCCCGGCCCCCCTGCATCGGTGCCCACCTGCCTGTCTGGAGAGGAGCTGTCAGCTTCCCTTCCCCAGAGACCCTGGCCCATCGCCAGGCTGCCCCTGAGACACGCCAGTGGAGCTGCGGTGGGACAGGCTAGCACCCACCCTGCACGGCCTTTCTGGCTGAGAGGATGCAGAGGGACCCCATTTAGAGCAGGAAAACTGGCTCAGCGTGCTGGGTCTTCTTTGAAACTTGAAGCTGGTGCCTGGTAGGATCGGGCCCCATCACCACGCCATCAGGCCAGCTTGGCCCGAGCACCTGCTGTGTGGCAGGCCCTTTCCTGCGAGTGCAGTGTGAACTCTCTTGTTCCCTGCCTCCCACTTCCTCTGGGTCTCAGGCCCTGCTTCACTCTCCACGATGCCATGAGGGCCCCTTGCTGAGGTTGGGGGTTAGGAGGAACAGGTGCTCTTTGGGTCCCCAGGGAGCTCGTGGCCTTGCTAAGGTGAAGCAGCCAGAGCCAAGAAGAGACTCAGTGCCCTTTGTGGGCTGTCTGGGTGAGTGTGAGAGCCACTCTGTGACCTCTGGTCTGGCCCCTCCCTTTCCTTCTGGCCTCGGGCTTTTCGTCTCTGAGGCCTCTTAAGTGTCTGGCGAGGGAGCCTTGACCTCCGTTGAAGGCCTAACTACACAGGTCCCTGTGCTTGTCACTTCCTCCCTAATTGATCATAATTTGATCTTGGAAAGCAAGAGGTTCCCAGACATGTCTCCTGCCTGGCACCCTGCCCTGTGGAGGTCTCACCAGCCAGGCCCCTATGCTTCCGTCCAGGAGAGTTGTGCCTGAATGTTTGAACCTCCTCTCTCTTTCTCCAGCCCAGAATGGGAAGACGAGTTGGAGAGGCAGCTCTAGGTTTTGAGTGTTACAGTGTTGCTGTGTGTTGGTTGGTACAGTCCTGGTTGTGCACTGTGTGTTGATTCATTCTGGCCCGCTTTTCCTGGGCCGCAGGGCGTAGGCTGTGTGCTGAGCGCTGAGAACATGCTGAGAACACGGCGGCAATCACAGCGGCTACTCTCACAGTGGGGAGGCACCTGGGTTGCTCCTGTTTTAAGATCTGCTCAGGTTAAGAGGCTGTCTGGATCTCTTTCGTTCTTGCTGTCTTTTTCCCACAAGCATTGACCACATGTTGTCTGTGTGCTCCACCCAGGTGAGGAAAGAGGAGCAGGTCCCAGCACGTGGCCTGGAGGAGCTCATGCTCAGAGAACAGATCTTTTAGTAATTGCCCCCCAGTGTGTGATTGCCTGGGGTGATGGAAGGAGGAAGAACCAATGTAGGCCTGGGGAGTGTGAAGGAAGGCTTTCGTGGGAGGGACACTGAGTAGCGCCTTTAGCATCAGGAGATCTTAAAAGGGTGGAGGTGATTTCTCTTCCCAGATCACTCCAGCCCGTTGGCTCCTGGGTGGTAGGACAGTGTGAGAGCTGTTGGCCCTGTCATTTTGGCCATGGGCCTTTGTACCCAGGTGGACGGATAGCCCTTCACCTGTTCACCTAGCTAAGTTCGAGCTTGTCCCAAGTGGGAACCCTCCCTTGAGCCCTTAATCTTCCCCAGGGAATGGCTGGGACGTTATCATCCCCCTAACCACCCAGATCCCTGGACTGAACACAGTGGCGTGCCCCCACCTTGGTGAGGAGGTGCAGTGTCATGCTGTCCTGTGCTTTCCCTCCAGCAACCCAAAGGTCCAAGTAGAGGCCATTGAAGGGGGAGCCCTACAGAAGCTGCTGGTCATCCTGGCTACAGAGCAGCCTCTCCCTGCAAAGAAGAAGGTATGTATCTGCTCCCTTCCTCTTGTCCAGACCCTACTTCATCTGTGGAGCCTGAAAGGCAGGGGTCCCTTTTCAGGCTGTCCCTGTCACCCTTGGGGACCTGAGTGGTCATCCATCCACTGGCTGGCATACGGGGGAGAGGTCCCACTCACCTCACGCAGCATGGCCGCTTGCCGAGGCATCTGGAGGCCTACATTCAGCTCCCATAATAGTCTGGGGTACCACCCTCTGGGTTCCTGTGGTGGGGTTCTGTCTGCCCACGGGGCAATGTTGGAGGTGTCTGACCCCTCTTCTGGCTCTCACAGACCTGTGTTCTGCGGTGGAGCTGGACCTGAGGGGGGCGGGTGGGGCCGGGAAGAATGGAGGCTGGGCTGGGGTTGTGGGGGCACCTCTGGCTGCCTTTGCTGGGCCCCGGAGCAGGGCCAGCTCCATGTGGCTCCTACCCTCTGCAGGTCCTGTTTGCGCTGTGCTCCCTTCTGCGGCACTTCCCCTACGCCCAGCAGCAGTTCCTGAAACTGGGGGGGCTGCAGGTCCTGAGGAGCCTGGTGCAGGCGAAGGGCACAGAGGTGCTGGCCGTGCGCGTGGTCACTCTGCTTTATGACCTAGTCACTGAAAAGGTGAGTGCCCGGACCTGTGGTGCCTCCACGTCACTTTGCTTTGTTTTGCTTCTGGCCTTTTGGCCCTGGCCTCCTCCCACGTCTCTTCCAGCCCGCCTTCCATCCTCCTCATGGTGCTCCCGAGAAAACGTGTCAGACTGTGCTGGGCAGACAGGGAGGCTGTGGGAGCCCCTCCCTGGGGCCCCGAACCCAGAATTTCTGAGGCCTCAGGGAGGGTGTCCCATGGGAAGTGACGGCTAAACTGAAACCTGAGGTCTGGTGAGGAGGGGAAGGGGCCGGGGCGCTGGCGGCGGGGACGGGGGGTGCAGGGCAGAGTGTGCCAGCGTGATGGAGGGCCAGAAATGGCCAGGATCGGCCCTTCATGGAATGACAGGTCATTTGGCTAAAGCCTAGGGTGGGGTGATGGGGAGCAGGTGGGACGGAGCAGCTGTGTCTGGGAGCCCTCGAAGCAGCCGGAACACCAATTAGCCAGAGGCTGGAATGATGCTGAATCTTTAGATTCTAGAAACGTGATCTTTAGATTTTTAGGTTTAGATTTTGAGATTTAGATCTTAGATCTTTAGAGCCTAGAAACATGGAGGTGCCTCCTCTGGGAGCTTTGGCCCTGGGCAAGGGCTCAGAATGGCTGCCCTCCAGGGGCCTGGGGAACCCTGTTGTTGCCACCTGGCAGGAGAGTCCAACCCACTTTGGTCTTTGTGAGCCTGAAAGGTGTCTTAATTAAGAAGAGAGTGCAGCCAGCCAGGTCTGGATTCTGAATGCAGCGGCTGCAGAGAGCGTTAGCAGAGCTTTCTCAGCTGCCTCTCTGGCCACACTCTCCCTAGAACAGCTGCCTGCGGATTCGGGGAGCAGGGCTGGGCAACCGCCGGAACCACCGCTGAGTGTCCGAGGCTGAGAGGCCCCGGGCCCGCCCGCCTGCCCCTGCCTCAGCCTGAGGGTCAGAGTTGTCTAGAGCTGCTTCTCCATCTGTTAGTTGCTGTTGTGTGTGCGCTGACTCTCCGGGCCTGCCTTGTCTTTCATTCCCTTTGCTTCTTTCTCCGCCTCTCGCTCTCCCCCCTCCTCTCTCTTCTTCTCTCCCTCTCTCTCTTTCCCTCTTTCTCTCTCTCCAAGCTGCAGAAACCCAGAACAGCAGGCAGCCATGTGGTGCTCACATCCAGTTAATAAGGCCTGTGCACAGTTGACTTCCTGGCAACAGGCCAGCAAGCCTGGAGCAGGACCTGCATGTCGGCTTGGCGTTTCCCAGGAGAAACTGACCTCTTTCCTCTGGTGAATTCGGTGTCTCTTTGCTGCCCCCAGTCCTGGTGTGGCAGGTGCCACGACATTGGTGTATCACCGGAGAGCTACCTGAGTCAGCTGGCCCCCGGAGCTCACCTTGAGGCTCGGGGTGCTGGGAACACTGGTGTCTCTGTGCAGAGAGTACAGAGATAACTGTCCTTCTGCAGGTGGGGAGGACGGTGGAGGAGTTTCAGCCAGCCAGTGAGCTCAGGACTGTGTCAGCCAGACTGTGCTTGAGGCAGCCGGAGCTTCTCTGTGCTTGCCGTTCCTCAGAAAGAGCCCGGGGCTGGGTCCAGAGCTGCGTGAGGTGGAGGCGTGCCAGGGTGCCCTTGGAGGTGCCCTACACCTTGAGGGTGTCGTGGGAAAGTAGCAGCTGCACTGCAGAGTTCCCACGGAGAGTGGACCCACCTCTCAGATTGTTGCTTCTACAGAGATGAGATGCTGGCCTCCGGTCATGAGTCCACATCCATTCCTGCCTCCGTGGAGCTGAAGGGACACGGGTGACCCACCCACTGGTTCCTTCCACGAGTGTTGACTGGATGTCTGTCCTGCCCAGTGCTGGGCTAGATCCACAGTCCCTGCCCTCCTGGTGCTTTGGGGCAGACTTTCATCACAGTAGCTCCTGGAGCATGTGGGCTGCAGAGGCTCACAACTGGGAGACTCTGACCTGTTCTGGCAAGTCAGGGGAGGCAGTGAGATCTGAGGGGTGAGTTAACTGTGGAGTTGGAGTTAGGTGGGAGTGCGCCTCCAAGCTGCACCCTAAAGGCTCTGGGGGACAGTTCGTGTGACAGGTGCACGGGTGAGGGCGTGTGTGGGGACGAGGCCAAGCACAGGTCGGGGTGGACCCTGCAGGGCCTTGAAGTCCTTGGGAAGGGATTAGTTATGAACATCAGAAATGCCCAGTTGTGCAGGGTGTGGAGCTGGACAGCAGTCTGCCGTCAGCCGGCTGGAGGAGGCAGGCCGGGAGTGGGAGGCAGGGGGCTGACTGGTGCAGTGAGGAGCAGTGGACGTGGGGTAGAGGCCGAGGGCAGTGGGGACTTGGATGTTCCGGAGGTGCAGCTGGGGCACGCGGGGTGGCTTAGGACAGGACTGTCAGAGCCCTCTCGTCCTTTTCTGTGCCAGGATGCTGATCCCTGCCTGTCCCTGCTTCCTCCACCAGCCCTGACAGACCCCAAGGCCATCAGGTGGTGCTCTGTGGCCCCTGCTCTTTGCCTGGGCTTTCCTCTTGTCTTCCCTGTCCTCGGCAGCCTCGTTCTCACCTGGAGTAAGGGCAGAGACCCCTCTTTCTCCTTGCAGGTACATTCAGTACGCCAGTAGAGCACATCTCCACCCCTGCTCACCCCCCACTCTGCGTAGCCTTCCCCCGACATTGGGAAGAAGCTGGTCACTCGTCAGGTTTCAGGCATGTCTGCTTCTGGCAGCCTGGCAGCCGTGGCTCCCACCATATTGTGCTGATGAGGCTGGGTCTCTGTACTTGACAGCCACCGGCCAAGCTTGTGACTTTCTGCCCAAACTTGTCTCAACTCCCCAGGCCCTTGGCATGAAGGCCACACACAGCCAGGGCTCTGTGTGCTCTGGGCCTAGCCGGACCCTCACGCCCCACGGACCAGAACAGCCTGACATTCTTCACACAGGAGGTGGGCCTCAGCCTGTTGTTGCGACCCCCCTGTGTGCGGACCCTCCACCCTTGTCCACTTGGACAACTCCCACGCAGCCCTCCCGACTCAGGGAAGCGCCATCCTGCTCTCTGCGCTGTGCCCTCGCTCCTCTGAGGGGGTGGGTCTAGCGGAGGTGAGGCCGCCGCCGCCGCTCTACGTACAGCTCCTGTGCTCTGAGGTGCAGACGGTGTGACTCTAACGGATATCCGAGCTCCCGCTGCCGGGGCTGCTGTGTGCGGGCCGCTGGCTGGGTGTGGCCCTGAAGGGGTCATTGTCACACAGGAGATGACACCGTGCCAGCCCAAGGCCGTCCGGTTGTCAGTGGTGGAGCAGGAATTTGAACCCAGACTGTTGGCCCCCACAGTGCACTGCTGAACTAAAGCTTTTGTGCTACTTAGGAATTACGCAGTTAATTCGTATTCTCCTGCTGGCCCCTGAGCTCCTTGAGGGCAGGGATTGTGTTTCCATCTTGGTTTCTCTGGCATATTGCAGTTGTTTTTGATGAGTGGTTGGATGGACAGACAAATGAACCTCTGGATGGCTGGGTGGGGGAGCCCATGTGAAGCCGTGAAGCCAGCTGGCCCTCTCCCATGTTGGGCCTTTGAGGCCCAGAAGGATGGAGGAGGATGGGTCAGCCACATTGCCTTCCTATCTGAATGGCGGCCCTGACCGCTCTGTGTCTTCTGTCCCCCACCCCCACCCCTGGTGCCTGGCTGTGCGGACGGCAGATGTTTGCTGAGGAGGAGGCCGAGCTGACGTGGGAGACGTCCCCAGAGAAGCTGCAGCAGTACCGCCAGGTGCACCTCCTGCCGGGGCTGCGGGAGCAGGGCTGGTGCGAGATCACCGCCCACCTCCTGGCCCTCCCTGAGCATGACGCCCGAGAAAAGGTGCTGCAGACGCTGGGCGCCCTCCTGGCCACCTGCCGGGACCGCTACCGTCAAGACCCCCAGCTCAGCAGAACGCTGGTCAGCCTGCAGGCTGAGTACCAGGCTCTGGCCGCCCTGGAGCTCCGAGACGGTGAGGATGAGGGCTACTTCCGGGAACTGCTGGGCTCCATCAACAGCTTGCTGAAGGAGTTGAGATGAGGCTGCTCCCCAACACTGGGACTGGACTGGGACTTCAGTGAGGCTGATGGGCACCAGCTTGCTGGGCTCTTCAGGGGACACCAGCCAGGAGGGAGGACTTCCCTACTGGGGCCTGGACATCATCTGGGCAGTGCTGGCTTGGCCATTAAATGGAGGCATGAGGGCCGTTGTCTGTTGTGTGTCTCTGCAGACTGGACACAGTCCTGTGGTTGGGGGACCGTATCTAGGAGCCCCCAGGTTGGGTAGATAGGCACCTGAGGAGCCCCTGTGACACGGCAGATGATCAGCCCAGGGCATCCAGTAATAGGCCCATGGGAAGGGTCTGGGCTCAGGAGTTGGAAAACCCTGGCTGGGACCCAGCTCTTCCCCACCCAGTAGCTCTGTGACCTTGGCAAGTCATTTGCCTTCCCCTGGGCCTGTTTTCTCAGCTGTCGCAGGGGAGTGCCCTTAAGTGTGAGAAAACATGCATAAAGCACTACAGCAGGGTCAGGCGCCCTGCTTGTTCTTTCCCCCACCTGGCTCTGACGGAAGGTCTGGGGGATCATCTCGCTGCCCCCTGTGCCCCGGACATAGCTTTGACGCCCCTGGCTGTGTGTCAGCCCCAGCAGCTTACAGGCTGGGACCAGGGTGCTGGAAGGACTGGGGGTGGCCTGCGGCACTCCGGAGGACCCTTGGGTGTGGGCCTCGCTCTTGGAGAGGTGTGATCTCCCTGAAACTGGAAGAAGGCCCGCCTGACAGGGCCCTCTGTGCCCTCGCCCCTCCCCTGTGTCCGCTGAGGTGCACTGCGGGGGTGGCCTCGGAGGCGGGGGCAGCCGAGCCCGGCAAGTCCCGGCTCCCACCCCACAGGGGCCCTGTGCCAGGCCCGGAGCCTGCTGCAGGTTGCCATGGCAACCCCGGCCCTGGGCTTTCCTGATTTGGATTCTGGTGCGTTTGTTTTTCAGCCTTTCCCAGTGCATCACAGGCTCACTCCTGCTGCTTAGGCAGCCCCTCCTGGCCTCTGTGTAGAAATCTCCCCTTCCTGGCCTGGCCTGTAGAAAGCTCAGCTTCACGGAGCTCAGGGGGAAACTGAGGCCTGCGCAAACATAGGGTAGTGGGTGGCTTCCTTCCCCACAGTCCCTTGGCTTGGCCTCACACCCTCTTAGGCCCACCTCATGCCACAACACACAGGAAGCTCGGGAGAGAGCTGTCACCTGCATACAACCCCCCCAGGAAGGCAGGAGGGAAGCAGGAACCTGTTTTGCTGGGGTAGGAAGCCTCATGGCTCAGGCATCGTGGGGATCAGACCCAAAGTCTACCATGTACTGGGTACTTTCTGCCTCATTGCCTTTAAAACCTTTAAGTCGCCTTCTGAGTATGTTTTACAGATGAGGAAATCATGGCTCAGGGAGGCTGAATGGTCCCCTGAGGTCACACAGCTTTTGAGTGGCAGAGCTAGGATTTGGTTCCAACATGCTGTGGAAAGCTTGAATATGTGGCTCAGAAGGTGATAGTGTTGAATTTGACAGGCAGGGGTGGGAGGACCAGGATGGATGGCAGAACAGCTATTCTGTGGTGAAGCAGGGCAGGGTTCAGAAAGGAGGTGCTGGGGCCTGGCTAGGGTCAAGGTCAAAGGTCCCTTAAAGATGGTGTCAGCAGACTCTGTGGGTGAATTTGAGAAAGGGGGGTGGGTGATAAGGCTGCCCCAGCACATGCTGGGAACGAGGAAGGCTCCGGGTTGGGGACAAGTCTGGTATGGGCCTCATCCTGGCAGAGGTGGAGCTCAGGTTGTGGGAGCAGCTGCACCTTTGAGCAAGGGCTGGTGAGGACCTGCTGAGCTGTGGAGGGGGCCTTGTGTTGGCCTCGGATGGTAGCAGCTGGAGCTGGGCTTCCCCAGAGTCCTTGAGTCCTCTTTGACCACCAGGATCTGATCTGGGATATGGGAAGGGGTCCCCATGGAAGGAATAACACTAGTGGGGGCTTAATTGAGGACCCCAGTATCTCTCCACCCTCAGGCATGCTGCACAAAATAGTGTTTAACTATAAAACCGGGGGCGGGTGGCCTCTGGGTGGCTCAGTTGGTTGAGCGTCTGCCTTCGGCTCAGGTCATGATCCCGGTTGTCTGGGGTTGAGCCCCGCATCGGACTCCCTGCTCAGCGGGGAGCCTGCTTCTCTCTCCCTCTCCCTTTGCCCCTCCCCCTGCTCATGCTCGCTCGCTCTCTCTCAAATGAATAAATAAAATCATAAAAAAGAAAAGAAGCTAACAGGAGACGTTGGGCCGTGAGCTCTTTGTGGGGAGTGGAGGTGGGGGCGTGTCAGTGGGACTGAAGGAGCATCTGGGGGCTGTGGTGAGGGAGCCGTATCAGTGCCGTGGTGCTGAGCATGCAGGCCGGGTGGTTTGACTGCTACTACCCTCTTCCCCACCCCACATCCACACAGACAAGACATAGGGAAGGGTGAAGTTTGGTCTGCACTCCTCTTATTAGCCTCTGACTTTCTGGACCTTGAAGCAAAACCTCCTGGACAAAGGCAGCAGTGTGACTCAGGGCTTTGGGCTCAGGCCCAGGCTGCTTGGCCGTGGGTTCTGGTTACACCACCCAGTTTATCACTGATAGTCTGCAAGCGAAAAGGAGACTTTCTCTGTCCTCCCTTTGGATGCCATCCTGGAAACCGTGGCCAAGAAGTAGGACCTGGGCTCAGGCAGAAAGTGGTAATGGGGGTTGTAGCCACCAGAACTCAGGGTGATGTGACTTCTTCCTGCCAGGCCCTAGAAGCTACTCTCCACTTCTCCCACCCTTGTCATGTGCTGGGGCCTTATGGCAAGGACAGGACGGAGAACTCTGACTGGCTGACACCCTCTAGACCCTAGATGATTATTGCTTCCCTGCTCCTCAGCAAGGCTGAATGAGGCCCTCTCTGTGGGAGGATGACAGGGATGGGGAGTGGAGTGGTCCTCTGCCATCCCCACCCTACCCCTCAGCAGACTTGGTTTTCATTAATTCACTTGTTCATTTATTCTCTCATTCAGATTGTGTTTGTTGAGCACTTACTCGGTTAGGTCCCAGGGTTCTGAGGTTGGTCAGTCACGAGCCCTGCCGTCAGGGAGCTCACGCTCTGGTGGGGGAGGCGGCAGTGGTGTGACATGTACTCTGGTGGGGGAGGCCTCGGTCAGTTGGAGCTGAGGCGGTGGTCAGAGGAGGCCAGTGATAGCCAAGCTGAGACCTGAAGGACACGTGGAGAACAAGCCAGCTGAGGTAGGGAAAGGGTTTCAGGCCCAAGAAGATAGAGGAAGACCTGTGCTGAGGGAGAGCGGTCCGATGGAGGAACCCACATGTTCAGTAGAACTGAAAGAAGTGATGGGGTGAGGGGCCAAGGGGCCACATGGAGCCACAGGGGTCGAGGGGACCACTTTGTCTAGCACCTCGTCAGCCCTGCTAAGGAGCGTGCCCTTGTCCTGATGGAGGGGAAGCGAGGGCTGGCTTGTAGGCGCTCTCCTGGCTGCTGCAAAGTCATTTGCTCACTCTTTCATCCTGATTTAGTACAGTTGCATCCACCAGGTCCTGTTCTAGGGCAGGAGGTGGTCAGAAGAACAGTGGCGGGAGGGGCGCACCGGGACAAGTATGCGAATGCTGAGAAAAATAGCATTTAATAGCATTCAAGCAGTGAATGCCAAGGAAAATAAAGTACAAGGGGAGAGAGTGTTAGGGGCTCCCTTTTTGGACCTAGTGGTCAGGGAAGGCTTCTCTGAGGAGATGCAGTGTGAACAGAAGGAGGCAAAGCAGTGAGCCCTGTGGGGGTCCGGGGCAGTGCTTTGTAGACCAGAGAGAGAGCAGAGACAGGTGTCGGAGGACGAGCAAGAGTCCCAGTACGGAGAGAAGAGCGAGCACAGGAGGGCAGCTCCTGCTAGCTGTGGCCGGGACTTGAGCTTCCACTTCGCAGTGGTGCTCTGGAGAGCTAGGGGCCGAGGAGAGGCCTAACAGGACTGACGCTTTAACGGGATCACTCTTGTTGCGTGGTGAACACAGGCAGCACGGGCAGGGACAGTGGCAGGGGGCCCAGCGCTGTGTCTGCTGCAGAGCCAGGTGGGAGTTGATGTGGTTTGATCCGAGGCGATGAGAGACAAGGCGGTGCAAAGCGCTCGGACCCAGATGTGTTCCCAAGGTAGAGCTGAGAGGACGCGCTCGTGGACGGCATGTGGCTGAGAGGAGAGGGGTCAAGGGTGAATGAAGCCTCACTCTGGGGCTGGCTTCCCATTCAGAAGTGGGAAGGCAGAAAAGCAGGGGAATACTGGGACCTGGCCCCGTCCGTACTGAGTTGGCCATTCAAGCCAGGGACGCCGACTTGGCAGCCAGAGCCAGTCTGCAGTCCAGGGGAGAGGTGCGGGTGTCTGAGGGACTGTGAGCTGCTTGTTCGACACAGCTCCTGTCAAAATCAAATTCTACAAACTTAAAATTAAATGACATATTAAAAAAGCAAAAGTAATTTTTAAAAACCAGCAGAAGAAGAGCAACAGAAGAGCTTCTTGTAAACCAAAACAGAAGAAAAGGACATAATAAAGGGGCAGAAACCAATGAAACTGAAGACAGCAAAGTTAGAGAAAATCAAGGAAATGCAAGGTGGTTCTTTGAAAAAAGAAGACACAAATTACCCATCTCGGGAATTAAAAAGAGGATATCACTGCAGACCCTGCAAGCATTAAAAGGATAATGATTGAGCACTACAAACAATGCTAGGTCCATAAATTTGACAACTCAGAAGAAATGATGGACGAGTTCCTTGAAAATACTGTCTTTCATTGTATTAGTTTGCCACTGCTGCTCTAATAAATGACCACGAACTTCATACCTTAAAACAACTCAGATTTGCTCTACCGTAGTTCTGTAGCTCAGAAGTCAGACACTGTTCTCATGGGCCAAAACCCAGAGTCCAGAGTCGTCGGCTGGGCTGCATTCCTTCCTTGGCGCTGGGTAGGATCCGTTGCCTTGCCTTTTCAGCACCTGCAGGCTGCCTGCATTCCTTGGCTTGCGGCCCTGTCCTCCATCTTCAAAACCAGCAGAAGCCACTCAGCTTCTCATGTGACACCACTCTGACCTTCTCTGCTGCCTCCCTTTTCCACTTTAAGGCCCCTGTGATTACATCAGGCCCACTGGCATAATGCAGGATTGCTTTAAAACCTTCCCACAAGAAATCTTCAGACTCAGTTTCCCTGGCAAATTCTATCAAACAATACCAGTTCTACAGTCTGTTCCTGAAAATAGAAGAATCCACTCCCAAACTCATTCCATAAGGTCAGGGATCACTGGGGAGGGGAGATCTTACAGGCAGCGTTAAGAACTTTAGATTTTCCTAAGGTCTCTACTAAAATCCTCAGTGCAGAACTTGTCAACAGAATATATTAGCAAATCGAATACAGCAGGGGTTTACCCTGGGAATGCAAGGCTAATTCAGCACAATTCCCCAGATTAACAGACTAAAGAAGAAAAAGCCACATGTTCATCTCAATAGATGCAGAAAAAAAGTGACAAAATTCAATATCCGTTCATAATGAAAACTCTCAGCAAATTAGGGATAGAAGGGAATTTTGTTAACCTGATAAAAGGAAACCACGTAAAAACCTATAACAAAAATCAAACTTCATAGTCAAAGACTGATTTGTTTTTCCCCAAGATTACAAAGAAGGCAAGAATGCCAGTGCCCTCTACTCTCTTTTTCTCTCCTTTTCAATATTTGTACCAGAAGTTCTAGGCACTGCAGTAAGGCAAGAAAATGAATAGGCCTACAGATTGAAAAGAATAAATCAAACCGTCTATATTCATAGATGACATGATTGTCAACGTAGAAAATACCATGGAATGTACAAAAAAATCTAGAACTGACAGTGAGTTTAGCAAGATGACAGGATATAAGGTAACGTCCAAAAATCAATTATATTTCTGTATACTGGCAATGAACAACTGGAAATGAGATTTAAAAACAGTACCACTGGGGTGCCTGTCTGGCTCAGTCGGTGGAGCGTGCGACTCTTGATCTCAGAGTTGTGAGTTTGAGACCCACCTTGGGTGTTGAGATTACGTAGGAATAAATCTATTATAAAAATACATTAAAAAGTAAGAATAAAAATAAAAACAGTACTATTTACAATACCACTGAAACAAACGTATAAATGAGGCAAAATATGTGCACAGTTGTTATGCTGAGAACTAAAACACTAATGAAAGAAATAAAAATTATCTAAATATACCTGATCCTTGAACAGTGTGGGGATTGGTGTGCTGACCCCCGTGTGGTGGAGAAGCCACACGTAACTTTTAACTTCTAAAACTTAACTACTAACAGCCTACTGTTGACTGGAAGCCTTACCAATGACATACACAGTTGATTTACACATACGTGGTATGTTATATGTATTACAGATTGTATTAGAATAAATGAGAGAAAAGAAAATGTTATTAAGAAAAACCCAAGAAAGAGAAAATACATTTACAGTGCTCTTACATATTTATTGAAAAAAAATCCACCTGTAAGTGGACCTGTGCAATTCAAACCCATGTTCTTCAAGCCTCAACTGTAAATGGATTCATGGGTTGGAAGACGATCCACCCCCCCAAAATTGATCTATGGATTCAATTCAATCCCAGCAGGAATATTTTAGATCTCAAGAGTGTGATGTGAAAATTTATGTGGAGATAGAAAGGAATCGGAATAACTAAAACAGTCTTGAAAAAGAGGGGGAAAAGTTGGAGGACTCACACTAGCTGATTTTAAGACCACAAAGCTATGGTATTCAAGACAGGGTGGCATCAGTCAAAGAACAAACACATAGATGGATGAACCACAATAAACAATTCAGAAATATACCCACGCAAGTATAGTTACTGGATTTTTGACAGAGGTACAAAGGCATTTCAGTGGAGAAACGTTTGTCTTTTCAATAAATGGTGCTGCAACAAGTGGACAGTCATGTTTTTTACAATGAACCTTAACCTATACCTGTCATCTTATTTCACTCACAATTTAACTGCGTATCAATAATAGACCTAAATGAAAAACTATACAACTTTTAGAAGAAAAGAGGAATGAAATCTTGGTGACCTTGAGTTAGGCTAAGATTTCCTAGATACAACTCCACACGCGCAATTCATAAAGTAAAAAATGAATAAATGGAAATACATCAAAATTAAAAACCTGTTCTGTGAAGGAAATTAATAAAGACAAGCCACAAACAGGGAAAAAATAGGTGCAAATCACATACCTGAAAAAGGCTTGTATCCAGATTATATAAAGAATCCTCAGAACTCATCAATAAAAAAAGTCAACCCATGGGGCACCTGGGTGGCCTTGGTTAAGCGTCTGCCTTCAGCTCAGGTCATGATCCTGGGGTCCTGGGATCGAGCCCGGAGTCCCACGTCGGGTTCCCTGCTCAACAGGGAGTCTGCTTCTCCTTCTCTCTCTGCCTCTCCCTGGTCTTGTGCTCTCTCACTCACTTTCTCTCTCTCTCTCTCTCTCAAATAAATAAGTAAAATCTTAAAGTCAACCCAGTTAAAAAAAAAATAGGCAAGAGATTTCAAAAGACATTACCCCCAGAGAAGATATACAAGTGACAAGCATGTGAAGAGATGCTCAGCATCATTAGTTGTTAGAGCAATGCGAATTAAAACTACAAGATACTATGACCTATCTATGCAAATGGCTAAAAAAAATAAAAAACCTAAGCACACAAAAAACCTGACATCACCATGTGCGGGTGAGGATGCAGAGTGATTGGAACTCCTACATTCCCGATGTGAATGCAAAATGATGCAGTTACTATGGAATAGAGTTTTGTCCTTATTAAGTTACATACTTATCATATAACTAACATACCAGTCTCATTCCCTGGTATTTTACCCAAAATAAACATCTAGATTCACACAAAAACTTGTACACAAATGCTTATGTCAACTTTAAAAAACTACAACAACAAAAACACAACCTCGGAACAATTAAAATGTCCTTCCTCTGGGGGGCGGATAGACAAACTGTGGTCCATGCGTGCAGGGCGGCAGTGCTCCACATCGGGAAGCAGTGAGCTGGTGATTGATGCGCACGGCAACAGCCCTGCGTCTGAAACCCATGACCCTGAGTGGAAGAAGCCAGACTCAAAAGACTACATACTATACGATTCCATTTATGTGACATCCTGGAAAAGGCAAAAGTATAGGGAAAGTGTTTTGCCAGGACCTAAGAGGACGTTTCTACTACATTGGGGTAGAACAGGGAATCATTGAGGGGTGATGGTACCATTCTGTACCTTGATTGAGGTGGTTGTACTACTCTGTACATGAGTCAAAATCCATAGAATTATACATCAGAAGTGAGTTTTACTGTATGTAAATTCAAAATTTTAAAATGTGAAGGCAATAAACACTCAAAACCCATTGTTTCCTAATTACTTGACATTTGACTATTATCTGTGCTCTTGAGATTATAGTTGACCCTCGAAAATTATGGGTTTGAACTGTGCAGGTCCACTTATGTGGCGTTTTTTTTTTTAAATGCAGTACAGTACTGTACATGTATTTTCTCTTGTGCTTAATGTTTTCTCTAGTTTATTGTAATACAGTATATAACACATAAAACACACAGGGCACCTGGGTGGTTCAGTGGGTTAAGCATCCAACTCTTGGTTTCGGCTCAGGTCACAATCTCTGAGGGCTCTAAACTCAGCAGGGAGTCTCCTTCCCCGCTCTGCCCCTCTACCCCACTCATGCTCTATCTCAAATAAATAAAATGTAAAAAAAAAAAAAAAAATACATGTAACACAAAATACGTGTTAATCTCAAGGTGTACAATAAGGCTTCCAATCAACAGTAGGCTATTAGTACTTAAGTTGGGGGAAGTCAAAATTTTTACAGGGACATTCGACTGCACGGGGGTCCATTCCCCATTCCCTGAGTCGTTCAGGAGTCAGCTATACTTACGTGTGTCTGTCCTATCCGGGTGGTGGAAACACTACACAATGGTGTGCCCCGGCGCTTCTATTCCCAACCCCACCTTCAGGACATTACCCTGGTGGCTGGAAATCTGATGTGGGAGTTCTGACATCATGGAATGCAGGAAATGCTACAAATCCAGGCTTGATTTATTGTTGTGTTGATTGTCTAGACTTAACAAAGTGATGAAGAAATGTTAATACTGCCTATTAAACTTAAAAGTGGGTCATCTATAGATAGCCCCAAAAATGAATGATGTCTCCCAGTATTTGACAGCTGTTATCTGAGTGAGCAAAGAAGTCACTCGTAGATGAACAA
Organism: Halichoerus grypus; assembly: GCF_964656455.1. NCBI lineage: Eukaryota > Metazoa > Chordata > Mammalia > Carnivora > Phocidae > Halichoerus > Halichoerus grypus. The sequence goes on from NC_135713.1 coordinate 120,388,453, forward strand.
GTGTGATTCCAACATATGTTATTGTTGCTTCACTTTCATCTTACTCCTTAAGGTCAACAAAATAGCACCCAACTTTGATGTCAGAACTAGACTTATTGGTCAGTTGCAAACATAGGTTGGCCATGGATGCAATTTCAGCAGAAATCAGTGAAAGCCTTTCGTGAGAATCAGTTGGCTGTATGAATTTATAGTAGAGTACTGCATACTTGGTTAATTGTGAATTATGTACTACAAATCCTTTGCAGGAGTGGAATGTGTAATAAACAAATGTATGTACGCATATGCAGCCCCTCCCCTCCGCCCCGGGAAGCCGGTTGTTAAGCATTTGGCAGCATACCACAGGACCAAGGTGTGAGATCTGGTTGCCTCAGCATTAGAGGTCAAGAGGAGAAGGAGCTGGGAGAGGAGATGAGGGGCAGAGATCAGGGATGGGTGTGGGATACCGGGGGCTGCGGGGGACGGAGTGGCTCCCAGCATCACATGCTACTAAAGAGGAGGAATGGACAGAATGGTGTGCTGGGGAGAAGGGCCGGCAGTGGGCGTGAAGGCTCATCTGAGGAGTTCTGTGCAAGGGGGAGGAGACAGGACTCAAGGGCAGCTCTTTGTATTGTCCTTGGTTTTAAACTTTGGAACCTATGAGAACATGTTTTGTCTGCTGCCGAGAAAGATGGGGGAGGAAGGAGAACCTGGGAGGCAGGAACTAGAAGGGAGTGTTGAGTACAGCCCTTGAGCAGGCCAGGGGCCTGGAGAGCCCCGAGGACCGGGCACAGGGATGAGGCAGTGTCCTGGGAGGAAGGCTGGGGGACAGGCCCCTGCCCTGCCCTCTGTGGCCCAGAAGGGATGGTCATCTGAGGCTTTAGAGAGACCAGGTCTTGAAGCTGGGAGGGGCGCTGGGCCCCTTGCCAGTTGTGGACTCAGGGGACTGGCTTCACCTCTGTGACTCAGTCCCCTCAGCTCTAAGGTCAGAGGGGCAGTAATGGCACCAGTCGTCACAGGTTGTTAGGATGAGGTGGGGGGCAGGGCGGGTGAAGGCCTGACAGGCTCTGGGCCGCATGCCCGGTACGTGGCTGCTCCGTGGCTGCTCCTTCTCTCTTCCTTGGGCGGTGGGGGGAAGCATTCAGTGGCGAGGATTAAGGCTGCAGAGGTGAGGTGGGGTCTCTGAGGTGTCTGTCTGGGGACCCTGGGGGGCGCTGCTGGGTGGTCAGCAGGGGAAGGAGGAGGGCAGCTGCTGCCGGCGAGCAGAGGGAGCCAGGCTCTGCAGTGCCCACGGGCAGGTAGTGGCCGGGCTGGTGAGGCGCCGTCAGGAAGGGAGCTGGCCGGGCCTCACCTGAGGGAGGTGACACTGAGGGTCATGTCTGCCTTGTCTGAGAAGCATGCTGAGGGCAAACCGTTTTTGTGGCAAAGGAGGGGAGGGAATACCCCCAAGGACAAGGTGGGGTAAGTCTCCCTCGCGGTCAGCCCGGCTGTGCAGCTTTAGACCGTGGTCTCTGAGGAGGATGGAGGATTTCGGGATTTCTGGGCAGGTACCTCTGGTGCCTCCTCACTTGCCTGCTCTGTGCCTTCTAGTATCTTCTGCTAGATTGGTTTGCATTGATGAACGGTTCAACATTTCTCAAGCACGTGCCAAGCCCTTTGCTGGGCAATAGGGTGAACAAGCCCAACACTGTTCCCCAGCGGAACGCAGGGCGGCCGCATGAGGGCCACCCCGTGAGGGCGAGCGCCGGGCTACTGTGTGCCGTGGCGGAGGGCCGGGCCGAGGCCCGGGGGAGGGAGGGAGGCTGTGGGCCAGTACTTCCCACTGTGGTACAGGAATGATACACATGAACATTTATTAGAATGTTACCTGAATGTGTACTAGAAGAAATAGAAGGAGCACATGACCATGATTTCGGATATTGCTGAGGAGGAGGATTGAACAAGTTCATCTTTTTAAGTAATGGTATTAACATTGGGACGACGATATGGCCAAGGATGATCCAGACCCACTCGTGATGGGTCACAGGGAGAGCACAGGGGTGTCCCAGGAACCACTGCCAGGAGGCAGTTCGGGTGCAGAGGGTCACAGTGCCAGGCCTTCCAGACCCACCTGCCAGCAGGTGAGGTGGGTGGTCCCAGACAGGGCCTGATGCAGACTTGACTCTCTAGGAGGTATTTCCAGAAGATTCCTTTGCTACTAGGTGAAACTGGGTAATAGATGCTGGGGGCTGAGGTAGGCCAGTTTCGGAAGCTTTGCAACAGTCAGTCCAAGTGAGGGCTGGGGACTTGGCCTCTGCTGGAGGCGGGGCTGTAGGACAGATGGCAGGTCAGGTGATGAAACTGGGGGCAGATGTGGATCCAGAGCTCAGGGTGGAAGACAGTTGTGGGGTGAGACCAACTGATGGCAACAGAAGCCATGAGAATGGCCCAAGCGTCCGTGCGGATCCTGAGTTCGCCAGGGGAGGGGCTGAGCCAGGGAGGCCAGTGCCTCGTGGACTCAGCCCCGCTGGACGTCCTGGGGCTGCTGCTCACTCCGTGGCCAGGGCCTTGGAAAGTCAGTGAGGAACAAAACAGATTCCCCACCCGCATGGACACATACACTGTGGAGAAAGAGAGGGCAGGGTATGGATTTATCAGGGAGGGGGTTTCGGGTTAGAGAACTTTTCACGGGATACCTGAAGGGGAGACCCTGAGGAGGCACAGGGAGATCTCTGGGGAGCGTGACCTGCAGGCAGCAGGAGCGGCCGGCTGGGCGTGAGAGCAGTCCCATCACTGAGGACTTTTACTAGGAGATGGAAGCCTCTGGAAGGATTGAGGTAAGAGAATGACACTATCAGACCTGTTTATCGGGGTTCCTGTGACTGCCGTGGGGAGTGGAGTGAGGGAACAGGATGACTGGGGAAGCCTGGTGGGGAGTCACTGCAGTGGTCGGGGTGCACAGGACTGTGGTGGGGGGGTTGGTGTGACCAACAGTATGGCGGAAGTGATTTATCACTTTTTTTGAGATCAGGTTTTTTTAAAAAAAAAAACAAAAACCATGTAGCTTCCATCTGGTTGCTGTTATCTTTTCCGGCTGCCAATCTCTCTGGATCATTCCCTCTGGGGGAAGCTAGTTACCATGTTTGAGCTGCTCTATGGAAAGGCCCACGAGGCAGGGAGCCGAGGCCTTCTGCCAACAGCCACGTGAAGAAGCTCAGAAGCAGATCCCCCAGCCCATCAAGGCCTCAGACCCTGCAGCCCCATGAGACCCCAAGTCAGAGCCTCCCACTGAGCTGCTCCTGGATTCTTATCTTCAGAAACTGTGGTAATGAGTGTTTGTTCCTCTAGCTGCTAAGTTGTGGGGCAATCTGTTACACAGAAATAAATTAACACTGTCATGATGTCTTAGACCAGGTAATAATCAACAGAGGCGATGAGTAGTTGGACCCACCTACATTTTAAGGAAACTGGACAGCTCAAGTTTGAGATGCTGATTAAGACATCCAAGTGGAGAATTCAGGAGGCAGACAGAATGAAGTTCTGAGAGAAATCAGCATTTGGACGGTATTTAAAGCCAGGAGTCTGGCTAAGATCTGAAGAATGAGCAGAGCCAGAGAGAGAGAAGCAGCCCAGTTAGAGCCCTGGGGCCGCACAGCCAGGAAGAGAAGGAGCACACGGTAAGGAAGGACTCTGGGAAGAAGGCTGGGGTAGAGAGGGAGTGTTCACCTGGGCCACCTGTATGGTGAGGCTGATGAGACGAACAGCCACGCTACTTGGTGGTGGGGCGGACGGCAGCCGAGTGGCCGGGACACGGCTGACCAAAATGGAAGTGAGGAGGAGGACACAAGGACTGTATTGGTCTCTTTGGGGCCCTGTGCTTCGGGAGGGGATGTGTACTGGGCAGGGACATGAGGTTAAGGGGGGCTTTTATGTTTAAGGCACAGTTGTAAGCTGGTAGGACGATTCAGAAGAGAGGGGGAGACACCCACGGAGACATCACGGATGCCTCCAAGGTTCTGACCACCTGAAGCTCCAAATGGGAGTTCCCGAGGAGGGTGAGGCCCTCCGGGGGCGCTGGCACAGAGGCTCCAAGGCCATGCAGTTCTCAGCCTGGAGCCACAGACAGTGTGTGTTTCCGGCTGGGCGATGCTGTCCCTGGGGCAGAGGGACACGGCGAGGGCCCAGGGCACCACAGATGCTGTGGGCAAATCCCAAGAGATGTTTAATGTAAAACCCGACTCCACTAGAAGGCAAAGACAAGACCTTGGCCTCTCAGACTTGGTTTCATAGTGGACTTTATTGGGAAAAGTTAGTGTAAAAAACATTCAAATTCATAAAATTTAAATAAGACAGTAAAATTATACCTTGTAGCTATAGTAATCGCTATAGTAATCACAAATAAGGTAAAGTCTAAAATTATTATTGCCTAAGCAAACACTATTTTGTCAGGCTTCTGTTGCAAAGCCCAAGGCAGGAAACACTGCAATTATTAGAAGTGAGCCCAAGATGAATTTGCATTTGAAGCTGAGGAAAGGGAAAAAAGCATGTTCTGATTAGGGCATCACAACATTCTAGCCTGAAAAAAGCAACTTTATTAATGACCTGCAGCAGAGTACATTAGTAATTGTAACCAGGCATTAAAATTCTCATTTCGTGTCATAAAGAGAGTAATCAGTTTTCTTCATGATGCATTATGTTTTACTGAGCCTCGTGTGGTTTGTCCCTCCAAGACCTTTCTGAGAATGTCCCTTCTCCAGGCACAGCTTCCTAAGATGCATAGGTAGCTTCCTCAGGAACATCTATGGTCATGTGACACCAGCCAAACCCCCCCCCCCCCCCAGAACCCAGGGCTGGTGGAAGCTGCCTCCCTAGCCAAGGTGGACTCCGATCCCCTCCTCTCAGCCCCTAATGCCACACTGTGAACTCGCTCAAGAGTGTCACTAACAAGTTAATGTGGGTTTCTCTTTGGTTATGAAATTATTTTTTTTATTTAAGCTTACAAAAATATAGCTAGAAATGTGTTTCTGAATTCCAAAAGGATTTTTGACCAATCTAAACACAAGTATGTCCTTGCCAAATTCACCACCTGGACAGGTTTAAAATCTGCCTACGTCCCTGTGGAATCTAACATCACTGTTCTACTTAGCGGATACATTTGGGTGAAGAGCAGTGACCAATCTTTAGAAGCCCCAATAGGTGGGGGCAGGGCGGCCCTAGATGCTGTCCATGGCTTTGAACTCGCTAAGGGCCTGCACAGGGTTCACGTGCTTCTTCTGAGATGCCCGTTTAATCTTGGTCTGGGTCTCATCCTGCTTCTCTCTCTTCACCAAGGGCTTTTTCTCAGGTGCCTTCATCTTCCACGACACAGCCGGGAGGTTGAGGGAAGCCATGCCCTGAGACTTCTGATATTTGGTGGAGGCCACGTAGGACGCCTTCACCGTCTGCACCACCGCATTCATCAAGTTCTTGGCGGCCTGGATCAGGGACATGGCGCTGTCCACCTGAGAGGCACAGACAGGGCAGTGAGGACCACAGGGGCCTGGGCAGTAGCTCTCCCAATGGTTACTGACCTTATCCAAGAAAGCTGAAAATGCCTGTTTCAGATACTTAGAAGTAGAAGGAGTAGTACCAAAAACACAAGGCACCATCACCTTGCCCGTCCGCACCCCTCCACAAATCTTGATTCAGGCTCAAAACCCAGAGGAGGATCTGTGAGTGACCGCGGAGCTGTAACCACCAGCAGGGACGAGGCGGCGTCCTAGACAGAAACCCACCGCCTTTGTCATGACCCGGGGCCATCAGTATGTCGCGCATACCACGGAGTTCTCTGAAAGGAAATCCCCTGAGATGAGCAGAAGTTACAGGGAATCCGTGGAGCCCAGCAGGCCAAGCAAGAAATCCGCTCTCCCCAACCCAACGTGACGAGGGGTCCGAACCGTGGCACAGGAAACAAACCAGGGAAGAGATACCCCTCGAGCACTCCGTGAAGGGTGGAGGAGGTCTGACAAAGCCTGGCTATGTTATCTTTGTAATTTTTGAACAGGTTCAATTCCTCTCTGGGGGAAGAACAACAGGAAAGATAAAACTACTTTTTCCCAGCCAGAGGCCAGCCCGGTAATGGCTCCTGGCCGTCACCAGGTACTGCGGTTCATCAGGGCGCTGCCGACGTGCAGCCCGTGCGCGCCGAGGACGGAGAAGAAACCTGTGGTTTTTCCACAGCGCACTTTCCTGGTTTCAGGGCAGGTAAGGAATGTACGCGGACAAAAGGCTACATTCATTTTGGAAAATCACTTCTTTTCATGGATAAAACTTACCCCCGAGACGACGAGCTCCCCACCTAGATTCTGCACCTCTGCCTTGACTTTGCTGCAGATGTTGAGCTGGTGGCAGTAGAGGGCGATCCGCTGCAGGTAGGCCAGCAGGTCCTGCTTGCAGGCTGAGTCTGGGCACTGACGGGGGAGCAGCGGTTCAGCACCCAGCACCCCAGGCCTGGCCCCAACACAGCCGACCCCCCGGGCTAGCGGGGCACGCCTCAGTGCCCGCGAAGGGCAGGGGAGGGCAGTTACCAGTTACTGGCGGCACTCCGGCCCTAGGCGGCTCTGCTGGGGCCCATGTCCCTCAATGGGAGAAAAAGCCTCAGTAAGAGCCTGGTTCTGGAGAGAAGGGAGAGTGCTTTGAGCTACATAATAACCATCCAAGTGCTCTTCTGCTCACAGACACTTTACGTGCTCCTAAACATAGCATAAAAGGAGCTGTTCATGAGCGAGTAAACCGAAGCCAAGGAAAAGAACACCCAGGGACCGTGAGGTCTTGACCAGCCTCAGGGAAACTAAGGGCAGCCCCGTTCCTGTCCTGTTGCCGAAGCTGAGGGTGGCTTAGGAAGCTCCCCACCAACAATGAAATAGAGCACCTCTCTCAAGTGTTTACAGCAAACACTTCCCTCCTGTGGGGCTGGAGTGCACTGAGTGAGTTTGAGGGTGGCCTAAACGGAGGCCTGTAGGGCATGCTGGAGCTTCCGAATGTTGTGCTAAGAAGCTAGTGAAGAACTGCAGAGCCACCTCCGATCTGCGCATTAAGACCGAGCTGGCGGCCGTGGGCTGTGTGGAGTGGAAGGCAGGACGGGGGAGGAGAGGCCACCGCCGTCTAGGCCTGGGCTGGGGAGGCCTGGCCTGAGCTGGTGGCTGCAGAGAGGAAAAGACTGGATGGTGTCAAGCTGACTGTGGCTGGCAGATATACCGGGGCTTCATCCTGGACTGCAAAGAGGGGAGTCAAAAACGACTTCTAAATCTTTGGCTTGAGTGGTGAGGAGCCACTGCTACTTGTCCTGCAGCCTGGATCCTTCAGGGCAAGGAGGGGACTGCGAGGTTGGACCTGCAGGGAAAAACTCTAATGGGCAACAGGGGCTCCGATAATAAATCTTAGAGCATCAGGGGAAATGTACTGTAAAGTTGCCAGGAGATAGGAACCACCTTTGTTGAGAGATGCATATGGAAGCAAAGGGGTGAAGGCTGGGTGCCTGAGAACACGCAGCACAGGGGACAGACGCATCTGTCCCCAGCGGAGCACATCCACTTTCCAAAGCACTAGCGTGGGACTCCTAATTCTTAGGCGAAATACACCCACGAGATGCCCTTCTACCCCTAGTTCCAGTGTGTGAGGATCCGCAGAGGCAGGTCCTGGCTGGATCTGAAGGTCTGCAGCATACGGGGAGAGAACAAGCAGCGGCCCACAGGAGTGGCTGACGAGCCGCCACCACAGAGGATGGCAGGACACACGCACCTGCTCCAGAGAGGTGCTCTAACGCAAACTGGGCCTGGCTCCTAACGCTTGTCAAAGAAAAAGAGGAATTCAGAAATCCTTACAAATCTCTAATCAGGCAGGCTGACGAGTTAAGCACAAGGTTGGAGATGAGAAGAGTGCTGTGTCCCCAGAAAAATAATAGTCACCACCTTGGAATGGACCGCACTGGGCTCCCCAAAGAAACCCACGTAGCAAGCCTCTCACTCACGTGGTCTGCAATGGTCCGGCCAAGCTTATCCATCCTGGATCCGGCCTCCGCAATTTTCTTGGCAGCACTGATCACGTCTGATGTATTTTTGAGCGGTCCTTTACCTCTGACAAGAGAGAACAAGGATCGTCGTACGTAGCTGGAGATGGACAGAAAAGGAAGAGGCCTGCAAAGCAGTACAGGGTCGCCCTCTGCACACGTGGTGGGGGCAGGGGCAGCTCACCGGGTGAAGTCTGTCATCTCCATCATAATCATGCACATCTGCTTGGCCAGCACGATGATGTCATTACCACTGTCGTCCCACTTGGACACTTCGGCATCCAGCTTGCTCTTTTCTTCCTGGAAGCTGGCCACCTGTTCTGCAATCTTTGCTTTTTGCTCCTGGGGAAGCTGAGCCATGATCGCCTGGAATGAGAAGCACAGAAAGCTCTTACATAAAGAGAAGATGAAGTTCTCACAGTGCATTAGCCCAGAGTATTTCTACCAAGCAATCTATGACATAGGTAGGATAATGCTTTAATAGGTTTCGTTTTGCCTAATAAGGTCCATTTCTTCTCATTTTGAGCAGAGGTTTACAGCAGCCTGAATTTCCGACCCACTTTCAAGAACAAGTTGTAGTGTGGAGGCAAATACAGTGTGAGGGATAGAAAGCTAAGCATGGAAGCTTCCAGATCACACCTGTACAGGAACACAAGCTACTTAATTTTTTTGTAAATTCATCCTCTGCCTGCTGCCGTGGGGAGAGGACATAAGAGAAGGTGCTGATGCATGGAACCCTTTCCCTGGTGGGCCTTGTGTGGGCATTTCCTGTGGCTTCTACTTTCAGCTACTTGACATGGCATTAAAACTATCAAAGCAGCACCTGGAGGCCTGGTGCCCACCTCAAGGCCCACGGACTCCAAGCCTTGAGCTGCTCCCCACTCGGCTTCCCCAAGTGCTCTTGATGGAGTGGGGCCCAAAGCAATGATGCATTCGCTGTTCAAAATGATTTCTAAGGAGTGGAAAAAGACTCCACAGAAATATTTCTTGGCATGCTCCCAAAAACATAAACGCTATTGATTGAAGATTTAATGACTCAAATGAATGCAATGGCTCTGAATGATTTTCTTGAATGTACCAGTTATTTTTTTTTTTAACCCATGAATAATTAAATAGCTCATACCCATGGTATCATTGAGATGGGCAAAGACAGCAATCTTTTTCGAATTTCACAATCCTTTTAACAAACACTGCATTGACTGGATGCTAGGGCCTTCCCGATGCAGGGCTCTGTCATCAACCAAAGCCCCAGGGCCCAGCTGAGGCAGAGGGCTTGTTCCTGCCCTGCTCCCAGCTGAGGAGGCATTCTGGAGGAACAGACAACTGGCTAGCATGTGCCACAACTGAGGTTAACCTCAGTCCTGCTGCCAGAGAAAAGAGTGGGAAAATGGTGTTCTCAATATCGAGAGCATTTTCCTAGAAAATAAAAAGCCAAGTTCCCGGAGTCACACGGAAGGGCTGCAAAGTGAAGTCAAACATGTCCCCTACCCGGGCACTTTGGCCAGCTATCAGCTGATCATCTTCTGTCTGGACGCTTGTCCTACTTCTGACATCGAAGTCCTCCGTCTCGAAGTCAGAGTCATCCAGTTCCTCGGGGGTCTACAACCAACACAGAGATCACAAGTCAGATACAACCCCGGGCCCCTGGGCCCAATGTATGAACACCCAAAATTCTGGATTTTCATGTGCCATGTTCTAAACAGTTCTGGGGAATGAAGTTAAAATCATTCATTATTCATCTACTTAGCGGATACATTTGGGTGAAGAGCAGTGACCACTCTTCAGTGACCCCGCCTCACTGATGCACACGTGGGGTGGCCCATCCAACAAACACTGGGCAAAGGCACCACATCAACACTTCCCAAAGGATCGAGGAGTTTCTCTATGGGGGCTGGGGCTTCAACTTCCACTAGAGTCAAGACTCTCTTTGAAATCATGTACTCCTCTAACACCTGTATCCTAACACAAAGGTGAGGATTATCCTGGGTAGGAAACACACTGTATTAAAAAGGGAAATATTTTATCCAACATTAAGCAGGTTCTCATAACCTTCCCACTTGATGGCAAAAAGAAAATTAATGAATTACATAATACTGGGCTTTCTCTTAGGATACTGCTTTGAGGAGTACAAATAGGTAATGGATTTTTATGGATAGAAATCCATATTATATTTACTTTTATGAATGCAAAAAGAATATGGCAGGTAAAGTCTGAGTATGTACCAAAGACCCTGATTACCAGTCCTAGCTCTTTGCTTTAATTACGAAATAAAATTCCTATTTTGCACAACCTCCAGCCTCTCATGATTAGCTGCTGACTTGAAACATAATGTTGTCTTCTGGAAGTTATCAGTAACAGGGCAGCAGGCGGAACAGCTGGGGTTGGCTCTTGGCCCAGCTGGCCAGTCTGTGACAGGAGGGCAGTGAGGCGAGTCCCTCACCCGCACCAGGACCTAATCCAAGCCCAGCCCAAGGGCTCTCTGTGAGGCCTCAATGAGAGGACGTGTGAGGAAGCATCTGGCCAGGCCCAGACTATCTTGGGTTTGTACACAGGCAAAGGCCAAGCCTGTCCCTCAATGAGATGAGGTAAGGACAGCGGGGGTCACACCAGCAAGCCATAAGGAACACATGAATGGAAGATCCTGGAGTCTCGGACTTGGCAACATCAAATACTACACCACCACTGGCCATTTTAAATCCTAGGGTCACAGACACCTGTGGAGGATTTTTCTCAAAGAAGTGCCTCCTGATAAGAACTCTGCTTCTGTACCACCCTCGCTAGTCCAACAGAGACCCAAGAACTGTTCTTGCCAAGAAAACCCAGTACCTCCTCTTCTTTCATTCTTGCTGAGTATCTGTGTGCCAAGTACTGTTCTGGGCCCTGGAGGTACAAAATGACTAACACACAGCAATATCCCTGCTCTTACCTATATACTAATGGGAAAAATGACAAGAAACAAAATGAAAAAGTGAATTTTATCACATCAGAAAGTGATTAAAATCAATCAAGCACTGAGGGTTATATGGGAGGACCTAAGGGAGGAGTGTTCTAGCCAGATGGGGTCACCAGAACCAAGGCCCAGAGGGAGGAACTTGCCGGGGCAATTAGAGGAGCAAGGAGGCCACGGCAGAGGGACTCAGCTCACTGCCCGCATGTCACAGGTCCACTCCTGTCAACAGGAGCCCCCGGAGAGCAGCAGGCGGTGAGGTCCTAGAAGGCCTGTGGGCCAGTGTAAGGACTGGCGCCCCACACAGCCTGCGGACGGCGTGGAGCAGTGGGTAACATGATCTAACCGAAGCTTAAAAGGATCACTTGGGCTGATCTGTGGACAGGGAGACTGCAGGGATCAAGGGACGAGAACAGGGAAGCGGCTGCATGAATCCAGGTGAGTGATGTCAGCGGCCTGGCCTAGAGTGGGACCAGTGTTCAGATGTGCTCTGTACCGTGAAGGTAGGTCTGACAGGATTTGCTGATTGATAGATCAGATGTGGGGCAGGAGACCAAAAGAGCAAGCAAGAGTGAATGTGAGGTTGGGCCTGAGCAAGTGGAAGGTAGGCTGCCAGCAACTAACACGTAAGACCGGGCGGCACAGGGTGGGGGTGAAAGATCAGGAGGTGCCTGTTAGATAATAGAGCGGCAAGAGGGAGCAGGTGTGTGTGAACTCAGGAGAGTCACCCTCATGTCTTATCCACCAAGGGAATGAGGACAGTCAGAGAAGAGTTCGAGAACTTTGCTACCAGGCGTGCAGTGCACTGGTCAGAAGCTGAAGAGATGAGCACAAAGCAGCAAAGCAGACTAAGAAGGAGGGGGACACCAAGAGGTTTTCCTGAAGAGGGGAGAAATGCCGTCATGCGACACGCCTGGGGAGAGGAGCCAGAGGACAGTCTTCGGAGCACTGGGACATCCACGGAGAGAGGGGAAAGCAGAGTCCCCGTGCACAGACAAGGCAGGGGGCAGGCCGGATGTCCAGACCACCTCCGCGCCACAGAGAGATAGCAGCAGGCCACGCGGGAGGCGAGTAGGAAGGTCTGAAACCTCCCTAGGTGCTAAGGTTGGGGGGCAATGCTGGCCGGTTCCAGGACCCCCCGAGAGGCGGCTGCCAGCACTCCACCAGGCTCAGCCGAAGGCGGATTCCACGAGGACTGGACCGTGTGAGGCAACATAAGGAAGTGAAATGGGGCAAAGGAGAGTCTATGGACTAACGAGAGACGCAAAGCTAGAAAAGGAGTGAAGCAAAGACCAGAGAGGCCGAGTGAGGGTGACGAGGGAGGAAGCCTCAGGGTTGTCATAGTCCTGGAGAGCGGGAGCTGCTGAAAGGGACACGTGACACTGGTAATGACAAGAACTACGTGACTACGAAGGGAGGCTGAGGTGGAGGAGAACGGGACAGCAAGCAGCTTAAGAGTTCCTGGGGTTGGAAGGATTCTTGAATTAGAAACAGCAACGGAGCTCAAGGCGAGGGCCTGCCGCCTGGCTGCTTTACAGGCCTCCACCTCGCCCTGGCTCCAGCGCTCCTGGCGGCCCACGCCTCTGCCACCCAAGGCCCCATCCCCGTGCCCCTGCCAGGCCGCTGCCATCCTCGTGTCCCAGCACAGCTCCTGCATGGCCCGGCCCTGTGCGGGGCACATCACCTACAGTACAGCTCGTTAAAACCACCAGTACCTCTGTTTTTAAGAGAAGATGAGAGAGATGAGGGAACCTGCCTACAGTCCGAGAGCTGGAAGAGGGGCCCAGGAGGCCTGCCTGCTCCCAGGACCTGCTTTCCCCCAACAGCACTTGAGGATCTGCACGCATTTCCTCGCATGTCTGCAGTATCCACGCACTTAAACCCCTCAAAACGTTAACTTCAGACACCAATGACTCCCCTTTATCACTGAGGTTCCTTTTATTCTATTTCTAGGTATCTGTCAGTGTGAAAACGAAGTCTGGAAAAATAGGGCTGTGTTCCTTACCAGTGGTTGGTGGGACCGATCCCTTCACACCACTGAGATATGGCTGCTGGGTTTAACCTGTCATTCAGCCAGGCCAGGTTTCTTCTTGGGGCACAGGTATGAAGGGATGGAGAAAGCAAAACAACCCCCTGCCCCCCGCCCCCGACACGTCCCAGGGACCAGGAGGCAGCAGCAACAGCCAGCAGCTGGCCGGGAGATCCAGCAACACCTGGCTGTCCTCCTCAGCCCCAGGGAGGAGCAGCGGTGGTCTTGCCCAAGCATTTCTACACTGCGTACGAAACGGGTCCAGCCTCACGCAACGGCCTTAGAAATGCCTCTCCTTCCAGCTAACTATCTGGCTGGGTTCTGCAGGGTGCCAAGCTGAGAAGACAAAATGTGGGACAGGATCCCTGCCGACCTTGAGAGGTTCAACTAGCAAACCATGAAAGTAAACGAAAGCCCCCTGAGCCTACTGGCCGGACAGCACAGCCCGGCCGCTATCTGGGCAGCAGGCAGGCCCCACAGGGCAACCACGGCTCTGCAGCGAGAGCGGGGCCTGGCCCAGGCTTGCGGGACCCCCGGGGGTCCCTGGGGAGAGGGACTCACACTCCCTGCTCTCAGCTTCCAGAGCAACGAGCTCATCCTCAGCACAGCATGTGAGAGATGAAACGTTAGGGCAAGACAGCTGTGAGACCCTGCCCCGTATTACAGAGGGGTTAGTAGTTTCTCAAAACGCCTGTGTTTATGCCAACAAGGAGGGGGTGGTGGCCTTTCCCTCACCTGGTAAGAACTGCTGTGTTCTCAGAGCAAATGGGTCCAATGGGGCCCAGGGCAGGCGGCACTTCTGGGGAGCATCAGCAGTGGCCGCCACAGGCCCGCATCCCCCCCACGAATGCACTGAGGCCCCAGGAGGCTCCTGCCTCCCATCACTCCTTCAAGGACAGCGGGATTCTATGTGAAAGATAACTTCAACCTGCATTAAGGAAATACTCAACCAAAGAGGCTTCACTCTGTGTAGTTTCCCTCTAACTTACCAGAAGCCTCCTATCTGCGGGGACTGTATGCCTGAAACTAAATCCTCAAAGCCAACTCACACTAGCTGCCCTTCTTGGCCCAAGTTTGGGCTCTAACTTGCGACTAAAAGTCATTTAGACAACATAATTAAATATATCTCATTTTAACAGCTTTTAGATTCATGGTTTTAATATACTGCCACCGCATCTGCTGAGTTCCAGAATGATGCACTGCTCAAGTGTAGCGAACGATAAGCAAGAAGCTGTTACAACGTCTGAAATGCAGTTACTCACCCTTATCATCAACACCGCTTTCCTGATGTCCCGGATGCCATCGTACACCAGGCGGGAGGCATCGATAAACTCATTCTCATCCATGGGCTGGGCGGGGTCCGAGCTGAGGGCTTCCACGGCCGCCTCCACTTGCTCCGTAAAACGCGGCATGACTGTGGAGAAAGAGGCAGGGCAGACCCTGCTGGCCTGGCAGACATCATTGTTCTACCACCAGCCCTCCCTAAATCCCTCAGGGAGACATGAGGCGGCAAGGTGTATGATGAAGAGCCTCTGCCTCCACCTATGTGAGAAGCAGTTATGGTTGAAATAAATTAAATGCCATATTTTACCAAGACTCACATCATCTTTGTCTCTTTGACCAGATTTTGCAGTATCAGATTTGGATGGGTGAGCCACTGAAGTGAGATAAACTGGAGGCCTTGCTTAAGAACAGGACCCCCCCTGCTTAATTCAGTATTTATTCACTAACAAGAAACTCAACTCAGAGGGTCATCTTAAATAGTATGTTCAGAACTATTCACATCATTAGCTGTGGGACACGTGAAAGAAAGGTGAAAACACTTAATTTGGCAGATCAACTTCTCAAAGCCTGATGTTCGACCCAGACATGTCGTGTGAAGACCTGAGCTGCATCCTGATCTTGCCCTTCCTAACCACAGGGCCTGGACTCGCAGGGCGGCCCAGCCCACCCAGGCCATCTATGCGTGGGGAGCACCATAAAGGGAGGGAGTCCCCGAACCTGTGTTGGAGAGCAGCTTTGTGGCTTCCAGCACCTTCTCTGTGTAGACCCCTGGCTCATAGTTGTCCATCTCTGAGGTGACTACATGAATGACCCGAGCAGCCCGGCCTCGAATCGCACCAGCTGTGCGGTCCAGCCCATCCACATCTTTCTCTTGGAGAGCAATGACGCATTTGTTCACATCTTCCAAAATGTGATTCTCTGAAGAACGAACAAAAAGCTGAATGAGGGAGAAGGCATTCCACTAGAAGGGGACAACTGCAGGCTGGCACCTGTCGCTCACTGAGTACTCATTGCATGCCAAAGTTCCCCGTGTATCATTTCGCTGAAGAGACCAGACTCCCCGCTGGATTAACTGTCCCACAGAAATTCAACCTGTAATCACCTCCAAGAATAATAATCTTCAATTCCAGGTTTACAGAAAGTGGGAGAGATCAACTGAGATCTTTAAGGCACAATTGTTCTGTAAGCCAGGCAGAAAATTCAGATCACAGAAACCTTAATAACTTCTCTTTTCTTTAAATAATCCCACTGACCTTATGTCCAAAACAAAGTCTAAAATAGAAGAAAGGGTTCACTAGAAGTCTCTATCCTTCCAGTCCCTTGCCCCTCCCTCCAGTAGATGCCAATGGTATTCGGACAATTTGCCAAGAAGCCAGGACAGCTCTGGGATAGAAGGTGCTGGAAAGCAGAATGAATCCTCCTCTGGAGGTCACCGAGGGAGCCCACCTGAGGCAAAACATTTAGTGATCCTCTCACAGGTGCCTGTAGAACTGCTGTGGTATTTGCAAAAACCCTTGAATTGTGTTGACAGGTGGCTCCTACTAGTTTTCGAACTGGATTTGGAGGACCAACCAAAACTATTTTTCCTCAAAGCAAAATGCTTGACACTGGATTCTGGGAACCCCAGAATAAGGAGTTAGCCTCAGCTTCATCTATAATTAACAGCAAAGTGGAACCAAAATGTCCAAGAGCAGAGTAGGGATAAAATATGGGTACTATATAGCCATTAAAATGGATGATGTCAATCTGAAACGGCCGACCCAGAATGGTAAAGGGAATGTTCTCACCCAGAAATGCAGAGACCACCAGCAGACAGCCCAAATGACAGGGCTGCTCAGACTCTGTGGGGTAGGTGGGAGAGTGACATAAAGGAAAGACCCTGTGTCATCATTTGGCCAATGCCTTCCTGCTCAGAAAGGAGCTCTTCAAGACATTTAAGGACTTGTAGAAGACATGTTCACTCACTTAAGCCAAAAGAATACCTGGTACAATAGTGAAAGATTAAAGGTCCTAGTTTTTCTGGAAGAGCTAGAACAACCAGGGTAAACATAATCTGTTTAAGAAACATATCTGGTCATCTTATGCATTGACATGTCATTATTCTGCACTGCCTCCTGATTTAACCCACTTCCAGAAGCCATTCCCCTTCCCCTCGCAGGGTCTGCTAACATACTCAGTCAAGTTCTATGTGACAGTGTCTAGAAGGGAAATAACAGTAAGCTTGACCTCTTTAGATACTCCCAATAATAGAGTGGTCATGGTGCTATTTCCTTTCATGTCAAAGGGAGCCAGATGCAAGTGGTACTTAGTGTATCTATCAAAGAAGAGAGCACCACAGTGCCTTGCCTTTGGGCTTCAGGTTCCCCTGCAGACCCCAAGAGAAACCACAGCCCTCCTCTTTTTATTTCCCAAGAGACTGCGGGCAAAATGGAGTAAGATGAAAAAAAATCACAATGAGGAAGAAGTAATGATGTGAAAGGACTGAAAGTAAGTTTGGTAAAAACACATTTCCTATAAAATTAAACACACTCTGACCACGTGATCCAGGAGTTACACTCCTTGGTATTTATTCAAAGGAGCTAAAAACTTATATCCACAGAAAAACCTGCACATGAATGTTTAGGACAGCTTTGTTCATAATTGCCAAACCGCTGAAAGCAAACAAGATGTACTTCAGTGGATGAATGGAAAAAATGAAGTAAATCCAGACCATGGGATATTATTCAGCACTGACAAGAAATGAGCTATGAAGCCACGAAAAGACATGGAGAAACCTTCACTGTGTATTATTAAATGAAAAAAGCCAATCTGAAAGGCTACACACTCTATGATTCCAACCAAATGACATTCTGGAAAAGGCAACAAAACTATGGAGACAGTAAAAAATATCAGGAGTTGGAAGTGAGGAGGGAAGAACAGGAAGAGCATAGAGGACCTTTTAGGGTAATGAATACTGTATATGGCACTATAATGATGGATACGTTTGTCCAAACCCATGGAAGATACACCAACCAAGAGTGAACAGTAATGTACATGATGGACTTTGGGTGATAATGTAGTACAGGTTCATCAACTGTAACAAATGTGCCACCATGATGGGGGATGCTGATGATGGGGGAAGCTGTGCATGTGTGGGGTTACAGAGAGAGAGAAAATCTCTGTACCCTCCTCTTAATTTTGCTGTGAATTTTTCTTTCTTTTCTTTAAATAAATTATTTCCAGTGAAAGCCAAAATATAGTATGAATTCCTATTACAGAAAGGAAAAATGAATTACCACAGTATAGCTAAGAAGACCCTAATTCAAAAATTAGAGGGGACTTGCTAGGGTTTCCATCACTGTACTATTAACAGAGAAAATGTATTAAACTTTTTACATAAATTTTAGGGAGGATATGTGAACCAATCGTTAAGAATAAACGGGTGGGCGGGCGCCTGGGTGGCTCAGTCATTAAGCATCTGCCTTTGGCTCAGGTCATGATCCCAGGGTCCTGGGATCGAGCCCCGCATCGGGCTCCCTGCTCGGCGGGAAGCCTGCTTCTCTCTCTCCCGCTGTCCCTGCTTGTGTTCCCTCTCTCCTGTGCCTGTCAATTAAATAAATAAAATCTTAAAAAAAAAAGAATAAATGGGTGGGGAGCCCATCAGAAGCATCTTTTATATATAAACTCTCTATATAATTAATGTAAACTGAACAGACTGGTATTGAGCCTGCACGCCATACTGTGGGTTAAGAACTGCTGCTTTTGCTAAACCTATTTTACATTTGTATTTCGTATCACCAAGGAAAGGAAAATAAAAGGAAGAAAAGGAAGGAAAAAGTATTGCGAACTAAGCCACGGACCAATGTTTCCGTATGTCGTTGATTTTAAAATTCATCCTCGTTTCAGGATTGTTAGTACAGGGGAGGAAACACATCTTCGAATCAATGAAGCATGGCATTCTTTTTCGTTCATTAGACAAAGTAGCCCAAACTTCCACCAAGGATTTGTTAACCTTCATCTAGACACCTATGTTTTGAAAAATCAATTTTGACTTTCTTGAATTCACACTGGCTTTCTTCCAATGAACCTAAACCAGGGAAGGGCTTGCCATGCTTTAGCAACAAAGGAAGCCTTCTATTTCGGGAAGCTGACTAAAGTAATAGTCTCTACTGGCCCTAACAGCTGTCTCTAGGAAAGCCCCATCCAGCTGAGGCCACCACATACCCAGGACACAAGCACCAACTCTGCTCGCTGTACTTCAGCCCTAAGGCAGAAATGAGTTTCCACTGGACATGTACAAACAAGGGAGGGCTGGAGGTGCCTGTGCTAACCTAAACCATAAATTATGTTAGCTTTACCTGAATCACCAAGGAAACTCAGCATGGGTCCACTAGGAGTAGACACACCAATCTGTACCCCATTAGCACTCTGTTCAACATCACAGGTGCCTCTAAGAGGAAAAAAGTCACATACACAACAGTCTATCTAACAAGGGGTCGTATTATGGACACTATTATATGTTTTTCATTTGAAAACCTTTCTAGGCCTGCCTCCACCCCTCTATCTCATTCTTTTTGATGACTGCAAAGTACCCTACTGAATAGATGTAGGGGCCATAATTTACGTATCTAGTCTTCTCTTAGACATTTTAGTTGACATGAACATCCTTGTACAGCTATTTTGGCAAACATGTGGGTACATACCCCTGGGGGAAATTTCTAGCAATAGGATTACTAAGTCAAAAGGCGTATATGTTTAACGTAGATGTGTGGTGCCTAATTGCCCTCTAGGCACCAAGCCAACTGGCATTCTCCAAAAAGCCTGCATGAACTCATACTTCAATCCATGATGAGTAACAGGGCCCATTCTGTGTACCCTTTGCTCTGGCTATCCTTACTGGTGTAAACTTATGCAGAGAAAGGAGATGATAATATTAATACTTCATATACAGGGGCACCTGGGTAGCTCATTTGGTGAAGCCTCCGACTCTTGGTTTTGGCTCACGTCATGACTTTAGGGCAATGGGATCCAGCCCCATGTCGGGATTCACTCTGTGGAGTCTGGGATTCTCTCCCTCTGCCCCTCCCCACACTCATGCATGCATGCACGTGCTCTCTAAAATAAATAAATAAAATCTTTTAAAAAATAAAATTAAAAAACACCATTAATTAATGAGGAAACCAGGGCACATAAGTATTAACTGAACTGCCCAAGGTCACACAGCTAGTGGGCATGGGAGTCAGAAATCACACCCAACTTCACCATGACCATATCTGTAGTTTCACAGGTTTTTTGCATAATCCTATTATTTAATGGCCTTCCATTAAAAAAAAAAAGTAATAACTGCCTTCAATCAGACCAAATTCTTTGGGCACACTGACACTTAGTGAAGAAGTACAAATTACCACTCTTAGGTGTTGCCCTAAAGTATCTAATGCACTATACTATTTGTTTCCAAGAGCGTAAGGTAAAGAAATGTAATAAACCCAATTAGAACCACTCTAACCAAACACTTGGGAAAAAAAAAAAAAAAGGAACTAAAACTTCCACATGTAAGCAGAATAAATGCATAAGACAGTAAATTGCATTTCCATGGAAAACGTTTATCAAATACAATTCAAATGAAATTCAAACAGTCTTTATCACTTTGATAAATTTCAAACTCCTGTCCTTAAGGGATCAGTCAATATATACATACTTGGGGTTTGCTGAATGCGCTCTACCATCTTAACCATCTCCAATATTTACAAGGCACGTTCTGAATACAACTTGGTGAAAAGAAGCCCCCACTCCCCCTTCCCTGGCGGGGGGGCGGGGGCATGCATGACATCTGTTTTCAAGTGCCACTGTCTCATATTTGATATACAGGGACCCAAGTTTCCACTGCCCTGCAGCCTCATGAAATGCTTGGTAGCTTTAACAGATTATACACAAAATGACCATTACTTCTTGAGCCACAAATTTAGGTATGACTTGTGGCAAGTATGGGGGAACTTTGGGAACCCAAGGTACTGAATACGCAGGAACAATAGAGAGAAAGCAGTACTATTCCCTAAGTAACTTACCCATGGAGGGGTTCTTGGCTAGTGGACAGGCTACAGCGAACATCTTAGGCGCCATCAAGTCCAAGGTTTTGATGGTGGAAAATCACTAGTGGAAATATTCTACAAAATCTATCACACTGCCAGAGGTACCAGAATACAGTACAAAATGGTACACAACAACCACTCCAGGGAGTCAAGCAGCTTCCTCATCTGCATTTAGCAAAGATTTATGATGCCAGAAGCCAAGCCGAAGCCAGCCCCCTTCCTCAAGAACATGCCGCCCTCACTGACAGGACTGCTGAAGCACCGTGTGCCACAGGACAAGGCGAAATTGGCAAAGGGGCACAACAGGATGAGAACAAGACGTGACTTCTTGTCTAAAGACTGCCCATGAATGCTGCAGACTGACACCTGCTCTCCAATCCATGGTGCACAACTAGAGATGCTGTGAACTGCACCAGGGCTGAGGACTGGACACCAGTGGGGCCTGCCCAGTTCAAACTGGGGTTCCTTGTGATGAGAGCCAGTCAATTCCCTAGCAAGACTGTGTCCGGTCAGAAGACATCTCTAGTCGCCCCACATAAAAAGGCTAAAGCTATCACGGGTGGGGTGGGTATGTGAGAATACAAAGGAGTGTGAATGCTACAAACTAACTGGTCAATGGAGGAGAACTCTGCCCAGGCATCTGCTTGTCTCCTCCTTCATCCCATGTCCCTACAAAGCACACCATAAGAGAATCCGAAGAATTAGAAGTAATAGCCTGGCCCTGTAAATCTTTTACTTGCTTGACTCTGCTAAGCAAACCTGTGACAAAACCTTAGAGAAAGATACCGGGGTAGACCTCTAAAATTCAGATACTCTGAAAACACCACCACTTTCTGATTTAGAGAATTGTTCCGTGTTTTTATTTTCTAAACAGAAACTGTCTAAACTCCTTTCCATCAAGTCAACCCTTATATTTTCCCACATTTGCATAAAAATTGAACATACTCACCAGATAAAAGTGTACCTGTTAAAGAATTTGATTTCTCTTTACCATGCTTCTGTTTTATGTCATATACCCTAAAGATACTGCCTGGATCCCACTAAATGCTACTGCAGAATCCTTTTTGTTCTCCAATTTGAAGAATGTTGCATGAGGGACATTTGATTCTATTACATTTTATTTTGCTGTAAGAAGGACTGAAAATCCCTTGAGACCAAGCCTGAGCTATATACCCAACCTAATCACGAGAAGTAAGTTTAGGAATGTAGGATCTATCACCAGAGGGGGGCTTTACATTTAGATTTCAGAATTTGTTGTTTGCTTAAAAGTGTGCTGTGAAGGTGGAATGTTTTTCTCTAAACCGATGAAAAAGAATAATTCAGTACTTCATTGGGAAAAACAACAGAAGGCCAAGATTTCCCAAAAAAGCCATTGCTGCATTTTTGGCACCTGCAAAGATGTGCTTGCAAATGGGTTTTTTGTTTTAAAGTACCAGCACCTGCGATTTGGCAGTCCTGCAGCAGTGTGGTTTACCCCCCTTTTTGGAGTTTACGGATTGCCCGCTCCCCACTCTCTCAAGTACAGCCAAAGCTACCAGTCCCAAGGAGAACCGGCAGAGAGAGGAAGATATTGGTATGCAGAACACACTGTCACCTTAGATATAGGTCACTGCTGGAGGACTGTGCTGTGCATGTACTTAAGCCCTGCTTCTCTTTCAAGCCCCATTGACACTCACATCTCCCACGTTGCAGCCTGTGGTTCCCTGGGGTGACAGGTAGTTTTAGCCCTACAAGTACCCAGCCACTGACTCTGCCCAAAGCCACTGGCCTCAGGAAGCCTGGCACCTCCAGAGAGCAAGCAGTGCAGCTAAGGGCAGCAGAAGCCCTGTTAAATGAAGAATGCATTTATACTTACTCGACTTGAAGGAGATGGATTGAAATTTATCTCTGCGTGATAAACAGTGAATTGCAGTTGACAGACATTTTCTATATGAATGCAATTTACTATGTCATTACCAGTTTATGTTTATATAATGAAATCAACTGTTTTTGTGAGGTGAATTACCCAGATTTATTTTTTGCAAGTTCATAATTAAATGGCACTTAAATATTTCCTCTCTGTTTTCTATCTGTGCATCATGCAGACAGAGTCTTTCGAAAAGTAGGCAGTTAAACTATGATCATTGCTGAGGGAGAAAGGAAGAAGCTTTCCAAGATGGGGTAAAAATTATTTCCAAAAAGGAATTAAAGGTGATGGTGCTGGGAATCTCTTAAGTTTCACAAGCTCATCACAACCAACCATAGCCTCTCCTAGGACCCAGGTCAATGTTTTTTTCTAAATACAACAGCAGCAACAGGGGTGGGTTGTTATGGTGTTGAACAGGCCACAGTTGCAAAATCTCACTCTACACAAACGGAGGAAACTGTCAGCCAGCTTTCTAATTCCTGCTTCTAAGATCAAGACCAGCCCCACCACAAGGCAAACAACTCCAACCCGCCTCCCACTGCTGAGGAGTCAGTGACAGTTTGTTGTTGTGAGTTGCTGTTGTTTTTTTAATTAAAACGAAAACCAGCACAGTATTACTGCTAGAATAATTTACCTGCCCAGACTTGGGGGCGTTTTAATTGTCCATTATTGTGTCTTAGGTGAAAGTAATTATGCACATTCTCACATGCTTCTCTGGGGAACCAGCTCATTACCTGAGACAGCCAAGAAGTCATCAATGGAAGTAATGTCATCGACAGCATCTGTGAGAACACGGACTTGTTTTTCCCACTGTTCTTTAAAAAGATCCATGTTCTCTTGGGCCAGTTTACTCTGGGGTTTTGCTGCTAAAGCCAATGCAGCATTGATAACCTGCAAAGATATTGAAGTTCCTTGTTTACTCTTTCAGCGTCATGAAAATAAAGTATGTGGGCCACTCTGGTCAGTGCAGCGGCTGCGGCTTTGTCTCACACACATCTCACCAGGGCCCATACCACACGCCCACCACAACACTCACAAAAATGGAGGAGAGAAGCGTTAGGCAATAGGCTGTGTGAGTGTGACAGAAAACACACTGGAAATACAGATATGCAGTGAAACAAAACTCTCTCTAATCTTTCCACTCTGTGACAGCAACTCTTTAAAATTTGACATTATATTCCAGGCTTCCCCCTCCCCCACATACACGCATGCATACATAAGTACACATGTCAAAAAATACATAACATGATCTTGTTTCTTCTTTTAAGTACGTCTCCATATCATTAAATATACATTAAAAACATTAACTGTTTCAAACTGAGGGTTGCTGGAGTGGTGGGGGGTGGGAAGGCTGGGGTGGCTGGGTGACAGACACTGGGGAGGGTATGTGCTATGGTGAGCGCTGTGAATTGTGTAAGACTATTGAATCACAGATCTGTACCTCTGAAACAAACAATACATTATATGTTAAAAAAAAAAGTAGGAAGGGAAAAAAGAAGATATTAGGAAGGGAAAAATGAAGGGGGGGAAATCGGAGGGAGAGACGAACCATGAGAGACTATGGACTCTGAGAAACAAACTGAGGGTTTTAGAGGGGAGGGGGGAGGGGGGATTGGTTAGCCGGGTGATGGGTATTAAAGAGGGCACGTTCTGCATGGAGCACTGGGTGTTATACGCAAACAATGAATCATGGAACACTACATCAAAAACTAATGATGTAATGTATGGTGACTAACATAACAATAAAATAAAATTTTAAAAAACCACATTAACTGTTTCTTATTCCATCCTATGGATGTACATCATTATTTTCCTATATGATTTCTAGGTTTGTTCCAGTTACCCATCATTCTTAATTATCTTGTGATGAACATCTGGTATTTCAGGTTCTGCACGGGAAGTGTAAAATTTATTAAGTAATTTGTAGGGGCACCTGGGTGGCTCAGTCAGTTAAGCATCCGACTCTTGATTTTGGCTCAGGTCATGATCTTGGGGTTGTGAGAGCAAGCTCCACATCGATCCCACAGTGTGGAGCCTTCTTAAGATTCTCTCTCTCCCTCTCACTCTGCCCCCCACCCCCATTGCTCGTGCACATTCTCTCTTAAAAAATAAATAAAAGAATAAAAAGTAATCTGTAAAAAAAAAAAAAACCCAACACCCAAACACCCAGCTTTATTTTTTTTTTTTTTTTTTTTTTAAAGATTTTATTTATTTATTTGAGAGAGAGAGAATGAGAGAGAGAGAACACATGAGAGGGGATAGGGTCAGAGGACGAAGCAGACTCCCTGCTGAGCAGGGAGCCCGATGCGGGACTCGATCCAGGGACTCCAGGATCATGACCTGAGCCGAAGGCAGTCGCTTAACCAACTGAGCCACCCAGGCGCCCCAACACCCAGCTTTATTGAGATATAATTCACACACCGAAAAAATTTGGCCATTTAAACCATACAATTCACTAGTTTTTAGGATATTCACAGTTGTAAAACCATCACCACAGTCATTTTTAGAACATTTAGAACATTTTCATCACCCCAAAAACAAATTCCATATCCGTCAGCAGTCAGTCCCCATTTCCCTCAATATTCCTTAGCCCTACCTACTGGCAACCACTAACTTTACTTTCTTTCTCTGTGGATTTGCCTATTCTGGGCAGTTCATATAAACGGAATCACATTAGTATATGGGTTTTTGTAACTAGATTCTTTCACTTAATGTTTTCAAGGTTCTTCCATGCTGGGGGCACCTGGGTGGCTCAGTCATTATTAGGCTTCTGCCTTCAGCTCAGGGTCATGGTCCCAGGGTCCTGGGATCGAGCCCTGGGACCAGGGTCCAGGGAGCCTGCTCAGCAGGAAGCCTGCTTCTCCCTCTCCCACTCCCCGTGCTTGTGTTCCCTCTCTCGCTGTGTCTCTCTCTGTCAAATAAATAAATCTTTAAAAAAAAAAAAAAAAGGTTCTTCCATGCTGGACAATGTGCCAGCATTTCATTCCTTTTTATTGATGAATAATATGCCATTATACAGATATATAAGAATTTATTTATCCATTCATCAACTGATGGACATTTGAACCATTTCCACCTTCTGGCCATCATGAATAAAGCTGTTATGAACATTCATATACATGTCTCTGTGTTTTCATTATTCTTGGGTATTTAAAAGTAGGACTGGAAGTGGAATTTAACTTTAGAGAAACTGCCAGACTGTTTTCCAAAGCAGCTGCACAATTTTACATTCCCACCAGCATGTATGAAGGTTCCAATTTCCCCACATCTTCACTAACACTTGTTTTTTTTCTTTTCTCCCACTCTTTCTATCTCTCTTTCTTTTTTAACGATACCCATCCTAGTGGGTGTGGAATGAGATCTCATTGTGGTTTTACTTTGCATTTCTCTGATGGCTCAGGATGCTGCACATCTTTTCATGTGCTTATTGACCATTAGCATATATTCTTTGTTGAAGTATCTACTCAGATCCCTTGCTGTTTTCATTCAATCAGTAAATAATGAAATCAAACTGAGAGAACAATTAATAACATTTCTAGGTTACAAGGTCCTTAGGGTTATTAGAAATAAATGTATTTGTAATAATGCAATTTGCAAGGGAAGCAAAGACAAGATGAAACTAGTGGTGATGGGAGTAGGGATCTGGATGAAGCAGAACAACAGCTACCACAGAGGTATCTGGGCATGCAAACCAGAGGGTAGGATCTGGGATAAGTTTTGTTAGGTGCCACAGGAACCACATGCCTTCAGGTCATGTGTTTAATTCCCAATATATTGAGAGCAGTATTCAAGAATAACATCAACTTAGCCCTCAAAGACTTTTAACTGAAGCAGCACACCTCCTAGACTAGTGCAGCTACTCCTCTTCCTGCAGAAACAAGTGGAAATGCCAGACCATCGAGACCATCAGCTAGAGATTCGGAGGCGTAGGGGACTGGGCCGTCTACTTATTAGTTATTGATAGCCCGCCACTTTCAAAGGTATATGGGTTTAGACAACCATTTGTGAGAAGAGACTTCCCGTCATCTTTTCATGTGTTATGTGGTGGTCTTCTCTTCATCATCTCAAGGCTTGTTCTTTGCCTCTTTTCCTTCTTACCATTCACTCACTTCCCATCAGGTGGTTCACCAGTGAGGACTACTCTTCATTTCTTAACTCACTGATTCACTAAATGCATCAATGAATCAGAGCAGAGCTAGACCTTTTAAGAATATCTGGCTGAAGGGCGCCTGGGTGGCTCAGTTGGTTAAGCGACTGCCTTCGGCTCAGGTCATGATCCTGGAGTCCCTGGATCGAGTCCCGCATCAGGCTCCCTGCTCGGCAGGGAGCCTGCTTCTCCCTCTGACCCTCTCCCCTCTCATGTGCTCTCTCTCTCTCTCATTCTCTCTGTCTCAAATAAATAAATAAAAAATCTAAAAAAAAAAAAAAAAAAGAGTGTTTCTTTAAAAAAAAAAAAAAAAAAAAAGAATATCTGGCTGAAGAAAATGTTTCCTAACAGAGCCAAATAAACATGGGCAGGGAATTAATTATATGTTTTAAATACGAAGATAATTCCTCCATTACAAAGAGAAAATTGCTCTCTTTGTTCAGTAACATATCTTATCTCACACAGTATAATGGAGAAAAGGCACCTTGTCTAAGATTAACTTTCTCATTTTCATTTACAGAACTGTTTACAAAGGACATGTGATAAACACTCATTTCTGACGACTCAGTAAATTAGAAATAGAAAGATACTTAACATACTACTTTAAATAATCATCAAATATAATACTTAGTGGTGAAATCTAGAATCATTTACCTTAAAAATAAAGATGTTATTATTGATATACTTACGGTCGCCATTAGTTAAATAATAATGTAATGGTCCTTCTCGTCAATAAAATAAAATGGGAATGAAATAAAAGAAAAAGCTGTTAGAGAACACAAAATTACTTCTCAATACAGACGATCTTTGTTTATCTAGGAAACTGAAAAGTCAACTGAAAAAAATTTTAGATTTATTAAGAGTTCATTAGGTAGCTAGACAATATAAATATATCTTAAAAATTAATAAATTTTTCTGGGCGCCTGGGTGGCTCAGTCGTTAAGCGTCTGCCTTCGGCTCAGGTCATGGTCCCAGGGTCCTGGGATCGAGTCCCGCATCGGGCTCCCTGCTCTGCGGAGGCCTGCTTCTCCCTCTCCCACTCCCCCTGCTTGTGTTCCTGCTCTCGCTGTGTCTCTCTCTGTCAAAAAAATAAATAAAATCTTAAAAAAAAAAAAAAAAAAAAAATTAATAAATTTTTCTATATGCCAGAAAAAAGTTAGAAAATAAAATGAGAAGAATGTCAGATCTTTTTGAAAGCAGTTAATAGGAAATATAAGGGGTTAAATCTGTAAAGAAACCCACATGATTGAAATAACAGTAAGTGACTAAACTTTTCTAAGTTACATTACAAAAACTCAAACAATAATACATTTCTTGTTCTGGGGTAGGAAGAGTGACCTATTTATTCACAGATTCATCTGGAGCAATAAATAGCTGGGAATAGCGAAAAAATCTTGGGGACAGAGAGCAAGAGTAATGAAGCGAGTTAATTAAAATGTAATACAAAGCTAAAGTAATTAGAACAGAATCATCTAAAAACAGGCCCTATCATAGAGCATAATTCAGTGTACGATAAAAGTGACATCACATACCAGCGGGGAATAATAGTACATTATTTTTACATTTGATGTGCTATCTGGAGAAAAATAAAATTAAAGCCTCACGTCATGCTTATATTTAAATGCTAAGATTGTTTCCAGACAGATAACAAAGCTAAAGAATTTATTTATGCTTTTAATATTTAAATAGAAATAATATTTCTCACTTCTTAGAAAACTATCCCCTACTTCCAAGTAACAATGGGAGAAGTCAATTCATAAATTTGACTATATTACTTCTGTATTTAAGTATATGTAACAGATGAAGTATACAGTGTTACGTAAATCTGAAAGGAGAAGACCAAAATACTAGCAGAAAAATGGGGGAAAGACATGGACAGCCTACCTAAGGACTAGGAAACAAATTTACTCACAAATCAAAGAAATAAAAATTAATGTGAGTTAATATTCTTGCTCAATAAATTTGCAAAAGGCCCAAAACTAGGTACTACAACCATGTTGAATGGTAACTTTTAAAATGCTGCTGTTGGCTAAAACCTCTAGAACAATGTTGAAAAGGAATCCTTGTCTCGTTTCTGATTGAAGGGGGAAAAGGCTCAACCAGTTCCCATTAAATATTACATTTCACCATTAAGTATGAAGTTATCAGGCTGAGCGAATTCTCTTCCGTTCTTGGTTTACAAAGTGTTTTTTATCAGGCCTTAACGTTAGATTTTGTCAAATACTTCTGTTTTACTTCCACTGTTCTGGCTATTTTTTCCTCTGTCTCCTTTACTGCCTTGTCTTCCTCCACTAACAGTGAAGTTCCTCAAGGTTCCATCCTACGCTGCCTTCTCTCCTCTTTCTACACTTCTCCCCTCATTGTGAGCAATTTCATCTAGTTTCATGATTTTGCATACCACTTAGGTGGCCAACTACTCCCACATCTATCTAGACCATTCATTCTAGCTCCCAACTCATATCCATGCTACGTACCAAGCAGCTCCACTCAGACATCTCACAATTTCCTCCTTCCAATCATGCTGAGTGGTCTTTCTTTAAGAAAAAAAAATTTTTTTTTAAGATTGTATTTATTTATTTGACAGAGAGAGAGACACAGCAAGAGGGGGAACACAAGCAGGGAGAGTGGGAGAGGGAGAAGCAGGCCTCCTGCTGAGCAGGGAGCCCGATGCGGGGCTCGATCCCAGGACCCTGGGATCATGACCTGAGCCGAAGGCAGACGCTTAACGACTGAGCCATCCAGGCGCCCCTTTCTTTAAAATTCTTATCACTCAAGATGCATAATGTTGGGGACATTTCCTTAGTCCAGTCAATCTCCTTTCAAGTCTGGGCTCTATTCGTTTCACACCTTCTTCTCAAACCTGTAACACTTCTGCGAGCATCCTCACTCTCAGCTTGTAATTCTGCTGCTTCCTATTTAAATGGGAAGGTGAATGCAATCAGAAGACAATGTCTATAGGTTCCTATCACCAAATCTACCCACCTACCTACATCTGTGCCATGTACTGTCTTACCTTTTTAAAAATATGGTGTTCAATCTATGCTCCCATCTCAGATCAACCTTTCTTTCCACCTGTCCCCTAGATCTCTATTTTGTCTCCCCTACTCCAGAACATTTCTCTAGTAATTCTCCCTCCATTGTATATTATCAGTATAGATATCAGTATCTATATCGATATTTTCTTATAAATTCTACTGATCATATAGATTATCTATATTCTATTCTATATTATCAATATTTGATACTGATATTATTATTCTGTATTATCAGTATTTCCCTTTTACTGGACTATTTCCTAATTCTATATTATCAATATTTCCCCTCTATTCCTATACTGTCACTACTTCTCCTATACTGGATTATTTTCATCAGGTAAACATAAAAAACATGCTATTATAGAAGCACCTGGGTGGCTCAGTCAGTTGAGCGTTTGACTTTTGGTTTTGGCTTAGGTCATGATCTCAGGGTTGTGAGATCCTGCCCTGCATCAGGCTCCTCACTCAGTGGGGAGTCTGCTTGAGATCCTCTTCCTTTGCCCCTCCCCTTGTGCACACATGCAAACTCTCTAAAATAAATTCTAAAAAAGAAAAGAAAGAAAACCATGCTATTATAGCTCCCAACTAAAAATAAAAAACAAGGAACACTCTCAATCCCATACCCACCTCATGCTACCACCCCATGTCTCTAGAAACCTTATCTAAAACTTGAAAGAACTGCCAACATGCTAACCTCAATCCCCCTCTTCTCTCTTGAACCCACTCCAGTCAAGCTTGTGTCTCCTAAACTCTACCTAAACTTTTGTCCAAAGTAACTTATGACATCTACAAGTGGCTCAATCCAAGCATAAATTCTCAGTTCACTTTCTACTACCATTTGAATGAACACCCTTCCTACAAACACTGTTTTTCACTTGGCTTCCAAGGCAGAACCAGCTTCTAGTGTTCTTCTAGTCTTACTAACCCTTCCTCGATCTCCATTACTGGATATTGCTCATCTCCCCAAACTCTAAATGCTAGAGAACCCTAGTTTTAGTTCCTAGACCTTTTTACTCTAGGTATACTCATTCCATTAATGAGTACATTCAGGCTCACGGCTTTAAGCATCACGTATGTGCTGATTAGTATCAATTTATACATCCTGTCCAGATCTGATCCCTGAATTTCATTTAGCGTCTTGCTTATCAATTATCATGTCCAAAACTGAGCTCCTTATTAACTCTTCCCTCAAACCACTTTTCCCTATCAAAAATAAATGACAGTTCCATGCTTCCAGCTACTTAGACTGAAAATCTTGATTTCTCCCTGGCTCTTCTCCTTCCCCTCCACCTCACATCTAATCCTTCAGTAAATTCTATCATCAAAATATATCCAGACTCTAACCAGTGCTCACCATGTCCACTGTCCTCCCTCCTTCCTGGATTAATACCAAATCCTCTGTTTTGGTTTCCTATTGCTGCTGTAACATATTGTTATCAAAACAGTTTAGCTTAAAACAACACAAATGTATTATCTTAAAGTTCTGGATATCAGAAGTCTAAAATGGATCTTACAGAGCTAAAAATCAAAGTGTCAGCAGACCTATTCATTTTAGAGGCTCTAGGGAATCCGGTCCTACTCCTAGAGGATGCCCACATTCCTCTACTTGTGGCCACCCTGCTCCAACTCCTTCTTCCATGATAACAGTGTCTTCTCAGATGCTGACACCCTTGCCTCCCTCATAGTAGGACACTTGTGATTATATTAGGAAACCAAATGGATAATCTAACCGGGTAAAAATTCTTCATGTTTTTGTTTTTGTTTTTTACCTTTGCAAAGTCCCTTCTACCATAGAAGGTAATACATTCATAGGTTTTAGGAATTAGTTAATGAACATCTTTGGTGGTGGGGGGGGGGGTGGCAGGGATTATTCTGCTTAGCGCAGCCTCCTGAGGAGTATCTCTGCTTCTGTCCCTCCTGACAAAGTCATGGAGACTGTGTTCAAACCTAAGTTAGATCATGTCAATCCTCTATTCAAAATCGTTCAATGACTTCCCATGTCACTCAGAGTAAAGAGCCTTACCATGGACCTAAAAGGCCCCAAATCACACAAACTCCTCTTAGATATCTGACCCGCTTCCTCAAAGCCTCTGTGTTTGCTGTGCGCTCTACCCTCCATGGCTTGCTGGGTCATCTCCTCCAGGTCTATTCTTCTAAATCACGTTCTCAGTGACGTCTTTCCTGACCTTCCCATACTATCTAAGACATATATTGGAATTTGTGGGATGCAGCTAAAGCAGTGCTTTAAGAGAAATTTATAGCATTAAATGTTTAAGTGTGACATTAGAAAAAAAGCTCTCAAACCAATGATCTCAATGCTTTGAACTTCAGAAACTAGAGAAAGAGCAAATTAAACACAAAGCAAGCAGAAGGAAAAACATAGTAACTGATGCAATACAAATTACCAAACCTCACTCTAGAAGAAACAGCCAGTGTGAATATCCTTGTATCTATTACAGAAACTGAACTGTTAAAAACCTTCCCACAAAGAAGACTATAGGCCAAACAACTTCATTGGTAAATAATCCCAAACATTTAAAGGACTAATACCCATTATACAGACTTCTCAAGAAAACAGAAGGAATCACTTTCCAAATGTTAGGATATGGAAATCAGACTTCACGAGAAAAGAGAACGAGACCAGTATCAAAATGCAAGCCCTACAAGGAGAATGCAGCATCTCTGGCGGCCTGTTACCTGCACAGCCTTGTCAGAGGGAGTGGAAGTGGGGTGGGGGCGGGCAAGGTACAGAAACTTTTAGTCAGAAGCATCTCCTTCCAGCTCTTCAGTGAAACTGCTTTGAAAGAAAAGATTAGACAATATCAAAAGTGGAAAAGTGAGCTGGTTCAAAGGCAGATGATCCTCTGATTGTGAAATAATAGATGAGTGAGAGCTGAGGTCACAGGGCACCGTGGCCTGTATGCTTTGGCTGCCCTTTAAGAGCTATATAGTTTCTCACCACCGATAGGCCAGGCCTGTGTGGGTTTGTGCTTATCTGATGCTTGTTAAGCCTGTCAGCCACAAAAATGATCAGCGTTCCCAGAAGCACAACGGGAAAAGAAGCAATATGAAAGAATGGGCAATTTTATAAGTTATTTCTCTAGTTAGTGATAAGTACAAAAAAGAAAAAAAGAAAAAGAAATGCAGATAAGAAGTGGCTTCAAATACTTAATTCAACCTTGTGTAGATTTCCAAGAAAGGCCACGCATTAAACCAAGCTCTATGAATTATTAAAGGACCAGATCTGTATTAACCTAAACGTACAATGCTCATTCTCACAAATGAACTAAGAAAAATAAAATATTAAGTGAGATCATCTCCAAAATGCCCTCCTACAATTTTAAAGACTCAATTGTCAGAAACATTCTTCTTTTTCTTTTTCCTCCCTGGCTAGCACCAAATGAACTAAACAAGTGAAATATCCTAAGCAGCTACCATGGACTAAGACTTGGGAGCATTCACAAACAAGACATGCCGGGGATATGTGGGGTACAGATTCAGATCTTTCCTCAAAACAGCTGGGTTTTTTCCTTATAAAGCCATGTGAGATTAGGGCTCCATGCTCAGACGGGAGCAGGTCTCCCTCCTGATGAAGAGTGGAAGAGTGCGGCCACAGGGTAGAGGGCAATGCAGGCAGAGACAGCTGACCTACTTCCTTTCTTATAATAGCAAATCACAAAAAAATGTGGGTGCTTTTTTTTATCCCCCAAGCAACAAAATAAAGCCACTTTCAAGTTACTTCCTCCTCAACTTTAATTAATCTCAAATATTTGAAGTTAACGTTGTTTAACTGCTAAAAAGTGAGTACTTTAGAACAATTCCTCTTTCCAAAAGTTAATTTGCTATTGGTTGGACTGAAAAGTGGAAGAAAAAAAAAAGAAAAGGCTCTAGAGGTTCCATCTATCATCCCTCCCAGAAAGGAACAATAAGGTCTAGGATCCAAATCCGAACTGTAGGTGGGACCACAGAAAAGCAGCCCCTAGGGAAGTTACACAAGGAGGACACCCCCATGACAGGGACCTACTTCCTAAATGCAAGAGCCTGCATGTGAGGCACAAAAAATAGCCTGGAAATACCTCACAGGTATTCCATCCTGGGGACAGATACTGACAGCAGCCTCACAATTAAGAAAGATATACTCTAAAAACTGTCTACACACTACAGCATAGTAAACCCCTTCTTAAACTCCTGGTGAACTATCTCGCCTAGTTGATTAACTTGCCTAGACTCTTGTTTATCCAACAAACCAGTGACTATGGAATGGAACAAGTCAGGGCTAGGGCCCTGGTGCTGGAGGTCGCTGCCCAAATCAGGATGAAGAGCAAGGAGTAAGCCTCCACTGAAAGCCCTCTTCCTCAGAGGGATGGCCACCAGCATCTTTGAAGAAGAGGCCCTTTGAGCGTGCTACACATGGGCCAAAGTAAGCCAGATGCAGTCCCAGAAGAGTTTATCACGCTCAAAGATTTTCAAAACTTTTCATTAGTTACCATTTAAAATGGAGACTTGACAGAAAAATCTGAATTGCTGACTTCTCTTTTAAAATAATGAAAGGAGGGGCACCTGGGTGGCTCAGTCGTTAAGCGTCTGCCTTCAGCTCAGGTCGTGATCATGGGGGCCCTGGGATCAAGCCCCGCATCGGGCTCCCTGCTCAGCGAGGAGCCTGCTTCTCCCTCTCCCACTCCCCCCTGCTCGTGCTCTGACAAATAATAAAATCTTTTAAAAAATTTAAAAAAAGAAAAAAGAAAGGACCTGGCAACAATGGGCTGGGGTGGAGTTGCAGCTGCCTCTTGTAGAAACACCACGTAATACTCAGGCTGTCACTGCCATGCCTGCAAACGCCGGCTCTATTTGCCTTCAAGGAGTCTGCCCAGCCCCGCTTGTGAGCACAAGTAGAAATGAGCCTAGGTCAGGGTCTGGGAGACAAGCAACACACCTAGAGAAACGCCTTTTTATCCAGAACATACACCCAATACCAAGTGTGGTCTGGGCACTGTCTACGCCTACTTCCCTGGAGGGTGTATCCTCACTCAAACCTGCGCAACACGGCCCAGCCACACATGATTTATGCACATCATCATTTCATTAGGATCTACTGGACTCTCCATGCGATTTTTCTCCTAGGCTTTAAGATCATTTATATAAATACTCTTGGTAGGTGTGATCAGCGTATGTTACCATCTGTTTCAGCCGATATGTGAAAGCATTGTCACTTTTCAAGCATTTCAAAACCAAATGGAGAACTAAAGACATTAAAAACTAAGTGCTGATAAGGTAAAACGGCAAACTTGAGGAAAGAAGGCCAAATCTTAGAAATCTACTCTAAATTTACTTCATATAATTTGGTCATCCATGAACTTTCTACAGGTGACTCAATCCATTGTGCTTCTATCTTTACAGCTACCGAATCCTACCAGATTTCATGACTGGATTAAAGCTGCGGAGATGTCCAACACATAATATGGATTCACAATATGACCCATCACACCAGTGTTTAGACAAAGCAACTCTCACTGGCACATTAAATCCACATGAGTGAGAGGAGAACAAATGCCCTAACTAGCCTGTGCACCAGCTAGGATCCCAGATTAATAACCAGGCGTTCCTTATTGTGGTGGCCTATCTTGAGTGTCAGAAATTATTTACACAAATGAGACCTCAATATATTTTAAAGCTGGTTGCAGACATAACACAGAAACTTCATTCCTGGGACCTGTCTTCTGTTACTCCAGTTCCTATGCTTTGTTTCCCTTTATCTGCCACTGCCATCTGGCAGGACATTTAGACAGAGTGAATGTAAATCCTCAGAGTATGCCAATGAGGCAGTCTCTACATGGGAAATCAGAGAGGCAGCCTCTTCCATGGAAAACAGCACTTATACTCCTGTGACTGTCAAGGAGCTCCGGGCCCCATAGACACAGTCCATTCCACAGGAGGCAGGCAACACACTGGGCATTTAACAAAGCAACTGTTCTTCTATGTGCTTCAGAGTCTTTTGAGAGTCCCAGATGCTTAACCTAGCCTAATCACTAGTCTTCCAATATGCCATTATAAATGGAGAAAAGTTCTCAAGCTTTTAATTCAGTAGCTGGCTGGATTACATTATTAATATCTGTATCAGAATATACTTTAGGACATTATGGAGTAATGGTTCTAGCTCTTGAATCTTGTTCCCTCCAACACAGAGATCCAAATCCCAGGCATTAAGTAGGAGCATAGGTGGGTAGCTGTTCCTACCGTCAGGCTCATGGGGTAACTACCCTAATTCCAGGACTGCCAGATGTTACAAAAGGCCCTCTCTCAAGGAGGGTGCAGAATGAATAGTGTGGTCACTACCCCCCTCCATTTGCCAGCAGTGAAGGACACTATGCATTTTTAATGAAGGGCAAGGGGATAGTAACATGTGATGCCCCAGGGAAATGTCACTTGAAGTTAAACACAAATTTCTCCACACTACGTGAATTCTGGATCAGTGTTTTGTTCCCCCAAGGCTTCCATGTAAAATCCTAAAAACAAAACTAAATAAATAAATCTTGAGTCCACTCTAACCAAAATCCAGTTGGGTGGTACAATAAACATTCCTGGTCATACCTTACCTGAGGACAGAGGGCTTCTAGCTGGCTTGCTGACATTCGAACAAGTTTTACACCTTCTTCATTGTTTGAGATGGAACAGGCCAAGTTGGCAACCTAAAAGAAGGAACACCATAAAAAGATCTTTGAAGTTTTTTCTTTTGATCGCTAAAGAAAACACATGTATACCTACTCCCACCCCGGATCTTCTACAGAACACATGCCAAGAGCATCAGTGGTGTTTTATTTCTCACAGACTGATTACCTACTTTGGAGGACAATTTTTTTTTTTAAATCTCTGTGCTAAGGAGATAGTACAGACCTGTAACAAAGGCCACACTTTAAGTTGGTGACTTAAATTTCAGGGCGTGTAACCCAAGATTTTACATGTGCTCTAATCTGCCTCAACAGCAGCTTCAGAAAGAGGTTCTCGTGGTGCGGACAACAACATGAGAAAATCTAAGGAACCAAGGGCATCAGGAAAGAATAGTTGGTATCCTCAAATAAAAATATACTATGCAGCTGTTCTTGAAAAAAAGAAATAGAAATTCTGAGTTGCTATTCTCATGTGCCGAGTGAATGGATGCTTACTAAGCCAAGAGGAGTTTTACTTGAACACAAAGCTATTTTTCACATAAGAAAATAGTATTAAGACAACATCAAGATGTACCCAAGGCCTCTTCATCAGAAATGTAAAAAGTAACAGGGATGACGTCCCACAGTTAAGAGCAAAACTGTCCTTCGACCAGGTTCTCAAAAGTACTGACAGCTGGCCTCTTTCCTAAATGGTACTGCTTCACTTGAACTAAAATCCTGTCCTCCTCATCCAAGTATCTCCATGACACGGCTCAGGAAGCCAGAAACGGTCTTTCCAGGTTGTGTCATACTTGCTCTGCTGAGGCCCTGCCGGTGCCGAGGCAGCGGCTCTGGAGCAACTGTGAGGGCTGCGATCACTTATCCATGTTTCTAAATGAACAGGCCTGCCAATTCCATTAGCAACACCACGGACCAAATGAATTCACAGTGCTAAGACACATCTTTCCCCTGGTCGCAAACTGAGTTATGAATGACAGAGGCGTGGGCAGCTCAGTATCAGAGGCACTTTCCAGGAGCTTAAATGCCAGAGTAAACAAGGGCAAGGGTGATAACCTTTGATTTTCACTCCTCCACCCAACGGAAGCACATAAAGGCACAAGAAAAATTACATACTATTATGGCTATTGTTTCCAGTCGTATGGTTAGGGATTATCAGCTTTCTGTAAGACTGCTATCAGAATCCTGCAATGCCTAACCATAAGAAGAAACCAAAGAACTAATGTGCAATTTATACATAACATGTAAGGAAGTAAAAAATTAAGCTAAATCCTTAATGTTTAGGGGACTTCAAGATCCTATAAAGAAGTAACATTTATACCTCCCCCCCCCTTAAGATTACAATTCCACTTTCTAGTATCATCTGGATCTGGGCAAAGAGACACTAGTCTTCATGATGGTAACAGAGTTGATTGTAGACTTCTGTTTGTTTAAAAGTTACTGCAGGGGCACCCAGGTGACTCAGCCAGTTAAGCATCCGACTCTTGGTTTTGGCTCAGGTCATGATCTCAGGGAAGTGGGATGGAGCCCCGAGTAGGGCTACATGCTCAGCGCAGAGTCTGCTTAAGATTCTCTCTCTCCCTCTGCCCCTCCCTCACTCTCTTCCTCTCTTAAAAAAAAATTACTGCAAAATATGACCAAAACTATATTTTGTAGAATATTAAAACTTTTAAAAAACTTATCTCTCAAATGTACATTTTATGATACTACAGTGAAGGAAAAAGCTTAAATCAGATGTGTTCATGAATTTGTAACTCCTATTGCCTCAATTCCTTAAGAAGGCATTTTGAAAAACAAATATAAAATTTGAGGTTTATCACTGCTTTAGCAGCTTGGGGCTAACAAAGATTCCTGGAGAGGTGAGCATACTAAGACCCAGCACCCCCGCCCCACTCCTGCCATTTGGGAGGCCAGCCAAGTGTTAAATTCAGGAAGGTCTGTCACTGTGCTTCTATCTTCTACTCTCTAGTCACGACTACCACAATTTTATTTCAATTTATACTCTCCCAATTTTACGAATCTGTAAAACCCAGAAGAATACTTAAGAAGCAAAGATTATGGAAACTATCATCCACTGTAGATCAGACACCTGAGAGTGGTGTGTGGCTGAGGCTGAAATGGCTAACTTCTGTAAACCATCTTTCCCATTTCCTGATACAAAACCTAACAAAATAAAGGTTATAAAGGTTATGGAAGACTTGCTCGCTCTTTATTTTAAAACATTACTTAAAATGGTTCCTGATGTACTGCTGAAGCAGTTATGTCTACAAGAGTACACTGCCTGTTTCAGGAGGCCACCCCGCCTGGCTGGGGAGCAGGAAGCGGGCGCCTGTCACTGACAGTCTTCTCCAGATGAATGAGCTTCTATTCACCCTCCAGGGACAGGGCTACTCACTTCTAACAATGACAAATGTGCAAATGCAACATCTCAACCGTAGCCCTCTGAGAGGCTGAGAGGCTAACCTCATATACTAGTGCCAGGCTTGATGACAGTGAAAGCTGAGGGTGAGGGGAGGGGCTTCCTAAATGTCTCCTTCTGGGGCTCTAGAAATTTGGGAGAGCAATTAATACTGAGACTGAAGAAGACTCTCAAGTTTGAATTAAAAATACTTAGAGCAGCTAACTTGTAGAGAACCTGGCAGAGCACTTACCTGCCCAGTACCTCTAGATTTGTTCTGAGAATAAATGACTGTATCTCTGCTCTCATGGTAAATTGTGTATTAACAACTTAAACGTCTTTCATTCCTGCTAATCCAAGAAGTGGGCTAAGACTGACACTACGACCACGAGCTTTGAAATCCTGAAGGCCTCTTGCACGGTTTATGCCTACACCGTGTAAATTTGGACCTTGTAGAAGAGCAGAACATTTCAGAAAACCAGCAACTCGCTGATTTAAAAAAAAAAAAAGCCCTGGAGTTCTGCTAGTTTCAAGAGTAGTGCAGTAACAATCTGTGCTGTGGAGAAAGAAAAAAAAATCTCACAGCCAGGCTGTGTCAGTCAACAAATATGACATCTGCACATTACAGAAAAGACAACTTTTCAAACAGTTAGGAAAACTCTACCTTTATACTAGATTTTCTCTTCTGAAGTTCTGTAGTGGAAAAAATAACCCACTATGACAACTTTTTCTCTATTATACATGTGTTGATGACTTTAAATGAAGTTGAAATTTGTTTGAACTCAAACACAAGTTGTTTCCCACTGCCCCAAGTTACTGCTTCTCATTCATATTTGGCTGAGGTGCTCTACTGCCCCTTACTCTGGACCGTCTGAAGGAAGTTAAGATTTCTTTTTGTTCTCGGTAATAAATTAATCATTTATTAGTGACCTAACAGCCTACACCCATTTTGTGGGAGTGAAACAAGTGAGAAGAACTTTGGAAAAGGGAGCTCTTAAGTCTAAGTGGTGATAGAACAACCGTAAGGCTGAAGAGGATGAAGCTCAAAACCTAAATTACTTGCCACTGGGGCTTTGGGTCAAGCTACCACCTAAGTTTTCCTCTTTAAAATGGCTGAGTCTGAACTCTCAAAAAAAAAGTACAAAATAACAATAACTCAACTCTCCAAACCTGTCATGCATTAAGTGAGAAGTCCCAACTGCACATCATACAAATTTCAGAACCACTTGAATTTCCACCAGTTACTCCCAAATCCACAAGGGAAATGATGGAACAGAGTAAGCCACCAAAAAACGAAGCATGCATGGATGATAGAAAAATTCCTAATTGGATTGTGGTAATGGCTGCAGACTTCTGTAAATTTAGTCAAAATCACTGAATTGTATAGTTAAAAGGGTGAATTTTATAGTCTGTAATTTATGCCTCAAAAATCTTGTTTTTGTTTTTTTAATGCAGGGCTAACCAGGTATTAATTAAGGAAAATTATCAGAGGCTAGATATGAGAAAGCAGAAATTCAAAGAGGAAAAAGCAAGCACTGAAAACTGTTTATACATGGGTGGGGAACAGAGAAATGGGGTATGAGCCATTCTGTGATCAGAATTTGGGTTTTTAATGGACCAGCAACACCATGGCTCTCACAAGGTAAATGCCTCTGATCTAGTCATGTGTTAGTGGTATCCCTAAGCAACCAACAGAAGCAAATATAAATGGAAATTTTCCCCGATGGAAGGTAATCTAAACCCAGGCCTCAAAGAATTCTCATATGCAAAATGCCAGGAATGTGAATTTACAATAAAAAAATGCAGTAAGTACACAAGGAGATAAGCTATCTTGGGCAGGAGTAAGCAAAACAATTGTGTAATCAGATCCATAATGATGGCAGATACTCAAATGATCAAAACTGGAGTATTTAAAAATATGTTTCTTATGTTAACAGAAATAAAAGTATACAAAGGAAAAATACACTCAAAAATGACGAGGCATATTGGAGAAGGGTCAAAGTAGAACCACAAGAGAAAATTAATAACTTCACAACTTCTAGGAAGTTTAAAGTAATCTTGACTAAATACTGATAGAAAGAGAATTACTAACCTGTAAAGTAAAACTGAAAAAGTTATTCAGGAAAACCAAGAAATTTTCATGATATGGAAATCACACACGAAATTAAAGAGATGTGCAATTAGACTGAAAGAGACTACTATTCAACTATAAAGGATTCAGAAGGAAAGACAAAATGGGAGAGCAGCAATAGTGAAAGAGATTTCGGTTAAAAATTTTTCAGAGTGGATGAAATATAAATTTCAGATTTGAGAAGACATTTTAATAAGTAGGGTGAATAAAAAGAAATCCATACCTGGACATACTATTGTGAAGCTTTACAACAACAAAGACAAGATTTTTAAAACAGCCAGAAAGTTAATACAAATTATTCACAAAGTAAGCTCAGTAAGACTGACTGCTGACTTCTCAATAGCAACAATGGCCAAAGAGATGGGGAAAAAGTATCTTCAAATTGGGGCGGGGCGGGGGGGAGGGCAGCAATGGAGAAATCATCCTAGGACCGTACATTCAATGAAA
The DNA here is from genome assembly GCF_964656455.1 of Halichoerus grypus. NCBI lineage: Eukaryota > Metazoa > Chordata > Mammalia > Carnivora > Phocidae > Halichoerus > Halichoerus grypus. Next base: position 120,429,509 of record NC_135713.1, read on the forward strand.
TTATTTTTCCAAGATTTGGGGCACAATAAAGACATTAAAACCAACAAAACCAAAACAACCTGAGAGCATTTACTCCAGACAGATCTTCCCTACCCTGACTAAAGCAGTTTGTAACAAAAATGCTTCAAGAAAAAGGTAAGTAATTCCAGATGGAGGGCTTAACAACATACAAGAAGAAATGAGAAGCAATGAAAATAATGTATCAGGTACAATTTAAGCCAAGTTGAAAAAATGAATACAGCAACACTAATGGGGCTAAAACTTAAAAGAAAGCACTGGGCAACAGTGATATTTAAGTTGGAGAATGGTGGAAGTTAAAGCATTCTAAGATTCTGACATTGTTTCAGAAAGAGGAAAAGATACTGATTAACCTCAACCTTTGAGTTAAACATGCATGCTAAAACATCCAGAGTTACTACTAAAAAAACAGAGCTCACCACTTCCAAACAAGAAGAAGGGATAAAAATAGGAGGTGAGAAGATCAATTAATCAATCCAGAAGCGGAAAGATAATCAGAGGAGGGATGGAAACAGAGTGTAAAGAAGGAAAAAGAGAACAAAATGTAATGGTAAAAATGAATCCACATGTCATAACAGTAATGAAATGTGTATGTACAAAACTCTCTAATTAACTGGAAAAAAAAACCCTGCTAAACTGAGTAACAATAAGTAAACGTATGCTCTTTATAAAATACACTTAAAACATAAACAAAGGTCGTACACTATTTTAAAAAAGAAAGGAGAAAGCTACACTGGGATGATCAGAAGGAAGCACCTGACTCACAGCCCTCTGTTCTCCCCAATATTGTCACTGGGAGGCTGAAGGCCACATGCTAGGCCCCTCACGAGATCACAGCTGTTTGCATCTCAACTCAGTGGCAACTAAATGATATGAACTTGCCTTTTTAAAGAGAAATGACCAGATAAAAAAAAAGATAAATCATGTGGAATCTGTCACTGTATTAGGTATTAAAATGTTGAGGACTCTATTTAATCATTAAATGACCTTTATATATAAATATATAAAAGCTCCATGTAAGGATTCTTTCCACATTTTTAGGATAGGCTATTTCCCATGAAAAAATGGGCACCCTCCCTCCATTCTAAAGACAACAACTACACAACTGATTGTTTCATCCTTTCCCCCTTGCTACCAGGAAATTCCATGCCAAATCCAAATGCAGTCATAGTAATTATAGTTGAAAATTGTCTATTATTCTTTTCCTAGGTCCTGATTTTCTACATCTACCTTATTTTATCATGTATGTCTTTATTTGAAATACGCCATATCAAGTCTAATTTAGGGAGAGACAGGATATAAATACAAGCATCTCTAATAAAAGGATTAGAAAAAAACACCATAAACTATTTTAAAAGACTTGGCTATTTGATATTTTCTTAAAGGCTTTCATTGTAAATCGCCACCTAGATGATACAATAATCATTTCCATTTACTTGGTTATCATATGGACCACTTTGAAAGTTCCCCATTTCTCACTACAGATAGAACATCAGTTCATCAGCTCTACTGATGAGCAAACAGGAGGGCTTATACTCTTCTGGAGCAGGATGAAGTCTGGGCAGTGCTTCCTTTGTCATTCCTACCAATGTTCAAAGAGAAAAGAATCCTGATGTTCCCTGAGAACAAAGTTCATCTACTGCCCTCATTAGACCAGCCCAAAATTTGACTAAGTGGTTAAGTTCAGCCAAAAACACTTGTTTGGGATATGAGGTGTTAAAATAGTATACACAAGACACTTCTGTTTTGCAGACTCATGCATATGAACTTACAGATCTTTGAAAATGTGGGAAGACCAAGCTCAATAGGCTTAGTAAATTCTTTTGGAATCCAAGGTCAGCATCCCACCGCCCCACCGCCCCCCCGCCCCCACCAAGAACACTGATTGTTTAAACATACTACAAGTCCTAGAAAACTGAAGCTTCATTTACTCTGCTATTTACAAGAATTTCAGTCTACAGTATTATACAGAAGCACTGAGAAAATACTGAAGATGTCACAGGTGGATCATATACAGGCAGTGTTCAATTCAAATGCTCCTTACAGAGACTTCTTCAAGGCTACTTTACTGTGCATCATCAGCAAACCACAGTACATAAGTAATAATGCAGATCATTCAATCTGCAGTAAAAATACACATTTCAAGTGAATAAAGTCCTGGATAATGGGAAATATTTGGGGTGTGGATGGCTCACAGGGCAATGCAACAAGCAATGATAATCCAACTCAAAAGCATACCAGTTATTTACTTTTTGGTTCTTTTTAAAAAGATTTTATTTATTCATTTTTGAGAGAGAGAGAGTTCGCACACCCACACACAAGTGTAGGGGGAGGGGCAGAGGGAGAAGGAGGCTCCTCCCCACTGAGCAGGGAGTCCAATGCGATATGGGACCTGATCCCAGGACCCCGGGATTATGACCTGAGCGGAAGGCAGACGCTTAACTGACTGAGCCACCCAGGCATCCTACTTTTTGGTTCTTAAAACACAAAACAATGAACTAGATACCATCTTATTGTAGCAAGTTCATTACATTAAGAGGCCCATTTTAATGCAATGTCTGGGGCTGAGTGGAAAGGGGTATTAAGTGATACATAGTTTTTATAAGCAAGATTTCATGAATGGCATTTTTCCTATTTCACTCTCAATTCATGAAATTGAAAAAGAACTCAGAAGAAAGCAAAATTAAAAGGGAAAACTGATTGCTCCTTAGCTATTAAGCTGCTCACAGCCAAGGGAGGTAGGCAAAGAATGAAGCAATTAAAAAGGACACGTGAGTGTTGCATTATTGACAAAAAGGTTAGTATTTCTGACAAAATAAATTTTTCATCTCAATACACTTTAAAATGAAGAGCAACATAAAGAAATCATTAACTTGATATGGAAGAAAGAGTCAAGTATAAAAGGTATTATCATTACCCAGAAGCACAGCCTTGCCCTTTCATAAGATGAAAGAAAAGCCCTCAGCGCTATACTGTAGAGCAGAAGAAAATGGTGAAAAGAAGCATCACCCAGCTCACCAGTAATGACCTTCAGCTCTTGCTCCCTTACTCACTGACCTTGGGGACACACAACCTCTATGCACCCTTCGCATAAAAAAATGGACTTTGATACCTTGTGGTAATGGATTCCACTGACAAATGTGGTATGAGACAGTCAGAGGTCCTAGCCAGAACCTGAGAAAATAAGTTAAGAACAACTGCACGGCAAACACTCCATTATTTGCTTTTTCAAATAAAACAGAGTGTAACTGAATGAGGATCCAATCGGCAGCCAGCCCTACACAGCCTTCTGGACACTAACTGTGTGGACACAGAGGGACTGGAGAAATTTGCTTCTGCTTCTAAAAGCTTAAGAGTCAGTATATGGTTTTTTTGTTTGTTTGTTTGTTTGTTTTTTTAAAGATTTTATTTATTTATTTGAGAGAGAGAGCACATGAGAGGGGGGAGGGTCAGAGGGAGAAGCAGACTCCCTGCTGAGCAGGGAGCCCGATGCGGGACTCGATCCTGGGACTCCAGAATCATGACCTGAGCCGAAGGCAGTCGCTTAACCAACTGAGCCACCCAGGCGCCCAGTATATGGTTTTTATTCTTGAAATTAATCTTGTGTTTCCATAATGTGATATACAAGGAAGGCACCATAAAAAGGTTTCCATTTTTAAATGGGTGTTATCCCTAATACTACTCAGAAACTATTTTATGTATTTGAAGCAACTTTACATGACACCCCAAATTAAAGCATAACCTTTTTATACTATTTTACTTGGTCTTGAAAGAAAGTATTTCTATTAAAGCAATAAATAAGACTTCCAAAAACCAAGTTAGCAAGTGCCAACACATCTGCTCCAATTTTATTTTGGTCATGTATTAAAATGCTACTTAAATAACAGTTTTAGCTCAGCTTCCATCTAAAATGCTGATAAAATGGATAACTTTTTTCACATATCATCTTAGCGTCATTTGTATCACATTATATAAAATAAACAGACTATATAAATTACTTTTATTGTCTCTCTCTCTATAGTAGAGCATAACTCGCATGGGCGTGGAGATTTGTGTTCCATTCATTACTACCTCCTAGTGCCTAGAACAGTGACTGGGACATATCAAGAATACTATAAATATCTGTCATAAGACTCTATCACAATTTTTTTTCTCCCTCAACTATAGAAAATTTGCTATAGGCTTTTGAAAGCTCTGTGCTAACAAACAAAAATATTTCTGAAATCAGTGTCAGCTCATCTTTGAAAAGTTTCCAATTTTCCCCTTCATCTTCACATCCCCCAAAATTTTACTATTAATCCCCTCATGTACACGTTATACAGAATGATGTGTTATGATGCTCTTTTGTATAAACATTACAAATACTCAGGCTTAATATCAATGATGTTCAGTCATAACATACAGCTCTACATTTCTCAAAGTCCAGTCCTGAGACCAGTGAATGATAATCCTGGGGGACTGTGTTCCAGGGATCTGAAGGTTGAGCACCTCAGTAACTTTACTGTTTATTACCTGAGAACTAGTATTCATTCATTCATCTAGTAGTTAGTGAGTACCTACTATGTTCCAGGCACTGTTCTAGGCCCATGTTCTCAACGAATTTACATTCTATTAGACTATGAGGTGGGGAACAGAAAAATAAGAAAACAAAACAGACCTAATAATTTCAAATAGTGAAAAATGTTATAGAGGCTATAAAACAGGTGAATGGTTTAAAAAAAAAATGGTGGAAGGTGGAATGGAGGGGATGAGGGAACCAGGAGAGCCTCTATGCACAGGAAACATTTGAGCAAAAGCCTGTGGGGTAGAGGATAAGCGGACAGAACATTCCAGGCAGAGGGCCCATGGAGTGCAGAGGATGTAAGGTGGTGACATGTTTGGCTTCACTTCAGTGCTGAAGAGCACATTTTTCTAACACCCAATAAATCAGACCACCCAGTTTAGGGATCACATGTGAGAGGAGTGCATCTAATGCCAAGAAGCAGCTATCATACAATAGCAGCACCCAAGTGTTCGTGTGGAAAATGTTTTTAAGGGGGGGCAAAGCACAAAAAGAAACAGAGAAAGACTAGAAGCAGCTGGAAAGGCAGGCAGGGTACCTTATGGACCACAGTTAAGAATGCGGGTTTTAGGGGGTGCTTGGGTGGCTCAGTCAGTTAAGCGTCTAACTCTTGGTTTCCGCTCAGCTCAGAGTCATGAGATCAAGCCCCACGTCAGGCTCAGGGCTGAGCTTGGAGCCTGCTTAATATCTTTCTCTCCCTCTGCCTCTGTCCCTTCCCCGCTGCCTCTGCTTGAGTGCACACATGCTGTCTCTCTCTCTCTGTAAATAAATAAATCTTAAAGCCGCAGCAGAAGCAGAAGACTGTGGGTTTTAGGATTTTATGTGAAGTGTGCCTAGAAAGCCACAGCTGAATGGGTCCTGAAGCAAAGGAATGATGTGATCTGATTTAAAGGGGTCATGCTGGCTGCTCTACAAAAAAAGAGACTAGAGAGAGACAAGAGTGCAAGCACAAAAATCAGCTAGGAGGCAGTGGCAGAAGTCCAGTGAGACAGGATGGCTCAGACTAGGGAAGTGACCATGGAATAAAGAAAAGACAGGATATGGGGAGGACATGTAGATTAGATACGGAACATGAGGGGAAAAAAGAAGACTCAAGGACGACTCCTAGATTTTCGGCTTGAACAACTGGGTGGAATGGTGGCCCACCCCCGCCAAAAAAATCCAGAAAAACAAAAAACAAGGATGTTTATCAAAACATTACATTTAATAATGAAAGACTAAAACAACCTAAATAACCGACATGCCTAATGGTAGGGGACTAGTTAAATAAATGGACCAGTATGCAATCAACAGAAATACTACAAATGACTGCTTCGTAATACAATAAAATGGCTATGATATGGCAAGCAGGAGAAAAACACATTACGTCGTAACAAATTATGATACCATTTGCCTCAAAAAATGAATCAGTATATCAGTTTTATAAATTTTTTTAAAAAGTCAACCCACAAGTAAGTATAAATCTACTCCAAAATGTTACTTTTTATTCTTTGTGCTTTTCTTTTCCAAATTCTCTAAAATGAACTCATATTTCTCTTTTATAATTTTTTTTAAAGCTGTATTTTTAAATGGCAATGTCCCAAAACCACACCTACCTAAACTGGCGCTTTTTTTCCTCCTCAGGCACCTTGCTCCATAGGGATGCTTTCAGAAACTCTTATAATATCTCTAATATTGAGATATGAGCAAATGAGCCTAAGCGCTGTTGCCACAGAGCAACCCTGGGCAAACTGGCTGATGAGAGCTTTATGTTGAGTTTAGATTCCTACCGCAACAACTTCACAGCATCCCCAAATGGTTCTGGGAAGAAGCCTGGCTTTACTTTGGTGCTGAAGGGCACATCTTCTAACACCCAATAAATCAGACTACCGGCTTAGGGATCAGATGTGAGAGGAGTGCATCTAAGCCCACGGAGCAGATACCTGATACACAGCAGCACCCAAATATTCATGGGGAAAACTGGGGGGGGGGGGTGGAGAAAAAGAGAAAAAGGAATTACTGGACAGCACGTTAACAGAATCTCCTGTGGGAAGCTGATAAGCAGCTGGAATGCACACAGCTGCTGCTAGAATATAAACTATGCTTCCTGCAGGTATCCCAATGTTAATGGGGTGACCATGGAAGTTACCAAAAAGGATATAAGGGAATAATGTAGACATGTTTTATCTAGATTAAATTTAGAGTGCAAGATAAAAATAAGGGGATTCTAAACAGGCTGAATGGCCAACTATATACTAAGAATTGTTCAATCAAGAGAATGATTTCTAGTGGCAAGCTGTAAGGTTCTAGGAATTTAAAATTTTGAGTAGCCACTAAAAATGATGAAATTAGCAAAAATAATTTGCTGGGGTTTTCTTTCTTCCTTCCTTTCTTCCTTTCTCTCTCTCTCTTTCTTTTTTTAAGATTTTATTTTATTTGAGAGAGAGAGAGAATGAGACTGAGCAAGGGAGCGTGAACGGGACTCAATCCTAGGACCCTGTGATCATGACCTGAGCCGAAGGCAGACATTTAGCTGAATGAGCCACCCAGGTGCCCCTAATTTGCAGTTTTTTAATCCCAAAATATTACATTTTAACATGTAATCAACATAAAAAGCTAATGAGATATAGGACATTCTTTTTTCATACCATATCTTCGAAATCAGGTGTGGGTTTATAACTGACAGCTACTCTCAATTCACATGTGCACAGCAGTAAAAAAGAGAGGAAGTTCCAGAGAAGGAGACTGTGGCTCCCCTTTCCTGACAACCAGAGAACCCAGCAAAGTCCCCCTACAGAAGCAGTCCAAGAAAAGATAAGTAACAATACATGGATGTTACAAAGAAGGGGGATTTACATATCAGAATGAGAATCTATGATTCTACAAGAAAAAAACCACTCACTGTGGTGTGAAGAGATGGACCCAATTCCTGAAGAACAGAAAACCTAGCTCCCAGGGGGGAGAACCTCCAGGGAAAAGAAGAACAATGCAAGAAGAACCAGATAAGAGAAATAGTAAGTCACTGGGTAAATGGCCACAAACAGGATGCAGTAAAGCTGCAGAAAAACACCAGCCCTGTCTTACCTCTTCTATCCTACATGGCTTTATGGCAGTATGGCCATCTACCTGAAAACCAGGCATTCCACATTCCTTCAAGATGGGGAGGTGTTTCCTGGAAGGCAACTTCCATACCTGAGACTGCTTCAGTTAATGATAAGAGTGTCTTTGTTATTCATCACTGGCCCGGACAGTTTATGCTAATGAGGTAACTCCTGGTGGGCCCCTACGTACACACTCTCCTGAGTTCTAGGAGTTGTTCTAGCACATTATCAGACCTCAAGAGAGCCATGGGAAGCCCCCAAATTTGTAGCCAGTTGGTCAGAAGTGTGGGCAGCCTGGGGACCCTCCAAACTTGCAGGAAGTGCAGCAGTCATGTGAGGGGGGGTCATGAGGACTCCTAAATGTAAAGTCACTTGGGTCAGAAGAGCATGTGGCAGCTTCCATCTACAGTGAGAGCAATCTTGCTGGGGATCATGCCCTTTATCTGTGGGGTCTGTGCTAACTGCAGATGGTTAGCAGAGAGTTTTACTTCAGTATTTCATCTTACTTATCTTTTACTGCAGTATTTTAAAAAGTCAAACCTATCTGGTAGAATTCTCAGGGGCTGCAGAATCTGCGCCCCTCCTTTCCTGCTAGCGCCACTAGCCCTATTCAACTTTCCCAAGTTCTCTTACTTCCCTAAACCCCTAGGAAAAATGCAAAAGGCCACAAAAACCAAAGTCAGCTGACATTTACTCCAATTTAAGAAGGAACTAATAAGGCAACAAAAAAAGTAAAGAGATTAACAAAACAATCAAAATGAAGTATTTCGGGGCGCCTGGGTGGCTCAGTCGTTAAGCGTCTGCCTTCGGCTCAGGTCATGATCCCAGGGTCCTGGGATCGAGCCCCGCATCGGGCTCCCTGCTCCGCGGGAAGCCTGCTTCTCCCTCTCCCACTCCCCCTGCTTGTGTTCCCTCTCTCGCTGTGTCTGTCAAATAAATAAATAAAATCTTAAAAAAAAACAACAACAACAAAATGAAGTATTTCACCTTTGTTTAAAACAAGTCCCTCACTAGTTCAGTGCTCATCATAATACATAAGCAGTGCGGGGTAGAGAAGACTTGTCACTGAAGGATAAAGTTCTGCCTTGAGTCAAGAATTTTACGCTTCTACGACACTTTAAAAACTCATTTCCTTTTCAAGCACATATGCAATTATATATCCTAGTATCTCTATTACCATAAATGCAATTCAACTGTTTGCAGAGTTGTACTACAAAGCCTTTAGTTATGCCTCAGGCATAGGATGTCATTTAATACATATATGATAAGTACGGGGGTGTATGTGTGTGACAGGGGCGAGAAAGAGGTCAGAACTGAGTTGTGATAGGGAACACCAAACTCTAAACTCAAAAGGTTAGTAAAGTTCAGAATGAAATAAAAAGTGGAAGCATGGACAATGCTCCTGAAGCAAGATCTCCAGAGCCACCAGGTCCACATAATGCTGTCCACTACACTAGCAAGCTCAAAAGACAGAGCCCTCACTGCTGGAGGACCTTAGGTAAGTTACTTAACCTCCCTAAGCCACAATTTCCTTACCAAGAAATGCTGTTGTGGAAAAGGCACGGTATCTGCATACACCTGGTTGCACAGCAGATGCGCAGCAACAGCAAGTGTCAACTGTGCTGGATGAGGATGACAGAGCAGAGCCCTCCAGCACTAGAGACAAGGGCTCGCTCTCTGAGGTTCAGGGACCACAATGAGCTGGTTCCCATGCCACTACCGGTTCCTGTTACCCTATGCCTTGGGCTGACAGTGTCCTTGCTTTCTGCTTTACAGGCATACTTTCTAATATGCAGGCTACTTAGAGGAGGTTGGCTTCCTAAAGACGATCTTTGTGTATCTGGAGGTTACAACTCATGCTGTCATTGACTACGGTGAACAAGATTATGCTTAAACACAGACACAAAATGATATTCTTCTGATTTTAATTCCAAATGAATCATTAACTTGAATAGAAGACTGACCTATGACCCACAACTATATGGTCAACTAATCTTTGACAAAGCAGGGAAGAATGTCCAATGGAAAGTCTCTTCAACAAATGGTGTTGGGAAAACTGGACAACAACACACAGAAGAATGAAATTGGACCACTTTCTTACACCAGACACAAAAATAAATTCAGAATGGATGAAAGACCTAAATACGAGACAGGAAACCATCAAAATCCTAGAGAAGAACACAGGGCAGCAAACTCTTTGACCTTGGCTGCAGCAACTTCTTACTAGACACATTGCAGGAAGCAAAGGAAACAAAAGCAAAAATGAACTACTGGTACTTCATCAAGATAAAAAAGCTTCTGGACAGCAAAGGAAACAATCAACAACACCAAAAGGCAGCCTACGCAATGAGAGAAGATATCTGCAAATGATATATCTAATAAAGGGTTAGTATCCAAAATCTTAAAGAGCTTATCAAACTCAACACCCCAAAAACAAATAATCCAGTTAAGAAATGGGGAGAAGACATGAATAGACACTTTTCCAAAGAAGACATCCAGATGGCTGGGGCGCCTGGGTGGTTCAGTCAGCTAAGCATCTGACTTCAGCTCAGGTCATGATTTTTGGGGTCCTGGGATTGGGCCCATGTTGGGCTCCACGCTCGGCTTCTGCTCTCCCCCTGCTCTCTCTCTCTAATAAATAAAAAAATCTTTAAAAATAATAAATTACATTATGTACATGGTTTAAAAATAATAACTTACATTAATAATGTGCATGTGCATGCCCACACTTCTGACCAACCGGCTACAAATTTGGGGGCTTCCCATGGCCCTCTTGAGGTGGCTCAGCTGGTTAAGCAGCTGCCTTCAGCTCAGAGGTCATGATTCCAGAGTTCCAGGATGGAGCCCTGCATGGATCAAGCCCAAGCTCAGCAGGGGGTCTTGCTTCTCCCACTGCCCCTTGCCCCACCTGTGCTCTCTCTCTCAATAAATAAAATCTTTAAAATAACAACAGAAAGAAGACATCCAGATGGCTAACAGCCACATGAAAAGATGCTCAACATTACTCATCATCAGGGAAATACAAATCAAAACCATGATGAGACAGCACTTCACACCTGTCAGAATGGCTAAAATTAACAACAAAAGACACAAAAGTGTTGGTGAGGATGCAGAGAAAGGGGAACCCTCTTGAATCATTGGTGGGAATGCAAGCTGGTGCAGCCACTCTGGAAAACAATATGGAGCTTCCTTAAAAAGTTAAAAATAGGACTACCGTACAACCCAGCAACTACACTCCTAGATATTTACCCAAAGGATACAAAAACACAGAAAAGGTGCACGCACCCTGATGTTTATAGCAGCATTATCAACAATAGCCAAAGTATGGAAAGAGCCCAAATGTTCATCGACTGAGAAATGGATAAAGATGTGGTGTATAGAATATTACTCAGCCAACAAAACGAATGAAATCTTACCATTTGCAACACGTGGATGTATTATGCTAAATGAAGTCAGTCAGTCAGAGAAAGACAAATACCATATGATTTCAATCATATGTGGAATTTAGGAAACAAAACAGATATTATTAGGAAGCTGGTGGGGGAGGGGGCAAAAGAGACTCTTAAAGATAGAAAACAAACCGAGGGTTGGTGGAGGGAGGTGGGTAGGGGATAGGCTAGATGGGTGATTGGTACTGACGAGGGTACTTGTTATGATGAGCAATGCATGTTTTATGTAAATGATGAGTCACTGAATTCTACTCCTGAAACCAATACTGCACTGTATGTTACTAACTAGAATTAAAGAAAAAAAAAAAAAAAAAAAAGACTGACCTATGTATTGTGTACATAATTCAGGTCAAAATACATTTAATGGTCAAAGAAAACATGACATAAAATTAGTAATGCATTTAATGTGATTACTGATGTTTTCCTTGGAATATTTTTATGGCATTACCTGGACTATGTCACTATAAATCCAAATGTACAAGACACATATTTTACATAAAAGGCCCATTTTCTATTCTTACATAATGACCAACTTACCAAATGATCTATGTAATATCTTTTCCAAATATTAGATGCTTTACATTGAGGTTATAAAATCAAATAACTTGAGAACGTGCTTTCTATGTGTCAGTTTTTAAAAATAAAATAATAGTTAAACAATAATATAATTTCACATATTAAAAGGTAGTAGCAAGCCTAACTTACCTGGAAATTAAATAGCAATTCACTTCTCTTTTTTCTTGTCACCTTACTAAACAATCACTTACATAAAGATTTCTATTGTTCAAACATATCTAATTAACAGCATGTTTCTTCATTTTAAAACATGATGACTGGACTAAGTCTATGGCTCAGGCAAAGAATTAAGCACCTCACAGAGACCATCTCTTTCAGATCTCAAAATATTCCTGAGACAGGTATCATTAGTATCCTCATTTTACAAAAAAGAAATGGAAATTTAGAAAGGTTATTTTGCCAGGATGCAGCCCAGGATGTAAGCCATGCAGTTTCTCCAATTTCTAGACACTACTCCCTTCTACGGTATCTTTTAAGTTCAGATATGTCACAATCTATCTTTATTTGCATTAACGTTAAGTGGAGATGTTAAGTTTCTAGGACAGGGACTATCTACATTTAATCATGCACATAATTAATGTAAACTGACCAAAATTGGTAGTTTGGCATAGATGTAAAGTAATGGCGAAAGACTTTCATCTCATACATATTGTATATTAGGTGAGCCCCTAAAATTTTTAGCTGATTAAATAATGTGATTAAAAAATCACCAGTCCTCCAAGTTACCTACAGTTAATGAAACTGCTTACACACTTACCTCAATTAATTTGTTGGCATGTTCACGGAAAACCTGGGCATATTCCTTAACTTCTTTCTCATTTCCATTCTTTGCAGCTTCAATTAATACTAGAAGTGGAACGTTGGTTTCCAGGAATGAATCTGAAACATGGTCCATGACGGCTTTGCGGAGCTAATAAATGAATTGTAAAAAATTTGATTTTATTTCTACCAAGAAACTAGACTACTTTTTTTCTCTTGTACTTTTAAATCTTAATGGAAGCTCATGATAGCCTGGCTGCACTTACATGAGGATCCCTCATGTAAGCTGTGCAGTTATATAATGTGCAACGTAAGAAACATGATCCTGAAGATAATGGTTATGCTATAGTTACAGCATTTCAGCAATAAAATCTCAGGTTTCAAGATAATATCCTTTTTTTTCTTGGGAATTACAAAACTAAAGCTTATATCTTAAAGGAATAATACAAAGCTGAAGAGAAAGCAGCTCTGGGCTGAATTGACACATAGCCTTGGAATATATGTAATTAGCCTAACTGGCTAACTAAAAATGAAAAGACAGGATTAAGTACTTTCTGGTTTATCTGAAGAGGGTTAGCACACGGTGAACCTTAAACCTAAAAGGTTATCTTTATAACCATTTCTGATATGATTTCACCAGAAGGAAAACGAATAAAAGCATATTCTGTCATTAACTTTGCCTTTTATCAAACATGATCAATAAAATGTCTCTCTACTAAGTCTGGAAACTATTTTACTACAACTTTGTTTTAAGTCTTAATACACTGTTTTGTAAATTCAACCATAGTTTTTTAGAGACTAGACTCAATTGGACTCTGAAATGTTAATGGGACTATTTAACAAATGAAGAGATTCTTTCCTGTGTATTTACTAACTTGGAAAATTGAGCAAATGAAATCTCTCTATATCCACATATTTGTACTGGAAAAACATCACCAAGGATCTAAGGGAACTTCAAGTGTGCAATCAGAATGGGGCAAGTCAAATAAATAACTGCGATTTCTGTTTCTCCTGTATGTAACCTAGTATCACAAGATCCTTCAGGGTTTTGTCACAGGTCCCCCAAGTCATTTTACATTGATTTTCTTACCTGTACGTACTTTTCACACTAGAGCTAATTCATTCAGTCCATCCCAGTGGGACTGTATTATTCTAAGCCCCCAAGAGATTTTATTAGCCATTTAGAACCTTACTAGCAATCAGAGATAGGCAATTTCCTCTGAAAAATCCATCCTTTACCCCAATAAAATATATGGGCCCAGTATTTACCGGAATTTTAACCCAAACTACAAAACTGAGAACTTGGGAATGCAATCGACAATTTTTCCAGTTTACCTGTCTACGCAAGTCCCTAGTCTTCTTGGTCATTTTATCTATTGCAGAATTGAGCGCATCGCTTCTTTCTTTACGTCCAGCCTGGAAAATAAGAAAAGAGATGCACATTTTAGTGATTCACAAGGAAATGTAATTATAAATGTATAATTATTCACAAGGAAATGTAATTATAAATGTAACAGCCAACAGCTATTTTTTGTTCAAATCAACGTTTTTTTTTTTTTAATTAAAGCCCAAAGTTGGAAAATAAATGGGGGTAGGGTAGGAGAGAACCATGTGGCTTTGTTTATAAAAATCTAATCTTACAATGCTTAGTCTCCACATTATCCGATGGCAAGAATTGACGGAGTTTTACCAAAATAAGAGAAGTTGAGACATGACTTTCATTTAAAAGGTTCTGCTTGAAAAATGAAAGTCTTGACTGACTTCATTTAGCATAATATATCCACGTTGCTGCAAATGGTAAGATTTCATTCGTTTTATTGGCTGAGTAATATTCCAGTGTGTGTGTGTGCGTGTGTGTGTATATATACACCCCACAATTTTTTTTTAGATCTTATTTGAGAGAGAGAGCCAGAGCACCGGGGTGGGGGGAAGCAGGCTCCCTGTTGAGCAGGGAGCAAGACACAGGGCTCATGACCCGAGCAGAGGGCAGACGCTTAACTGACTGAGCCACCCAGGCCCCTAAACTTGTATTTTATTTCAAGGTTCAGGATACATCAATTTCTCCTTGAACTGCAAAGCAAGAACAGGTTACACCTGATTTTGATAAACTCTGAGATGTGAAGAATGTCAAAATATGAAAGATGGCACCTGGCACTAAAACAATGTGAAAACAATGAATTTTAAAGTTAAGATGTACCATGATGGGTCAGAGTTAATAATGTGTATTATGCAGCTCCAATAAGAATGCTCTGTAAGATTACTTCAGCCATATATTTTTAAGTTCTAGGCTAAGCTTAATCCAATTGTACTGCACAGAAAAGAACATATTAGTCACTCTGAGAGAGTTATATAAATGGGCTTTGCTTCAGAGGTCAGGAAGTTCAGATTTGCATCAGGGAACATTTTAACCAGAACCAAAATCGATGGTAGCTGAAAGAAAAGGGGACAACGCTAAGTTACCCAGGTAGAACTAGCCATGTGCTTGGAATACGCTGGTAAGATTTTAGGTAGGTTAGTCTATCAAGTACTTTACAAGTTTTTCCTTACAAAACGCCCAGCCAACAAATGTAAAATAAAACATGTAGTAATCACAGGAGAGATACAAGTGGACAAGGGAATTTAACCCAGTGTTCTATTTTTCGGTGCCCTCGGGACATTCTGGTATAGCTATGCCTTCAGTATACAAGCCAGCACAGCACATGAATAGTTGGGTGAGGAGACGTATTTCCATGTTTTCTCAGTGCCTTGGACGTCCATTTGTTACTCATTTTCTCTCTTATCCCCCACTGGTTAAATGGGAACAATGACTTCTGTCCTTCTGCCCCCATCTCTATGGATTGTTACAGGAGAAAAGAAGAAATATTGAAGCAGAGGACAGAGAGGAGACAAGAAGGGATTTTAGGAATACAAGTGCTAAAATAATACGATCACTCTCAAATCTGTTTAGGGTCACATCCATTACCTTTCCCCCTAATAATCCTGGACTACCAGTAAAATTAAGTAGTCCAGTAATATTAGTGGGCTAAGGGGAATCTGGGTGGTGCAGTCGGTTGAGCGTCCGACTTTTGGTTTTGGCTCAGGTTGTGATCTCTGGGTCCTGAGATCGAGCCCTGAATCGGGTTCTGTGGTCAGTGCAGAGTCTGCTTGGGACTCTCTCTCCCCCTCCCCCCTACTCTTCTCTCTCAAAAAATAAAATAAAATAAGTAAATCTTAAAAAAAAAAAAAGGGTTTAGAGGAGCCTGGGTGACTCAGTTGGTTAAGCGTCTGCCTTTGGCTTGGGTCATGATCCCAGAATCCTGGGATCAAGCCCCATGTCAGGCTCCCTGCTCAGCAGGGGAGTCTGGTTCTCCCTCTCTCTCTGCCCCTCCCCTGCTTGTGCTCCTTCCTTCTCTTTCTGTCAAATAAATAAAATAAATTCTTAAAAAAAAAAAAAAAGGGTTTAAAAAAGAGTCTCAACAAAACTGACTCAGGAATGAGAATTTCTACCTGAGGAATAAATGGTGACTTACTCATGGCCATCAGTGAGAAAAGAACTTGACAAGTATATAATCAGTTACTGACAATCTTAAAGATCAAAATAATAGAATCTAAGGCAAAGGTGACTAAAATGGAATTTTAAAATAATCAAACTAATGCCTTCATTAAGAAAGTCTCAGTACATCCCTTAGACACACAAGCGCACACTTCAAGAAAATTCCTCTAAATGAACCTAGTATAATTTATCATTGTTCCTAGCCATGTTTTTAGGATGTGTCTAGTTGATCATTTATCCCAGAAAATATCACTCTCTGAAATTCAAAGGTTGGGCACAATGACCTCATGAGAACCCAATCCCTTATAACCTCGAGTGCCCAGAAATTTTCTCAATTTGTGTAGAAGGATTTACTTTGCAAGTTATATAAAAGCAAATCCTCAAGCTTGATTTTGAGGGAATCAGAGCCACACAGCAAAATTTACTTTAAGATGCAACCCATACCACAAATCTGTTCATTCTGTATTTGTGAAACTACCCTAAAAATCAATCTGTCTTTCTTATTACTTTAAGGAAATAAAAGTCTATGTCTCCCTGATCAAGAAGGGACAGTTCAGAAGCAGTCATTTGCTGAAGCTTGTAGGTTATACTAGACAGACCACCTTTTAAATGAAAGCATCCCTTTAAAATATGTACATACACGTACGTACACACACACACACGCACACACGCACCCACCCACGCTCAGTGGGGAGCCTGCTTCTCCCTCTCCCATTCCCCCTGCTTGTGCTCTCTCAATCTCTGTCAAACAAACAAATAAATAAATCTAAAAAAATAAAATATAATAGGGTAAGCACACAGGCATATACACACAACCTTAACAATGAGCTTGATGAAAGTGGAAAGGTTGCTGATCTGTATAATAAGATTTTACTTCTCTTTGAAATAAAAGTTGTTAGGATTTTTTACTTCTAGTTTTAGTTATGCAAAAGGAAAGTTGCTCATTTAACCTTTAAAATAAATGACTCACAGCTCCTACCTAATTGAGAGACTCTATTCCATCTAAGCAGAGAGACCACGTAGGTTCACTCACATTTGGTATGTCCTGCTAAGCAGTGACAAAAGGGCTAAGAAAAAGATAGGGCATATTTGGGATTTCAACATATAGCTTCCCCTCAGCAAGTAAATACCAGCTGAACTGAGGGGAGGCAAAGGTTATTAGCTAGATGGTCTCTAGCAACACAGTCCTAGCTGGGACTGTGAAAGGGCTTTCAATATCCATCTTCAACAGAAGCATGAAGAAGTCACTCTTTCTCCTGTGTGGCCTGACTTCTATTTATTTAGACATGCTCTTTACTGAGCACCTACTCTGCATTCACTGAAATAGGCAGGACTAGCCAAAATCCTTCTTTCAGAGAGTTTATACTCTGAGATAAAATAATTCAGAGCAACACAAAACTTGGCAATACTCTACTGTGCTGGGCCTGATAGTTCTGAATGACCTAAGAGAGACGGTAGGAAGGGAAAGTTAAACACAAGGTTACATTTAAGTTAGGCACTGATTTTTTAAAAGTATTAAAAACTGGGGGGGAGGGGGGGCGCCTGGGTGGCTCAGTCGTTAAGCGTCTGCCTTCGGCTCAGGTCATGATCCTAGGGTCCTGGGATCGAGCCCCGCATCGGGCTCCCTGCTCCACGGGAAGGCTGCTTCTCCCTCTCCCACCTCCCCTGCTTGTGTTCCCTCTCTCACTGTATCTCTGTCAAATAAATAAATAAAATCTTAATAAATAAATAAATAAATAAATAAATAAATACTAGGGGGTATGTGGGTGACTCATTTAGTGGGGCGTTCAGCTCTTCGTTGCAGCTCAGGTCCTGATCTCGGGGTTGTGGGATCAGGCTCTGTGCCAGGCTGGGCGCTTGGTGCAAAATCAGCTTGAGATTCTCTCCCTCTCCCTTCCCCTCTGCCCCTCCCCCTGCTCGCTCACACATAAACACACACACTGTCTCTAATTAAATTAAAACCTTTTTTAAAAAAAGTATTAAAAACTAAACTTTCTTGGAGGATTTTACGCACTTTGGTGGTAACCTGTGAAAGAAGCAGCATTCCCCCCTCCCCAAAAAGACCTGACCCTTGCCTCAGAAAGAGTAATCTTTCTCCTATAACAAATTCAGAACTCCCCCCAAACCACTCCTACCTTTGCCACAGATGGGACAGGTCTCACTGCTGTGACTGGTGCATATGTTCACCAATTAATTCACCTATACCCTACAACCTCTCAACTCCATGGCTCTAGTCTAACCCTTCCAAGTTGGGAAAGAATGAAATATGTCCCTGGCACAGCTGGTGGCATCTCAAGGTGCATTTTAATTCCTAGAAATAATGTGACAAAGGCTCCCAGGTGAGCCTACAAGAGACTACTCAACCCTAAAGGTAACAGTACAAAATAAACACAGTGTTTCCAGAAAAGAAACACAAAGTGAAAACTTCCACAGCACTTCCAGTGAATGAATTTGTGGCATCTTTTTGCCAAATCCTGGGAGATCAGAATGAGCATGTGAACTACTCCTTTATCTTTCTGGGGGGGAAATATGACAAAATCCAGGATGGGGAAAAGTTAGAGAGCTAATACTAACAGCGTCCCAGCACTGAAGTGTGTAGCTGAGATATCCTAATCTCTTTTTGAGACACCAGGTTTCTTTTCCTTAAAACAGATAGTAATCACCTACTTACTAAACAGCTGCTTTGTAAGTTGGGAAGTTATCAGAAGCACAAACAGGTATTTAAAGCAAATAGGTATAAACATTGGGGTGCAGGTGCCCCTTCAGACCACTACATTTGGATCTTTGGGGTAAATACCTAATAGTGTAATTGCTGGGTCGTAGGGTAGCTCTATTTTTTTTTTTTTTTTTAAAGATCTGATTTATTTATTTGAGAGAGCAAAAGAGGGAGCAAGCACGAGCTGGGGAAGGAGCAGAGAGAGAGGGAAAAGCAGACTCCCTGCTGAACAGGGAGCCCGATGCAGGGCTCTATCCCAGGACCCTAGGATCATGACCTGAGCCGAAGTCAGACACCCAATGGACTGAGCCACCCAGGAGCCCCAGGATAGCTCTATTTTTAACTTCTTGAGGAACCTCCATACTGTTTTCCAGTGTGGCTGTACCAGCTTGCATTCCTAAGTGTAAAAGGGTTCCCAACAGCCAAACTATGACCATCAACAGAGGAATGGATAAAGAAAATGTGGTGTATGCAGAATGGAGTATTATTTAGCCATCAGAAAGGATGAAAATCTCGCCATTTACACTGATGTGAATGGAACTGGAGGGTATTACGCTGAGCAAAATAAGTCAATCAGAGAAAGACAATTATCATATGGTTTCACTCATACGTGGAATATAAGAAATAGCACAGACGATCATAGGGGAAGGGAGGGAAAACCAGAATGGGAAGAAATCAGAGAGGGAGACAAACCATGAGAGACTCTGAACCATAGGACACAAAAGTAAGGGTTGCTGGAGGGGAGGGGGGTGGGGGAGGGGGTAACTTGGTAATGGGCATTAAGGAGGGCACATGATGTGATGAGCGCTGGGTGTTACATGAAACTGATGAATCACTGAACTCTACATCTGAAACTAATGATGTACTCTGTTGGCTAACTGAATTTAAATTAAAAATAAATGAATGAATGAATGAATAAAGCAAACAGGTATACAAAGTAAGTATATGAAGGTCATAAAAGAAGGCCTCAATTTTGAAACTATTAATAACCCAGGAAAAAAAAGACTAGGATGACTCAACTGTGAGGATATTTCAGAAGGATTTTTAAATGCTCAGCTGACTAGGAAAATCTGGTTAAGATTGATAAACCAGGGCCTCTTTTGATTTCTATGCTGATTAACAACAACAATAAAGCCCAATGTGGGGCCTGATCCCACAACCATGAGATCATGACCTGAGCCGAAATCAAGGGCTGGACACTCAACAGACTGAGCCACCCAGGCGCCCCCCAAAATTAATTTCTTTAATAAAAAAAACAGCTTACAAATCTTTAAGAAAATGACCAATTCCACATGGGAATGAGCAAATGAAATACAGAGGCCACAGAAAAGAACAAAAATGATAATACACCTACATACAAAATGATGTTCATTGTTACTCGTAAGTAAAGAGAAACAAATAAAAGAAAGCATTTTTCAACTATTAGATTCCCAGATATTGTTAAATATGGTGTGGGGGTGGGGAGGGGGGTGGTGGGATGGTTAGTGAACACTTATGGACTTCTGGGGAAAGTAGGAAATGGTTTAAAACTTTTTGGAAGGCAATGTGGCAATGTCTATCAATTTTAAATATACACACTCTGTAACCCAGTGATTTTATGGTTAGGAATTTATATATAAACTTGCCTAAGAATGCAAAGATATTAAAAGGATATTCATTTTACACTGTCTGCAAAAGCCAAGATCCTCAAAACAAACTACATGTCCATAAATTACAGTATAGCCATACAAGGGAAAAACTATGAAGCCATTAGACAAAGACCCCCCCCCCCCCGCCATATACACATACACAAAAGAAACAGCAATTCAGAATCAGCTCCCACAGGATGTCAAGCCTTAGCAGTACTGTGTCAGCAATATGGGTTCATCTCAAGCCCAGCTATAATGTTGACATGCTGCTATAAAGCCTTTCATAATATAATAAGAAATGACCTTTTTCTCTCTGGGCCAAATTTTTGTTACTGATTTTCTTTGCATTGACGACATCACATGTTCAAATTTTTTGCTGGTCTCAGCACATGTCACTGTCCTTCTACCCCAGATTTTTGAGGGAATGACATTTCTAAGGTTCAGCAATGAAAACTGCTAGCATCTAGCCAATATACATGCAAATTCACCCCTTTAAGTTTAACCAACTGGGTCAAAGGCCTCTAACACTGAAAGGGATTCTTCAAGAAAATATGAATGGGTACCTTAACTCTTAATTCTGTTCTGTGCAAATGGCTTTGTATACCTGTGGGCCACCTATGTTGGCAGGAAGAAACACGTCTGAAGAGGAAGCTATTTGGAAATGGAGAGGGAGAAGTAGGAAGGACAAAGCCAAACTTGGCTGTATTTCAGAATAAAAAAATGAAGCCTGCCACACACACAGGATGGGGGAAACATGAACATGATGAAGCCACTGTGCAAACAGTTAAAAAAAAAAAGGCTTGGCAATACAAATTTCAATCAATCTGTGCATTAATCAAGACTTTAAGATAGTTCGATTTGGTTTGGAGTCTATAGTAGGCCAAATAAAAGATCTTCATGGCTGAAATGTACCTCTGCCCAAACTTCTATGAAAGATTTTCCCTCACCTAATGTCTGACTCAAGTGCATCACCCCAAGATTTACTGCTGAATTACCTAGTCCTGGACACAGAATACAACACTGCACAAAAAAATTAGGCTGTTACCTGATCCTAGCCCCGCCAACCCCACTAGCAACAACTACCAAAAAGCACATGCCTCCAAAGCTAGAAAAATCCCGAAGTCTGTAAGTTACAACATCAAAAGGAACACAGTTCACCATCACTGTGGAACCATTACTCCTTCTTTCTGCTTTCTCAGTCATGTTTACTAACGAGATTTTTTATTTAAAAATCAAAATCAATGGAGGGTAGGCATAGGGACAAAGATCTAGTAAAAAATGGGGATTCTTGGCCTTATGTGGACAGCTTACCTTTAAAAAGGCACTTGAAAACAAAGATTCCCAACCACACACCTATTTATTTACACGCAACAGTGGTCTAGTGAAGACCAAGACTCCAGGAACCTAGTGTTCTGAATGCTCTCAGATCCTCCAGCTCCACCTGGGACTATCAATCACTCTTTAGTCCATCCCAACATGATAAACTGGTAAAGCCACCAACCCTTATGCATTCTATCTGCCTCTGTCATGTATGTTTTGCTTCTTGGGAAGATAACAAGCTAATGTTCATCATGAACCTCACTGGTTTTTCCTTTTTTCTAAATAGCATATCAAATAATTTAAAAGAACAGTCTTTTCTTTGCCCCCAAATACATGCAGTATGAAAGCAGTGAACAACTCTAGAATTTACCATAATCTTCTCTCATCTTCCTTCCTTCTTCCCTCTGAAAGAAACTCACTTACTCTAATACAGGCCCAAATATGAGGTTGCCAACTAAAAACCCTAAAAGGTTCTTAGCAGGGGATATACTCAGACCCACAAAATCTAGGACCTCCACCCAAAAAAATGACTATAACTTTTTGATAAACGTGAGGAAATCCTCCAAGTAGCGATCAAGACTGACAGCAACAAGGTTTATTTAACATACTTCTCCAGAGCACCTATGTGCAACACCACTGGTGCTAGAGTTATTATAATTTTTGGATTTGGGAATGATTAAAGAAACATTTGACTTTTTAGCATAATGCAAAATCAAGCTCCAGCTCTACCACAAATGAACAGAAAATTCCATGTATCTGTACATCTGCCGCTCCAAGCAGGGAAATAATTCTCCCTACTCAGCAATACATATTAAAAGCAAACTTTCATGTAGAGTAATGCACGTAACTACAGCACCTAAGCCCTGCCGCTTGATTCATTTACTTTTGCTTAAAATCATTCACAGAGAGGAGAGATGAGTTAGATTTTGCTTCTCCTTTGCTTTGTCACAAACGACAAAGCAGTGAAAACTTAAAGAGATGATATGGATAGTGCTTTCTGGAGGCTGTACTGCCACTTTAATTAAGTCAAAGGCATATGTATGGAGAGTGAAGCTGCTTAAAATGAAACCAAAGATTAAGTTTATTTCAGAAAGAACATGGATCTCTGTTTAGTCCTTTGAGCTAAAGAAAGATAAAGATCAAAAAATGATACAAAATCCCATCAACGGGAACCGTGTACTCCACCAACTTAAGACAAAACCGTACCTTCTTTGGTTCCAAAGACTGAACCTTTTGAACCCAAAGAGAAGGCAAGTGAGCAAGATGACTGGTGACTTAGAAGGAACTCTCTGGGTACTGTGTATTACTGCCTACTTCTCCGGTGCATTACTGCCCACTTCTCCAGATGCGTCAAAAAATAATTACTCTTGATTGCACTGGTACTTCTCTGGGCAATTTCCCTTGCCCACAAATCTGGTCTAATAGTGCTGGGATAATATAATTTAAGCATTCTCCATTTGTTAATATATCAGAGGTAGGCAAGCAGACTAGAGAGCAGAAAGGAACCAAGGGTCTATGGGGAAGGAGATGCTTTTCCTTTTAAATTTTCACATACAACTCATTCCTAATTGTGGTTGCTCTAATCCAATTGACTCTAATGCTTTTCTCCACATGGAACTAAAGTGGTTACTTCAGGGAAGAATTTAATCCAGTTCCTCCTGCCTGGCAAAGGTTTTTTTTTTTTTTTTTAATCAGGGAGTAGCTGATTTCATTCAATAAGGCATTTACAGTATCCCAAGGGCTGCTTTTCCTTAAAGAAAAAAATTTTAAAAGAGACAACCCTTAATCAGACTCCCAAAAGGAGAAAGTTCCTGTAGAGCAGGAACTCTGTCACCCAGGATCACAGGCCCTGTAAGAATCGGATTAAAACTTATTCACTAAAAATGCACAATCAACAAAATTCTGCAAACCAATCTATGGATTCAGGTTAACAACTTCTGGCCTATGGGCAGATAAGACTTTAGAAAAGATGAAGGTCAGTGTGGGGAGTGGCATCCTTTAGGCCTAAAACAAGACCTCCCCCTTCCTTAACCAGCAAGCAGGAAAATGGTGGGAGCACTATTGCAGGCTCATTCTTAAGAATGCGGGGTTCCACTCATGGGCAGTTTTGGCTTGGGAGCTTGGCTCTGGCCTGAGGATGCACTGCAGTCTATGACTGCCAAATCTTTCCTTCCTCTTTTCTTTTGGAATATCAGACCTGCCTGTAGCCTGAAGACTCCAGTGGCCCTCAGAGTATTCCTACTGTCTTCTCTCTCCTTTTATACCTCCCATGCGTTTTCCAAATAAAACTCTAATACTTCTAATCCATCTTGGGGTCTGCTTCTAAGAGGACTCAGACTATACACCTGCAGTTATCGATGTTTTCATAGCACCTTCACAGGACCTTGGATTCTTCCAATTCTCACTCCAGTACCACCCTTCAACACGGGAACTACACCTCTTAAGAGGATGACTTCTTGCCCAGTGGCAAGGCCACTGAACAATAGGCCAATGATGTTCTGGTTTCACAGACACCATGGGTAGTTTTGAAATTTTTGCCTCCAGGTTAAGCATAAATGGTGTGACAGAAATTGGCATGGAAGGCCAAATTAATGTAAGATGTGTAAAAGGCCTTAGACTTGTCAGGGCTGAATATATGGCCCTGACTAATGCTAGAGAAATCCTTCACATTACACTATATTAAACATGGAATTGGGGCGCCTGGGTGGCTCAGTGGGTTAAGCGTCTGCCTTTGGCTCAGGTCATGATCCCAGGGTGCTGGGATTGAGCCTCACGTTGGGGGTCCCTGCTCAGCAGGAAGCCTGCTTCTCCTTCTCTCTCTGCCCCCCACTCGTGCTTGCTCTCTCTCTCTCAAATAAAATCTTAAAAAAAAAAATAAACATGGAACTGTACGTTCATAAACAAGTTCTGAAAAGTGATGGCACTATTCGACAGGGAGAAGACACAGTTAAGTCAAGTAAAAACAGCCAAAGCAAAAATCCTATTCCAAAGTATGAGTGACCTTCTGTATTCACCAGAGATTCCAACAAAAGTGAGTATTAGACTCAAAGTCAGTTCTTAAGTGTGTCGGTAAGAGCTATTAAGTATGCAAATGCTCTGTTACATGGGTGCCACAATGTCCCAAATCACGCTCAGTTGGTCAGCTGAGCGACTCCTTTCAGTTGAAAGAGTAGGTGAGAGTCTGAGGTAAATATGAGGGACTATACCAGAATCCAACCATGCTCTATTACTTGTCCTAAATCACTTCCGTTCCACTGTTTATGTTTATTTAGGGCATGCAGTATTAAATGACAGTATCACCCTAACCTTTTCTCCTAGTAAGACATCTAAAGGTCAAATCAGCATTATTTTTCAATCAGCACTATAATTAAAACATTGTTATAAAATGAGACAGAAAAGGAGACATCTTTTAACTCAAGTTCCCCTTCAATTCTCAAGAAGCAAAGTAACGAAATACTTTGTGTTGAAAGGTTTTCCCCCCTCTTTATTCTTGGTTTAGGATGTTAAGCTCTTAATGACTAAGAAGCCAAGCCCACCTGGCTAGTTTCCCAACACATCTAAAGCAAATCAGTCATACTTCTATTTTAACCAAGCCTGACAACAAGGTGACTGAGTAGCTTTCCAAACTACTGGAGCAGCAGGTACTACCCTGCATAGGCTGGCGTTAAATCTGCACTTCATAAATCGCGCAGGCTCCTGCCCATTTAGATGATCTCTCTCTGCAGAATCGGCAGTCTAACACTGGCTCTTCCAAGCATTAAAAATCATCACTCTGCTATCCCAACTCACTGTTCAGATGGGTCTCCCTGAATGCAGCCTTTATTATAACCTCACTGCTGCTGCCTACACTGAAGGAATACCATGTTTTTAAGTCAGGGATTCTCTTTCTCGCTTTATTATAATCAAGGGGTCTCACAGCGACCCCGATACTGTTACAAAGCACAGTGCTTTATAACAGTAAAGCTTCTGGAAAACCCAAACAAAAGACACGTCACCCAGTGACGTCAGCCTATATACAGTTCTGTGTGGTCGCAGCACATAAGCAATTCCATTCTTGTGCCGTTTCTCGGAAAAGCTTTTCAGTAAATGCACTCATGCTGCTCCAGGAGCTCTTCTCTGCAACAAGCCGCCCATCTGCCATCAACAAGTTAAGACCGAGAGAACTAACGGCTGCGGAAAGGAGAGACGGAAGCTTTGATTAACCAGCTGAGCAGTTAAAGGAGGACGAAATTAATAACTTACATTCGAAACTGATTTGGGGAAGCAGAGAGGACAGAGAAAATGAAACCAATGCTTTCGAGAGGAATATCCTAAGGAAAAAATAACTCACCCTGGTGGATTCAATTTTCCTCAGAAAGCCTGGGACACAGAAAACAGGAAACTGGTCAAAGGCTCCTGCATGTTAGAGCCTTTTACAGACTCACTGCGTTGAGTCTAACAACCGCGACTGAATGCAGCCTCCAATGTGCTCAGAAGAATGGGTAAGTCCATGCATTTATGTGTCTTGTACAGTCAGCAAGGAATCATGCTTTTTAAAACAAGCCACTGAATTCATGTTTTATGAGGGAAATCACGGTCAAATTTTTGGATTTTGAGGTTTAGGTAAAAGCATATATTGCTAATGACAGAACATGCTCTATCTTTTTTCTTAATGGTTTAAGTTTTGTTCTAGTCATACGAACAAGGTTAGTTTTCCTGCAGCAAATGAAAAATAAGTTACATGCAGTGAAATCTTTCGCCATAATGTTGTTGTTGTTTTTTTAATAGCTCATACATTCTGCTGAAAAATATCCTATCTTCTTGTTTTCCTTAAATTATATTCTGCAGGCTTACATTTCAAGTGGCCATTAGGGGCCCCTATGCTGGCAGCAATATATGCAATGAGTATGGTTTTAAAAATGCTGCCTGCCCTGGGTATGGCGTGTCCACCCAAATGCCGCTGCGAGAAGCTGCTCTTCTACTGCGACTCCCAGGGCTTCCGCTCAGTGCCAAACGCCACAGACAAGGGCTCTCTGGGCCTGTCCCTGAGGCACAATCACATCACAGAGCTCGAAAGGGATCAATTTGCCAGCTTCAGTCAACTTACCTGGCTCCACTTAGACCACAATCAAATTTCAACAGTAAGAGAAGATGCTTTTCAAGGACTATATAAACTTAAGGAATTAATCTTAAGTTCCAACAAAATATTTTACTTGCCAAACACAACTTTTACTCAACTGATTAACCTGCAAAATTTGGACCTGTCTTTTAATCAGCTGTCATCTCTGCACCCAGAGCTCTTCTACGGCCTTCGGAAGCTGCAGACCTTGCATTTACGGTCCAACTCCCTGCGGACTATCCCAGTACGTCTGTTCTGGGACTGTCGTAGTCTGGAGTTTCTGGATTTGAGCACAAACCGTTTGCGAAGTTTGGCTCGCAATGGATTTGCAGGATTAATCAAACTGAGAGAGCTTCACCTAGAGCACAACCAGCTGACAAAGATTAATTTTGCTCATTTCCTACGGCTAAGCAGTCTGCACACACTCTTCTTACAATGGAACAAAATTAGCAACTTGACATGTGGAATGGAGTGGACCTGGGGCACTTTAGAAAAGCTAGACCTGACTGGAAATGAAATCAAAGCCATCGACCTGACAGTGTTTGAAACGATGCCTAATCTTAAAATTCTCCTCATGGATAACAACAAGTTAAACAGCCTTGATTCCAAGATCTTAAACTCCCTGAGATCCCTCACAACCGTCGGCCTCTCTGGCAATCTGTGGGAATGCAGCCCTCGAATATGTGCTTTGGCCTCCTGGCTGGGCAGTTTCCAAGGTCGGTGGGAACATTCCATCCTATGTCACAGCCCTGACCACACCCAAGGAGAGGATATACTAGATGCAGTCCACGGATTTCAGCTCTGCTGGAATTTATCAACCACTGTCACTGCCATGGCTACAACTTATAGAGATCCAACCACTGAATATACAAAAAGAATAAGCTCATCAAGTTACCATGTGGGAGACAAAGAAATCCCAACTACTGCAGGCATAGCAGTTACTACTGAGGAACACTTTCCTGAACCAGACAATGCCATCTTCACTCAGCGGGTAATTACAGGAACAATGGCTTTATTGTTTTCTTTCTTTTTTATTATTTTTATAGTGTTCATCTCCAGGAAGTGCTGCCCTCCCACTTTAAGAAGAATTAGGCAGTGCTCAATGATTCAGAACCACAGGCAGCTCCGATCCCAAACACGACTCCATATGTCAAACATGTCAGACCAAGGACCCTATAATGAATATGAACCCACCCATGAAGGACCCTTCATCATCATTAATGGTTATGGACAGTGCAAGTGTCAGCAGCTGCCATACAAAGAATGTGAAGTATAATATCGACCCGTCATCAAAAATTACATCAGATAAGTAACCTATTTTACATAGTAGGGGCTAAATACATACCTAATTTTTACCAATGGTGACATTAAGCCTAATTTTCCAAACCAAGTGGAGACTTAAGTTTTTGAAGTGTTGAAGTATTTTTAATTTTTTTTAATGAAACCATATTTTAAGTGTTATATGATGCAAAGCTCATATTAATTTGCACTCTTGTTGCAAAGTATAAAAACGCTTACTTCAAAATAAGACATTTCATGTATGTAATTATAAACTGTCATGTGTAAACATTTACACTAAGGTCTCCATATGCTATTTTTTTCTACTGAAAACAGTTTGGAAAGAAGCTACTGAGCAGAAAAAGATATGGATCAATACTTGTTAGATCACTGCTCTCCATCCCAAGTACCACAACTGGCTTGCTGCTTAAAAGGGGGCTTAACAAAGTTCTCTTGTATGATAATTTGGTATTTACTCAAATCTACAATTTACTGCCAGTGTGGGAAGTAGAATTTCATGTATGCTGAAGACTGGTAGCTATTAAACACTCTTCTTCCAGAGTTTTTGCCTGGGTTGGTAGATACTATCGAAGTCCACATTATGAAATCAGAACCCTTTATGTAATTCTAATAAGCTGAGTGACTCTTTAATATATTTAAACAATGAATCCAAGTGATTGTGAAAAGGTCTCATTACAATGAAATCAACAGTAAATAATTACACTGACTTCATGTGATACATCTCTAGTTTGACTTATAATGGAAATGTTGATTTTTGTGGCATTTAGACAATTTTTTAAACTAGTATTAAATCACCATTTTACTAATTAGTTTACTAAATCCTGTATTTACATTTACATGTAAAAAAAAGATTTAGAAATTATTTTGGAGAGAAAAGAGATAAACTGAGTCAATTTAACAATCCTGTGACTTGCTCCCTTTAGTTGAAAGCACACAGACAAATTCTCTCCCTCCCTCCATGATCAAAGATGCCTTGACAAAGGGGTTTAAACCTCTTTCTTCTGCCTTTTCCTGATCTTCAAACCTCAAAAAGCCAAATTAAAAATAATTGTCCAGCAACAGGCATAACACTGATTCTTACTGAATATAATATAAAGGAACCAAGAAAAAAAATCACTTTCTAAATACTATATGCTAATATTTGTTTAATAAAGATACCTATCCACACTGTAAGAGCAGTTCCTTCTAAGTGAAGGGAACAACGTATTACTGAGGCAATGTATTACTGAGTGTTCTCTCGTGGGAGAACACTCTACATGCCTATGCAGCCACACAGTGGTAACGCAAAGGTGGCATGGAGGTGAAGGGATGAAAGGGAAAGGCAGCATTTTGAAATGTGACCCACAGAAACAGTTTAGCTTAAGTTAAAAGGCAGCCAAGAGTGAGGCAAAGGTTAACTACATAATCTGCATCACACAGGGCAAGGCCCTGGGGCCTGCAGCTGAAAAGGGGAGAGTGTTAATAGAAACATTCCATAATTAACAAATGATAATGATGTCACACTTTTCATGCAGAAAAGAGCCACAAGTATTTCATTTCTTTGATTATGATTTCTACAAAGAAACTATGGCATATACTGGATTTAGATCCAAGTCACCAATTCATACAGAATCTTTCCATAAACGAGGTTCCATGCACATAGTAGCAAAACCCATTAAATTAGACTGACTTAATTTTAGAAAAATGAGCATTTCTACAACTGACATTGACTGTATGTGAAAAAAGGCATATATCCTTAGAGAAAACCACTACCATTAAAAAAAAAAAAAAAAAAAAAAAAAAGGTTATCATTCCCTTAAAATGACCATTAACACGTTATCCTTTTATTCAAGGCATATTTTCTTTCCAGGATTGAACTGCAAACATGCTAAGAATACAGTTTAACCCATGAGATTTAATTGTAATTTTTTTCTTCTTTAATACTAAGAGAGGGGTGTCTACCTACATTTCAAAGAAAACGTGTATCAGTAAAAAAAGCAGATGAGATCACAAATTAAGGTAAAAATGTGCTCTCTATATTTTTTAGGGTGGGTAGATTAGTTTGGCAAAGTCTCAGCCCAGCTGTGTTCAACTGATCCTGAGCGGTGAGCATTTCATTTCTTATTAAACCAGACCCTGGGCCTGCCCGGGCAAAGACAGAAGCTGATTTTACGGCACAGAGTGCAGCTCACTGCTTCCCTATGGAGGGACTGGATCAGAAGCCCCATTACAAATGAGAGCTTCATGAGCTAAAATTTACCAACCCATTTATCAGGGTAACCATGGCCATTTGTCAGGGTACAGCTCTGTCACAATACAACTGTGCCCTGAACACACAGACTCCACTAGCCCTGAAGGATAGCACTGGAGTATTTTCCATCATTTCATCCACAACCAACATTAATTGAAACTGTGAAGAGAAGGATGAGAAATACTGGCTGAGAATTCCCACATTCATCTTAAAGATTACCTTTAGTAAAATGGACCATCAACTGACAAAATCCTTAATGTATGTAGAGAAGTAATTGGGAAAGCAAGCCATTCAGTAAATTCTGGGGAACAGCATAGCAAAGCCACTAAGGAATACTTTGCAGCCGAAAACTATAAAATATTTTGCCATCCATTTTTTTGGTAATGTTCTCAGAGAAAAGTAAGTAACAGTGCCAGACAGCATTTTCCTTTTTCATTTAAAGTGCAAACTTCCCTTTTCAAATGCCTGAAGAAGGCAGGATTCCATTTATTTTTGGCCTATTTGTGTTTCGGTACCGGCACAGGTTTGAAGATGAGACTGTTAGTCGTATGTCCTCTCTTTACCGACTGACTAGGGTGTAAGAGCATCACAGCTACACTGCAGATTCTGGTAACATGATGTTAGGGCTTTTGTTTTATCAGTGTCATCTCATCCTCTTCAGTGCCTATCCCCCTCCTAGCCCCGGTCTTTTTTCACTTTCAAGGTTAGAGGAAAATGACCACTTAATCAAGAACCAGAAAAATAATTAAATCTCTCTGGAAAAAGAAAAGCTAAGCAGGCTATGATACCGTACCCACCTAGTAACCAAGAGCTTGTTTGGAATCGTTTATATTCATTTCTGTAGCTTGCCACGGATTTCAATCACTTTCTTGAAATGAGAATGGGCTGATAAATCTGCAAATCCACACAGAACTCAGAGAATACCCACTGCCAACATCAAATAGCAAAGATACTAATTTTTTAAGCCAAAAATCTGCACTAACACATGTAATTTCTTAATGTGCCTAAGTTAATTTCTATACCAATGCAATGAATGAAATCGATTGAACTTTCCAACTCCACTAATTATTAAAATCCATCTGCTTATTCTAATGCTAGTCACCAAGAGCTAGACTCCATCTTTCCAATAAAAATGAGCCCTCTGTATCGCTAGGTCCAAATCCTACAATTCAGAACAGGCATATCATTTTCTTAAGGCATGCTTCCTACACATGCTATCAGGGCAAAAATGCTATAAATGCCTGGTTCTCTCCCTAAAATGTGGGTATCTATATGAAATTTTAAAAGAATATTTTGAGAAGCTGACTTACATGATCACTTTCCTAATAGAGCAATACAGTGACAGACTTTTCTCAAAAGTCTGTTTGGGACATAATCTTCATATTTTATTGGCTTAAGTGCTTCAACCAGAAAAAGATGAAGATAAAGATGATAAGGTCATCTATAGGTAATTATATATTTCTGTTCTTAACCTAGGGCAAACTCACAGTACTTGAATAAGGCCAAAAACACATAGAAAATGACTTTTCAAGATTTCATACAGCTATTACAAACATTTGGAAACATCTGCTACTCCTTCAACTAACCTATTCTTCCTTGGTAATCTTAAAAAAAAGTCTGATATATGGAATGTTTGGTGAACCTTCCTATCAACACTGAGACTGGACACTGAAAGTACAGTCCAAAACACATTGTGTTCAATCACCTTAAGAGCCATTTTTTTGTTTTGTTTTGTTTTTGCTGGGAGGTGGGCAACTGGGTTGGGGGGTGGGAAGAAAATACTATTATAATGGGACCGGGGGAGGGGGGTGGTAACAAAGTGCAGTGTACAGGAAAGATTTGTTATTAAAACTGTGTATACTGTAAAAAGTGAATGTCTTTTTTTTTTTTTTAAAGCTTTTCCTTGGTAGGCTATCAATTTTGACCCGTGAAACTTGAAAAACCTTAAGAGAAACCTTAAATGGACATTTGTTTTGTACCATATTCTCTACAATGCCAAGTGTGCCAGCTGAGTAAAGGGCACCTAATCGAGTCTCTTCATTGAGATAAAGGTTAAACTAAAGCGAAGAACAAAGTAAAGGACAGGGTGGTGGTGGCTGGGTGGGGAGTGGGGTGGGGAAAGCGCTAGCCAAAAAGCTACCATGCAAACAACTAGCAATTATGCAATAAGAAGTTGCTCTGTCACAACCCTTAGGGACTGGACAAACAGCTATCCATGGGGATCAAAGGGCCTAAGGTTGGCTTAAGGTTGGCTTCGCACCCTCCCCAAAAGCGGACTGCCACTACATCCTGGGGAGCTTCAAAAAGATCGCCTGTACCCAGCAAACAGCAAACTGGCCTTTACCTTGGGGATCCATTGGTGGGGACAGACACCAGCAGCACCTTACACACCATTCCTGGGAGGGATGTCCATAGGTGCTGACCATGCTGGGATCTCTAGGATCCTTAATGACCTACTCTACCCTACTCTGAGACACCAGCTCAGCAAATATGGATAGGGAAAAGGAAGGTTAAGATTTTTAAGTAGTATGCCTTGCTTGGAATAAACATCCCCAGGATAAGATGCTATGCCTGGGCAGCATGTTGGGGCAGGGGGCGGAGTGTGTATGCAAAAAGTGCCCTGGTCTCAAGGAATTGACTGCCAGGAGCTGCCACACTTGACAGGATGCACCTACTACTTCTCTAGGCCCAGAGCAGTGCAGCAGGACCACATGGGCAGGAAGAAACAAGGCCAACCCTTTCACCCACGGATGAGGGGATCAGAGAGGCTAAGAGAGCTATCACACCAGGAATCTCAGCAGTAACAAGGGCAGAGGCAGGAACCACAGCACAAAATTTTACAGTCAAACTCATCATGTATGCACTAGAGGGCACAGGTGATGGTGGCTTCAAACTGCACACAGAACCGAATTCCTATACTTTATGGAGTTAAAAGAGCTTATTAACCTAATTCTAGTACAATTAAATCGTGACAATCCCATGTAAAGCTACATTTCATTTCTTTATCAGTTATTTTAATTAGTTATTTTAATTATTTTGCCTGTATGCCACAGCATTCTCAGGTTCCCACTCAAATTTATAATAGATTTCTTCAAGGTCTGTTTCAAGTGGTTTTTTTTTCCCTCTCTTTAAATATATCTAACCAGCTGGATACTCAAATCTCCCTTAGACAAAATGTACTACAAATTGTCTTTCACAGAGAGGTGAAAAATCATAGCTATTCCAAACATTGCGCCTCCTCAGCATGAGTCCCTCCTCACTAGCCAAAGTTTTGGGAACACTCTTTAGGGACACATGTTGAGCCCCCTTCCCCTATCCACAGGGGACATTAAAGAGGAAGAAATTTCCAAAGGCAAGTACAATGAGGCACCCTATTCGGCAAAGTCTGCAATCTGAACATACATCCCTTTATATATGGAGGCCCAAGAGCAAAGCCCAGCACATGGCCTCCCAACTCAGGACCTCCCACCAAAAACCCAACATGAAGGAGAATCTGTGAACAATTAGCCTGAAGGCAAGGGCCAATAACCATACCACCACCCTAAGACAGAAGACTCCTCTTCCCTCACTTGAGAACCAGTTTTTAAAACTGCAGCCCCAGAGACAAACCCAAAGCAGTTTTACAACTTTCATCAAGACACTTTACCAAAAACTATGGAAGAGAGATGTAAAAATGTCCTAACTTCACTGACTGACTCTCCATTCAAAATTGTGTTCAGAGCACAAGAACTCCATGTTTAGGCTGTGGTATTTGTACCAAAACAAAAACAAACAAACAAACAAAAAATGTGCACACGCACATATTCATACACAAATACACATATACATATATGTGTATAATTTAAATATATATATATAAAACCTCTAGGTTGCTTCTTTTGAAAAATTAGACAAAAACTATACAGCCATTGATATTAGCCCACCTGCTTCATCACCATGAGAAGCGAAAAAGTTCCTCTTGAGATAGACTAAAATATTTCCCATGGCCTAGCTACCAAATACATAGAGGGCAAATGCTCAGCACCTTAAACCTTTGAAAACTATTTATCATTTTATATAACCTACTTCTATGAAGTCAAGGAAAGATAGCATAATACACTCATATGTACTAAATGGTTTAAATAAGGATATGAAAAGATCAGAAGCAGGGATTCTTAACTCTAAGGGTCCAGGATATGTTTCATGGAATGCAAGAACCTCTTGAAATTACAATGCAATTATTTTATATATGTCTAAATATTTCACCAGATTCTAAAGGGTTGTGGTAACTTATATATATATATATAAAAAAAAAGCCCTAGTAGAATAATGAAATAGTTATTTCTAGTATACACTAATTTGGCATTGATCTTCCTGGTGGCTAAGACAAAGAACAAAACCAACGCTTTCATCTGATAAAAGAAGCACCCTGGTTTACTTGGGGGTAGAGACACTTAAGTGCAAAGCCCTGTGAATTACTTATAAAATAGAGCCAGTTGTAGGAACAGTAAGAAAAAATGTCAGACAATATCTCCAAGGAGGTTATGAAGAACAGGCAGACTTGTTCTTCACGTAAATCCTTAAAAAAGTTAAGAGTAAGAAGCCTACGCAAGCATGTTGCATGCTTTGTGGTGACCCAAGGGTGAAGCCTATAAAGTCAGCAAGACTGAACATGCACCTACTTGGGACAGCAGTTATGTTTCCTCTTTATCACATCCCTGGGACCAACTACAGTGTTCCATCACCTAAGAGATACCCAGTGAATATGTGCTCCATTACAAGTCTTCTAGATGAGGAGTACAACTTAAAATTTAAAAATCTTCTAACTATATCATGAACGAAAATATACGCATACATTCCATGCATAATCTCTAGTTGTGCTGATGATAATCCTAAGTGTTCTCTTTGGGTAAAAATCTTTAAGATGACAACTAATTTTCTAAGAAAGAAAGCATTTAAAAAGATAAAGCATTCACTGGTCTGATAACTGTCAGAAATTTAACTGTCCCTTTAAAATTTAACTCATTCTATAACTATTAGAACAAACACCTAGATTTCAACAGGAATAAAGAGCACAGTGATTAAGAGACCTACTCCACACTTGTACCTCTGACTGTGGACAAGTCCTTCAACCTCACTGTGCCTTAAGCTTCTCATCCCTAACATGGAATTAATAGTAGCAAGAACCAAAGGGGAATTTAATCCACGTAAAGTACAGAGAACAGGCTGCAACACCGTAAAGGTTCAATAAATGCTTGCTCTTTTTTTAACTCCAGTATGTGGAGAACTAGATGCAACAGATCCATCAAGTAGAGAATATAATCACATTAAAAACATGTTAGACCTCAGCATTAGTTCATGAAACTCTCTACTTTGTAGACTAACTTCCCTCACTAAATTAATGTACAGTATCCAAAATGAAGATTGATAATGAGCAACAGCTTTTAATAAGCCAATAGACTGGATACACTTCTTGTATCTAGCATTGATATAAAACTAACCACATTATTTCACAGTCAAGTAATCTGCTTCATAAAATGCATTATAATATTACACATGACATTACTTTGGCTTTATGAATCAAGGCTAAATTTCAAAAGATAAAATCCTTAATTCCAAAATTCCTTCGGAGTAAGGCAGTCACTTAAAATCCAGTGATGTCTTTTTTCCTTGTTCAATAAAACTATATGTGACAACATATATTACCCATTATCATAAACAGAAACTATTTTTCAAAAGAAATAAGAAATAATCTCATTGATATCTCAGCTTCTGACAATTTTATTTTAGGACAAAATACATGGCTGAGGATTAAAGATCACAATTATGTTTTTGTTTTGTTTTGTTTTGTTTTGCTTAGAAGATAAATGCACTTTAAGTCTACCACATCTAATTTTGGAAGAGGTCCATCCAACCATGGCAGATTGGGTTTCTAGGCAGATTTGACAGAATTATTGATATGAAGGGAGGTATGAAAATTTAAAAGCACAAAGATAACTTATCAGTTCAGTGCATATATGGAGGTTATGTTTCATGATTGCTAATGATCCTCCACATTACCAAAATATTAAATATAAAGCTTGCTCAGAATTAACCTGTCTGAATGAATACACACATTGAGTCTATCAGAAACTGCAGATCTTACGGCCCAAATTTTTTAAGACAAGAACTTCTTTCAATTGTTTTTCCAAGATCATGGTCCAGTTTATCCAGCAAGGAAAAAGACTTTATCTCCTCCTTCATCCACAACTTTTCTCCATCTTCCCACATCTCTTGACACTGGGCTTGCTTTTTGATCCTCAGTTACCAGCACATTTACAAGCTTTTCCCATACCTGATTCTCCAAGGAAATTCCAAGGAAAAGCACTTTACTGAGCAGAAACCATTCAGCTGCGGTATATCCAAAGCTGAGCACAAACCTTCTTTAAAACTACCCGTAATTTTTTTTTTTTTTTTTTGAGAGAGCGAGCGAGCATGCACACGCATCATGGGGCTGGGGGTATCAAGCAGACTCCATGCTGAGCATGGATCCCAACACAGGGCTTGATCTCATAACCCTGAGATCACAACCTGAGCCAAAACCAAGAGTCAGACAGTTAACTGACTGCGCCACCGAGGTGCCCCAGAAATACTTGTAATTTTAAAGATACTCCTTGACTCCACAAAACTAAGTGACTATCAGCTGCAAAATGATCCCCACAATTAGGGAGACACTAACAGAAACACAATCACTCACCTGAGTTGTCCTCAGTTTACCTTTCCCTTTGTATAAGATTCAAGTATCAAATAATGTTTATTCATTTATTTTACTTTCAAAAGACCAGAAATACAGTCATTTAAGAAAAGTACCATTTTTGCATTAATAATTAGCATTCACTCTAGCTCTCTGACCAAATAAAATCCCCAACACCCTTCACATCTTTAATATGAATAGTTATTTTACTGGTTTTATTTGGGGGTGGGGAATGTGCCTTGGGCAAAGAAGATATGGTTACAGAGGACATGGCTGTGAAATTTTCAGAAATGCAGAATTCTTGGGGTAATTAATGATAGGCCGTAATCCTTACTTCCCTCATCTATGCTGTAAAATTTTATACCAGTTTTGTCAGGATTCCATAAAACTGGCCACAAAAATACTGATCTTTCATGTGTAAGTACTTTCTGAGAGTTTTTGCTCTCCATAGGGAAAAAGACACGAGCATGAGGCACTGGTAATACTAGGACTACTCACGCTAGGACTGCCGCACGTGGCACACACTAACGACTGTGCTGACAAGTGACCCTGACGGTGCTACTCCTCTCTCAGCAGCCTCCCTAACTTTCCCTGGAAGTTCCCGAGGAAAAAAAATAACAGCAGTGGGAAAGCAAGGGAAAAGAATCTACCACCCTCAACACACTCCTGTAGGCATCTAGAACACTGCTGTTATCACCACATCTCCCTCTTCTCTCCTGACAACCCGTTTTAGACCAATGTGTGCAAACTGCTCTCTGACACTTGCCGTCATCTTCCAACAACTAGAGCCCATTTTATTACTGTGTTAAAACTGCCAGTCTAACATTTATCTATTACTCTCCATGAAAACCAAACAGCAGGTGGTCAGGCATTCTCTCCCTTTTGAAGCAGTGTTTCTGAGGTGTCAAAAAAATATCACAATGCATAAGTGATATCACCCATTTTGTGCTCACTTAAAATTAGATGTGAGATGAATTACAGATAAAATGTGAAGAACCAAACAAACCATAGTTTATCTAAAGTCTACCTAGTTGACATTCCCAAAGGCATCACCGTAAGTTATTACAAAAACTATTAAACAAACATATTTCCATAAAAAACACAAATCTACTAGCCTCCGAAAACATATAAATAGTATTTTGAAAATCTCGCCTTTTAAATATTTTGTCAATTTTTATTTTTTTTTTTTAAGATTTTATTTATTTATTTATTTGAGAGAGAGAGAGAGAAACAGCATGAGAGGGGAGAGGGTCAGAGGGAGAAGCAGGCTCCCCGCTGAGCTGGGAGCCTGATGTGGGACTCGATCCCAGGACTCTGGGATCATGACCTGAGCCGAAGGCAGTCGCTTAACCCACTGAGCCACCCAGGCGCCCTATGTCAATTTTTAAACACACACACACATCCCCCTCAGTTTAAACTGAAGGCAGGGTGGCCCGGGGATTAGATAAAACCCATGAAAGGCTAGCTGCTTTATCCTGTTATCAACTAACATTTAAACTAATTGAATTCCAAGCCTTGGTATCAATTGGAATGGACATTATTTGAGAAGGGAAGAGATGGGAAAGATTAAGATTCAGTTTTTGACATACTAAAATCAAAATGTTTATTAGCCTTTCAAGTAAAGATGACAAGTCCGGGGTTGAGATCTAGACTGGAAATATAAATTTTGAAGTCATCATAGTAAACATGGGTATTTAAAGTCACAGAACTGATTGAGATTACCAGGGGAATGAGTGTAGATGGAGAAAAGACTCACAGAAACACACCTTCCTCCTATATCAGTCTGTGGCATATTTAAACAATATCTATCAAATGGCAGTCAACAAAAAAAGGACGAGTTTCAAGGGTAGCATCCCCTCAACATCAAAGCCACTTGAGCAAAGAATGTTCTATTGGAAATAAATGGGAATTAGGTCAGCTTAATTCAGGAAAATGATCTTAAACATTACCCATCAAAGAAATTGTTCCAAATAAAGGTCTGCACATACACTGTTTTAGAAGTGAGAATGATTACTACCATAACAAGTTCATCATTCATGGAACCTCTGAGTATGTACTCCATGTCAAGTAGGTGCTAGATATGGCCCTGCCCTCAATAAGGTCAGTGCAGTAAACTAAAGAACCAATCAAAGACCATGGGACAATCAGGAAAGCAGGTTTTAGGGTCGCCTGGGTGGCTCAGTCGTTAAGCGTCTGCCTTCGGCTCAGGTCATGGTCCCAGGGTCCTGGGATCGAGCTCCACATCGAGCTCCGCATCGGGCTCCCTGCTCCGCGGGAAGCCTGCTTCTCCCTCTCCCACTCCCCCTGCTTGTGTTCCCTCTCTCGCTGTGTCTCTCTCTTGTCAAATAAATAAATAAAATCTTTAAAAAAAAAAGAAAAGAAAAGAAAAGAAGAGCAGGTTTTAATTTGGGGCGCAAAGGTACGGCTAGCTCATGTACTTGAACTATAAGACAGTCAAATATTCACTAAAAAGATAACCATATCTATCTCTGATAGTGGTTTGGGTTACAAAGTGTGTGTGCTGATAAAAACTCATCAAGTAGTACACTTAAATTCTGTACATTTCATTGTGTATAAAATTTTCCATAAAAAACTGAACTCCAGTTAATGATAAGCATGCTGCAGTGTTTAGAGGTGAAGTATACAAGCGTCTGCAAACTTATTTTAAAATACATCCAAACAATAAGATGGACACAGGGATAGATAAATACGTGATAAAGCATCTAACAAAATGTTAACCACAAAATCTAGGAAATGGTGTGTGTGCGCGCGTGCACGTATATACGTATACATACACATATGAGTGTTCACTGTACAATTCTTCCAGCTTCTATGTATGAAAATTTTCTTTGTTGGGAGGAAAGGAAAATATATACTTACAATTGTAATTTAGGGTATTGATAATCTACACACTATTTCTCTCAATCAGACCAACAGTGTTACATGATGGTTAATACCTTAGACTCTGGAGTCAGACTAGGTTCAGAATATAGCACATCCACTTGCTACCTGTAAGACCTTGAGCAAGTCATTTATGCCTTAATGGTACATAACTCATGCTCTGAAGATTAAATGGGAATATGTGTATAAAAGTTTTAATGCTTCCTGGCATATAGTAATTGCTAAAGCATAAGCTGTACTATGAAGATGATGATGATTACTAAGTATTTTTAAATATTTCAACAAGTACTACTTCAACTTTCACTATAAGATGAAACAATATTCAACGAAGAGCTAATAAAAGAGAATCAGCCCAAAATTGTGAATTGGACAGTGCTACTTAGATTACTGATATTCAGAGAACAGGGCAGGCAACGAAGAATGTAGTGGAAAAGGAGCCTTTAACCTTGCTACAGCAAGTACCCACAGGATTTCAATATGGCTAGGTGCAGCGGTAGCCAGAACCACCAATCTGACAGATACTACCAATAAGTGCAGCTGAAGTGAACCAAGCGAAGTGACAGGGGGACTCTGGGACCAGACAGGGTGTATAGATTTAACACGGTCAGCAAAAGCAGCCATTCCAGATCTCTGGAGATGGCTGGGATACGATGATGAAAGCAGTGATTTAGAAAAATGTGTTCTGGCAATTCTTCTTGTTTTGCTGAGAAAAACAAAACCCAGAACTTTGACTATCAAAAAGGGCTGCTAAGGAAGAAGGATAAGGGAAAGAGATTTATTTAAAGGACAGGCAAAAGGTAAGAACCAATGGTCAGCGGAGAAAGAACAAATGCCTCTCTTGAAGAGCCTTGCTCAAAAGAATAGGCAGGAGGTTAGGGTAAGAAATCATTTATTCAATAAGATGCACTAAATAAAAAGAGCCTCTGGGTTCTAATATTAAATCTCGAGGTTTCACAATTCATCTCCAATCTACAACTATTTTCCGAAAAGATAGTTTTCTCCACATTTTCAATTTGCACCTTTTTTCCCCCCAAGTGTCAATAAGGACTTCCTCTTACAAATTAGACAGAGAAAAGGCAGGACAGGTTTCTGCTTTGTAAGTATGAAGCAAAGCTCTTGCTAGGGTCCCATTCATTCTAGCAAAACCTACCCCTTTCCCACTCTTAATCATGGACTGTTAACATTTTTGCAAGATAAAGTTTTAAACTTTTAGAACAATCATTTCTGACTCCCTAATGTGGTGCAAATACTAAACAGAAACGCAGGAGCACAGTGTAGTGACAACCTGTTAATTTTACTCCCTCCTATACTACAAAAGAATCTTATTATAAGGTTTAATTTGTTACTTTCATATGTAAAGGCTCATTAATGGCTTCACTTCAGTGGAACTGCTGTTTTTGTTAAAAACTAAGTGGTATGGCTTCCAATACAATCTTAATAAAGGCCCAAACTGTTTTCAACCT
Source organism: Halichoerus grypus (assembly GCF_964656455.1). NCBI lineage: Eukaryota > Metazoa > Chordata > Mammalia > Carnivora > Phocidae > Halichoerus > Halichoerus grypus. Next base: position 120,470,851 of record NC_135713.1, read on the forward strand.
CCTATCTTAATAACAGAAATTGAAGATGAAACATGACATCTTAAGGGTTACACTTCACAATAAACAACAAGTTTCAGTATTTCAGAATCCCTTCATTCCCCACCCGGATTTAACTCTATCGTGTTTTTCGTTCCCTCCCCATAATCATATAGTTTATTCTTCTTTAGAAATATTCTTTCAGAAATCATAATTATGAAAGCTCTTCAATATGTCTCAAATATGAACATACACTTCTTTTATTCTCCACATTGATATTATAATCAAGACTAGCTAATAAATTTCTCCACTTGGGCAAACCATGGAAATTACCAGATACGCAGACTTTTCCAAGACTCAACAGTTCTACATTAATTTTGATTTAACAAAAGTTGGGGAAAACTCAAATGGGGAGAACCTACCAGAAATCAACTCTTGTTGCTTTTTTTCCCAGCTCTTCCTTTTTATGCTGTTCTCTCTGCTAAGAGAGTGACAAAATGGAGACCTTGTCTTACCAACCAAACACTATACGGAAGTGTTGATGCTCTGCACACCTCCAGGAAACTGCCCAAAACTAAGAACCACTGGTAAAACAGTATTCTAAGCTTTAAAAAAAGATTAAAACTCAACAACATACAAATCTTTAGGAAACAGGCAGAAAAAAAATGTTTTACCCAGTATGTGTTGGATTTTTCTGTCATTGCTATTACAAAGGCATTTACTGGTAAATATTGCAATTTCCTGCATCCACAATAATATTTATATATAGGAACTATATATAAGTGCTGGCTCGTTACCTTCCTTGGTTTAAACATGAAGGTTAAAAAGCTAGTAACAGGTTTGTTCTTTGTAGGGACCAGTTTTGGTCTTCACATTCAAAAATCCCAATGTATTTTCTCTATGACACTGAAATTATCTGTCAAGGGTTACAACTGGTACTTAAAACTCTGCAGGAAATAGTGAAAATGCATTGCCAGTACTGTGGAGAAATCAAAGTGTATATCCCACAGGGTAAGAAATCCCCTTCCGTACAGGATGACATTATTAAAAAGCCATTACCTCTTCTAATGAATAGCATCTATACAGTATAAGGAAGGATAAGATGATATCACAATAAATTAGACAAAAACCAAAAAATAAAACTGGAAAAATGTCTACAAAAAGGGTCCGAGGGCATTTTTTTTTCCTAATAGAGGGACCTAGTGGATTCAAATCAATTCTGCCCTTAAAAATCCTTTACTGTTTTCACTGTACCCCAAAATGTCTATATTTTACACTATTGCAGTTGGAGGAGTTTGTCAAACCATTCTTTCTTTCTCTTCTTCTCCCACTGAAGTTTCTCTTCAGTGATGCTTGGAAGCCCATTCATTCATCCTTTCATTGTCTTCCCTTACTTGGGAGCTCTCGAGCATTTACACTTTTCACTTAAGTCTATGTAAAAGAGTGTGTGTATAGGCACAAGTACATGTGTTCAGTTAGGGAAAAATGGAAGCAAAAAGACCCGAGATCAAGACAAAACAGCCTCTATTTATTTCACAGAGAAAGCCATTATTTAGCTCATTTCTTGTCAAAGATTTTCTTTTTTAACTTTGGCTCCTCCCTCTAAATTCGAGTCTTGTACCGGCCATTTTTACTTGATTAGAAAAAGAACCTCTCACTTGAATATGTGTAGCGTCACATTCAATGCTCGCATTCAGAAACTTGTATATCTATAAATAAACTGCAGATATCCACACAAATTTTGCAGATGCGGGTAAAAATAAAAACAAAATAAATATTCTTAAAACTATTTACAAGTATAAAAATCCTGCAGATGTGATGTCAATGAGAATTGTGAAAGGCAGGTTTATCATATTTTGCTATAGAAGGAAAGGCTCTGAAAACCATCACACCAGTTCCCTGACTGGTTGTCTTCCATCCATCCAGGTCAAATAAATTTTGATCCTCAACAATTAAAATGGCGTGTATGAAAAGAATTTTTATGAAAATTAAAAGTTCAAAGTCAGGCAATTAATTATTACCTTGTATTCAACCATGAAATTTTTACAAAGGAATCTGTATTCACAATATGCCGATTTACAGGAAACTCTCATTTGAAATGTGAAAATTCCTTCCTAGAACCACTGAGTTCAACAGTCCTTTCTCCTTTTTTGTACTATTTCTGCACGTGTTTCATACACACACACAGCAACAGCATATTCCTTCTGAGTATTTTTGTTCCGATCTTGTTTTTTTTTTGTTTTTAATTTTAATTTATTTGAGAGAGCGCACGCACACAGGGGAGGGGCAGAGGGAGAGGGAGAAGCAGGCTATGCAGGGCTCAATCCCACCCCTATTTTCTTAAGCAAGAATTGGAAATATGTCTTTGCTGTACAGGTATGTTACACAGGTATGGGATTAAGATTTCTTTACTAAAGAATGACCACTAATGGAGGCTTCTAAGTCTCAAGCAGTAGCTATTAATGTAAATTAATTCCTGATATAGTAAAAGTGATTGAGCACAGGGACACCTGGGTGGCTCAGTCAGTTAAGCATCTCCCTTTAGCTCAGGTCATGATCCCCAGGATCAAGCCCTGCATGGGGCTCCCTGCTCGGCGGGGAGTGAGTGTGCTTCTCCCTCTCCCGCTCCCCCTGCCTGTGTGCTCGCACTCTCTCTCTCAAATAAATAAATAATAATCTTTTTTTTTTTTTAAGATTTTATTTATTTATTTGACAGAGAGAGACACAGTGAGAGAGGGAACACAAGCAGGGGAAGTGAGGGAGGGAGAAGCAGGCTTCGCGCGGAGCAGGGAGCCCGATGCGGGGCTCGATCCCAGGACCCCGGGATCACGACCCGAGCCGAAGGCAGACACTTAACGCCTGAGCCACCCAGGCGCCCCAATAAATAATAATCTTAAAAAAAAAAAAAAAGTAAGTCCCTATCCAAATGGAAGAAATACTAAGTTGGAGCACTAACCTCACACCAGGCACATGAAAGATTGTGACGTTATTTGTACTGTGCCAATTTAGCTAATTTGGAACTACATTTCCCTGAAGTCCCTTCCCTACATAGTTCCACGTCAGACTGGACCACATGAGACATCCTTGCATGAGATTTGGAAGGCAAAAATGAAGCAGCAACCATCTTTCTTATGCTGGGAAGGTTGGTGCAGGTACAAGGCACTAACGTTGATCACACACATTGTAGCTTTGCTGGCTCATTTTGTTAGCATAGGGCAACAATCAAAACCACAACTACAGGATTTTCTCCTTCAGCTTTGCTGACTTCTAGGTCAGGTACATATCTAAATTTGTAATAAAGGAAGCCATCTTCTTCAGGAAATCTCTACCATCAGAGTTGGAGGCATAGATGTAATAAGAGGTCAATATGAGTTCCAGACTGTCCTCATGAGACCCAGCTCATGTTCCAGAATGACCCTGTTTCACATGTATTATCTCTTCTTACAGACTGCATGCCCTGCTCACCTCTGGCTCCAGCACCAGATACAAAAGCAAAAGCCTCAAACAAACTATTTAATCTGCTCCCATGATTGCATAATGTCAAATCTCTATAAGAAATTCCTTAGGTCTTTCATAGTTGCTCTACTTCTGTGAATGACCCCTAAGTGACACAAAGATGTGTATGTGTGTGTGTGTGTGTGTGTGTGTGTGTGTCAGAGAGAGAGACTGTGTATAAATATTTTCAAAGGATTATCTTTGCATTTATACATTTTTGTACCATGTAGTTACACCGCTAAAAATGAAGTCTAATTTCTTATGATTATAGTATTCTGAAAGGCAATATAGGCTTTAAGAAGGAACTATAAGTGAACTATAGTAGTCATCAGATTCACTGGATCTTGGAAAGGAAGTGACAACCATCTAAAAACAGGAAAAAAGCAGAAAATGAAAGAAGAATGAAGGCAGTGGAAAAAAAGATATACAGTGAAGAAGAGTGTAGAATCACTGTCTTGAAACACCACCCAAGAAAAAGGAAAGTACCTCCCTGAGCTGAGCTGCACATGGAAGCAGGAAATGTTGATATGAGCTGAGGGGATTTGCCTACTGGCCCACAACCTCACAGGCAAGGCACATATTCATGGGAATACAGAGAGGCACTATTAAAACTACTGAAATATTACAAACCCTTATACACATGCTTACACACATACACACAAACACACGCACACACCGTTACTTAAAAGGTTAATGCCAGGCCCAGAAAAGGCCTCCAGAATCCTGCTCCAGCACTGGAGCACTACTGACTGGGTTCAACAGATGTGCATACCCTGAGTACCTCCCCTGCTGAGAGGCAGACCCCACAATGACATGTTCATAGTCCACCTTTACTGACAAGAAGCGTAGAATTACCTCCCATGATGAACAGCTGCCATGACCAACTGGACAACCTCTGGATGATGGAAGACCAACGGCCCCAGAAACCCTGGGGTCAGAGATCAGGCACAACAGTGACTAGCAGGGTAGGAAGAGAGGCTCAATGAGATAGAAACCCAATAAAGAAAATAAAGATGGGATTATGGGCTCTCCTCTTCGGATTATCCAAGACATGCTCTAGACAGAATATGCTGTGGAATCATCTTAAACCTAAACTTCCCAAGCATGTGTCAATGGTAAGATTACATTACATGTTTTCTACTGCCACAAGGCAGAGTACTTTTTGTGTTTACTTATTGAACAGTCTTCTTTCATCCTAGAGCACAGCATATCAATTTTTTATCAACCACATATATATTTTTAGGTAATACTCAATATCCCCTAAAATGAATGTAAAAACTCTGTGCATGGCTAAAGTTAGTATTAGTCCAGTATTAAAGTCCAGTATTAGTAAAGAGAAACTACTATCAGTTAACCAAAAGATATTTATTAGACAGTGGTGTTTTGGTTTTGTTTTGAATTTTTTGTAGCAAAATAGGCAAATTTTAAATATGTAGAGGTATCACCTTTTGGACTCCAAAACCATTACTCAAAGTTAGGAAAGAACAAATGAAGGTTTTCTGGACAAAAGCCAGGGTCAGTAGTTAAAAACCAAAGGAACTGTCAAATATGCAAAAGTGAAAGAGACTATAGTGGAATGACAAAACCTTCAACGTTATTACAGTGAATGAAGACTACTTTCAACCATCTGGGATGAGAAGAGGTAATGAATTATAAAGTGTAAAGAGAACTGACATTCTGGAATAAACATTTCAAAGAAGAGAGTAAATACCTACTGACTATACAGATAACAGGCTAAAATGTACTTATTTTGTTAATAAAAGTAACCTCAATATTACACAAAACAGTCAATAATAGAGCACAGGGGCCCTGGGTGGCTCTGTCGTTAAACGTCTGCCTTCGGCTCAGGTCATAATCCCAGGGTCCTGGGATCGAGCCCCGCATCGGGCTCCCTGCTCAGCGGGAAGCCTGCTTCTCCCTCTCCCACTCCCCTGTTTGTGTTCCCTCTCTCACTGTGTGTCTCTCTTGTCAAATAAATAAATAAAATCTTAAAAAAAAAAATATAGCACATAGCCAAAAGCCACTCAATCTAACTTGGCTGAAAAACAATTCAGACATGAAACAGAACACAATGAATACATTCCAGACATGTAAGGTTTGTAGACTTCATTCCAATAAGGGACTATGAGCTGATGTCACAGTAGAAAGAACAGGAATAGAGGCCTCCAAGTTTAAATATCCAAGAAAGAAGGAAAGCAAAGACAGAAAGAAATAGCTTACTTAGGAGTAAGGAAAAGAATACAGAAGGTTTTGGAGGGTTGGGGGGGAGGGGATGGATGTGGAATGAAATTCAGTGGCCATAAGAGCAAAGTATATAATACATAGGGGGAAAAAAGTGGGTATCCGCAGATTATCACAATAAACCCTATTTTTATAATCAAGTAATATAACTCTCAATACAGACACACATACAAACCTTAACTCACGTGTATATGTGTTTGTATGTTTGTGGTGTACTTTACTGCATCTACATAAAAGATTTCTGGAAGGAGATAAAAGAAACTCTAAGAAGAGAAAGTGGATGGCGAGAGAACAAGAATGAAAAGGAGCTTTATCTACACTACCTAAACACTCTTTTATTTTTAATTTGAACCATGTACATGCATTACCTATCTTAAGAATTAAAAAAACAACTTTTTATTGGGTACAAAGAAATAATGTACCCATAAAGATGTATCAGCTCGACAAGAGATTTACCTTTTTTCAAAACAAACTATGAGAGCCAGTAAATGAACCACTTTCCCATTACTCTGAATTTTAGCATCATTTCTAAAGCAACTAACCATTAATCCATTGAGCAAGTTCACAAATAATGTCTGAAGGCAACTGTTCATATCTCATAAGTGAAGAGTGATGATGCCAACCAGCCCACATGCCTCACTTCTGTCAGCCCAGTTTAAATATAAAGATTTTTCCTAATAAGATTTTTTTGTTCAGCCGTTTTAGAGTCCTAAAGAGAAAGATTATAACATAAAGGGAAAGGAACCTTCTGGACCTCACACTACCTGTTCCAGTCTTTTTATACTATACAGGCAAGGCCTAAAATTATTGTTTCTGGTTAATTATTTAACCAGCTCTACAATATGGAAATTCTCTTAAACAATGAGCTAGTGGGTTTACTAATAAGACCAGAGAAAGTCTTATTCATAACACCATTTTCCTCTAGTGCTAGAAAGATGGTTTAATAAACTACAGAGGAAATATAAACACAACTTAAAGAAAATGAACAAGAAACTACATGAATAGTTAAGTATTCAAATAAAAAAATCTATTTCAAACGCAATCACCAAATAAATCTAAAATGAGTGGGAAAGAATAATGAAGAGATTTTATACAGAGATGCCTATACAAAACTCAATTCAGAGAACGAACATTGATGATCAGAGCCCCGCTTCCCCATGCCAGATAACTCAGAATTAACTATAAAGAAGTATGCCAGACCCAAGCAAAATATACATTCTAATAGTACAGAGAACATATTATGAATCTGGGAATAAGGCCACAACTTCAGGCAAGACAGTTAAGATAAACAGAGAGCAATAAAATAACCTCTGCAACACAATAAGCGGAACACATTTGGCTAAAAATTAATGCAGTCTTTAGACATTATTACCAGAATGCACATAAAAAAGGGATAATTCTCCAAACGTATTTGACCACTGCTGAAAGAGAAGAGGGGAGAAGGTAGATGGAGGGAAGGAAGGAATTAGCTCCTTCACTCAGCAGAATGAGAAATGTAACTATTCTAAAAAAGAAAGAAATTTGACTACGAAATCACTGTAAAGTAGTAAACCAAAACAGGTAAAAGTGAAAAGTAGAGAACCTGAAGGTTTAAACCATCCAAAATACTAAAATTTGTTCTTACTAATACTGATAATAGTAGCAGTAGTATTAACACCCTTTCCAATCATGCTGTGTGTATAGATAAGATCCTCATCCCCAACTGTGTTTAGGCCACAAACATTTGAGGAATTTAGGTTATTTTTCATACTCACTGCAGCTGTCAAGAACTACAACGTCACTCCACAGAAAAACCTTTGGATAAAAAAAGTTCTCTTCGTGCCATAACTAATACGTATCAGTAAACATGTTGTTCAAACATCTTTGGAGGGAAAACAAAGCTTCAAATTAGGTAGATTTCATTAAACCAGTAGGAGGACCACTAAACCGCAACTAAGAGAATTTTAGATAGAGAAGAGCCATGTGATTTTAACACCAATGTAGTTAACATACAGTGTTATATTAGTTCCAAGTGTACAATATAGTGATTTAAATATGGAATTCCATATACTACTCTGTGCTCATCAAGATAGGTGGACTATTAATTCCCTCACCTATTTCAACCATGCCCCAACCACCTCCCCTCTGGTAACTGACTTCTTACAGTTAAGACTGTCTTTTGGTTTGTCACTTTGTTCGTTCATTTGTTTCTTAAATTACAACAGGAGTGAAATCGTAAGGTATTTGTTGTTCTCTGACTTATTTTGCTTAGCACTATACTCTCTAGATCCATTCCTGTTGTTGCAAATGGCAAAATTTCATTCTTTTTTTCTGGCTGAATAATACCCCATTGCATACCTATATCACTTTTTATGCATTCATTAATCGATGGACATTTGAGCTGTTACAATAATTTGAGTACTGTAAATAATGATGCTATATAGACATCAGGGAGGATGTATCCCTTGGAGTTAGTATTTTTGTATTCTTTGGGTAAATACCCAGTAGTGATTGCTGGGTCCTAGGACAGTTCTATTTTTAAATTTTTGAGGAGCCTCCATCCTGTTTTCCAGAGTGGCTGCACCAGTTTGCATTCCCACCAATGGTGTATGAGAGTTCCTTTTAATAGACATCCTCACCAACACCCGTTGTTTCTTGTCTTGTTGAGTTTAGCCATTCTAACAGGTGTGAGGTGATATCTCATTGTGGTTTTGATTTGCATTTCCCTAATGATGAGTGATGCTGAGCCTTTCTCATGTGTATGTTGGTCACCTGTATGTCTTCATTGGAGAAATGTCTGCTCATGTCTTCTGCCCATTTTTTAACTGGATTAATCATTCTGGGGGTGGGGTGTTGAGTTGTGTAAGTTCTTTATATATTTTGAATACTAACACTTTATCAGGTAATGTCATTTGCAAATATCTTCTCCCATTCAGGAGGTTGTCCTTTTCTTTGCTGTGCAGAAGCTTTTTATTTTGAGGTAGTCCTAATAGTTTATTTTTGCTTTTGTTTCCCTTGCCTCAGCAGACATATCTAGAAAGATGCTGCTACAAAGTCAGAGAAATTACTGTCTGTCCTCTCTTCTGGGACTTTGATGGTTTCAGGTTTCACATTTAGGCCCTTAATCCATTTTGAGTTTACTTTTGTGTATGAGGTAAGAAAGCGGTCCAGTTTCATTCATCTGCATATTGCTGTCCAGTTTTCCCAGCATCATTTGTTGAAGAGACTGTCTTTTTCTCATTGCATATTCTTACCTCCTTTGTCAAGGATTAATTGACCACATAATTATGGGTTTACTTCTGGCTTTCTATTCAGTTCCATTGATCTACATTGTCTATTTCTGTGCCTGTACCATACTGTTTATTACTACAAGCTTTGTAAGCTAACTTTAAGTCTGGAACTGTGATGCCTCCAGCTTTGCTTTTTTTTTCCCCCCAAGGCTGCTTTGACTATATGGAGTCTTTTGTGGTTCCATACAAATTTAAGATTGTTCTAGTTCTGTGAAAAATGTTGTTGGTACCTTGATGGGGATTACATTAAATGTGTAGATTACTTTGGGTAATATAGGCACTTTTAACAATATTTGTTCTTCCAACCCATTAGCATGGGATGTCTTTCCTTTTTTGGGGGGAGGGGTCCTCTTCAATTTCTTTCATCAATGTTTCAGAATAAAGGTCTTGGACCTCTTTGGTTAAGTTTATTCCCGGGTATTTTGTTATTTTTGGTTCAACTGTAAACAGGATTGTTTCCTTAATTTCTCTTTCTGCAGCTTCATTATTAGTATACAGAAATGCAATGGATTTCTGCACACTGATTTTGTATCTTGTGACTTTACTGAATTATCAGTTCTAGTAGTTTTTTGGTGCAGTCTTTAGGGTTTTCTACATATAGTATCATGTCATCTGCAAACAGTGAAAGTTTTACTTCTTCCCAATTTGGGTGCCTTTTATTTATTTTCACTGTCTGATTGCTATGGTTAGGACTTCCAGTACTATGTTGAATACAAGTGGTGAGTGGACATCCCTGTCTTTTTCCTCACCTTAGGGGAAAAGCTCTCTTTTTCACCAAGTATGATGTTGGCTATGGGTTTTTCATATAAGGCCTTTATTAGGTTATGTTCCCTCTAGACCTATTTTGCAGAGAGTTTTTATCATGAATCAATGTTGTACTTTGTTGAATGCTTTTCCTGTATCTATTGAAATGATCATATGGTTTTCATCCTTTCTCTTATTGATGTGACATATCATGTTGTTTTGCAAATACTGAACCACCCTTGCATCCTGGGAATAAATTCCACTTGATTGTGGTATATGATTTTGTTAACGTATTGTTGGATTCAGTTTGAGAATGAATATTTTGTTGAGGATTTTTCCATCATATTCATGAGAAATAGTGGCCTATAGTTTTCTTTTCTTGTGGTGTCTTTACCTGGTTTTGGTATCAGGGTGATACTGGTCTCACAGAATGAGTTTGGAAGTTTTCTTTCCTCTTATTGTTGTTATTATTTTTATTTTTTTATCTTTTGAAAATTTTGAGAAGAATGGGTATCAACTCTTCTTTAAATGTTTGGTAGAATTCACCTGTGAAGCCGTGTGGACCTGAACTTGTGTTTGTTGGGAGCTCAACTTCATTGCTGGTAATCAGTCTGTTCAAATTTTCTATTTCTTCCTGCTTCAACTTTGGTAGGTTCTCTATTTCTAGGAATTTATTCATTTCTTCTGGTTGTCCAATTTGTTGGTATATCATTTTTCATAACACTGTCTTATAATCCTTTGTATTTCTGTGATATCAATTGTTATTTCTCCTCTTTTGTGATTTTGTTTGAGTCCTTTTTTGTTTTGCCTCCCTTTTATTTTTGAGTCTGGCTATAGTCTTACCAATTTTGTTGAGCTTTTGAAAGAAACAGTTCTTTGTTTCATGGATCTGTTCTACTGGTTTCTTTTGTTTCTTTATCATTTATTTCTGCTGCTAATAATCTTTATTATTTCCTTCCTTCTGCTGGTTTTGGGTTTCTTCTTTTTCTCGTTCCTTTTTCTTGCTTAAGGTATGCCTGTATTGCTATGAACTTCCCTCTTAGAACTGTTTTTGCTGTGGCCCAAAGATTTTGTACCGTTGTGTACCATTTTCATTTTTCTCCATATAATTTTTTAGTTCTTCGATTTCTTGGTTGACCCATTCATTGTTTAGTAGGCATGTTATTTAACCTATATATATTTATGCTTTCTTTCCAAGATTTTTTCTGGTGGTTGATTTCCAGTTTCATAGCATCGTGGTCAGAAAAGATGCATGATATGACTTGTATCTTTTTGAATTTGTTGAGGCTTGTTTTGTGGCTTCTTAATACGTGATCTCTTCTGGAGAATGTTCCGTGTGCAATTGAAAATATGTGTATTTTGCTGTTTTAGGATGGAATGTTCTGAATTTATCTGTTAAATCCATCTGGTCTAGTATGTCATTCAAAGTCACTGTTTCCTTGTTGATACTCTGTTTGGATGATCTGTCCAATGATGTAAGTGGGGTGTTAAAGATTTCCAGTATTATTGTATTACTATCAATGAGTTCCATTATGTTTGTTATTAACTGATTTATGTATTTGAGTGTTCCCAAGTTGGGTGCATAAATATTTACATTGCTGTATCTTCTTGTTGGATGTCCCCTTTATTAATACGCAGTGTCCTTCTTTGTCTCTTCTTACGGTCTTTGTTTTAAAGTCTATTTTGACCAGTAGAAGTATTGCTACCCTGGCTTTCTTTTGACATTCATTTGCATGATAAATATTTCTCCATCCCCTCACTTTTAGTCTGCACGTGTCTTAAGGTCTGAAATGAATCTCTTATAGGCAGCATATAAATGTGTCTTGTTTTTTGTTTATCCATTCCCATCACCCCATGTCTTTTGATCGGAGTGTTTAGTCCATTTACATTCCAACTAACTATTGGTAAGTATTTATTGCCATTTTGTTACTTGTTTTGTGGTTGTTTCTGTAGTCTTCTCTGATCCTTTCTTCTCTTCCTTTCATAGTCTGCTGGCTTTCTTTAGTGATATACTTGGATTCCTTTCTCTTTAATTTCTGAATACCTTAGCTCTGTAGTTACCTTAGATTTGTATATAACTTCTACATATAGCAGTCTGTACTAAGTTGATGGTCACTTAACTTTGAACTCATTCCTTACTCCTCTCTCACCCACATACACGGTGTCATACTTCACATCTGTTTAAGTCCCTTGACTGATTTTTACAGGCGTACTTATGTTTACTGCTTTTGTGCTTCTTACTTTTCTTACTCTCACTTACGGTCTTTTCTTTCCACTCAAAGGCTCCCCTTTAAATTTCGTGTAGAGCTGGTTTAATGGTTATGAAGAGGAGCCACTAGATTTATCTCCAGATACTAGCCTATATAATCTTTGTCATTTTCAGCTTCTCTCTTTAACTCCTCAGTCCCAGATAAAGAAACACCAAATTCATAATATTGGTACAGCTCCAAACAGCAGCAACAGAACTGGGAGGTGACCAAATATTTCCTTTCTGTAATTCACTAAAATTTTACTTGGGGCAGCAAAGATATGTTCCATCTCCCAGGACATCAATTTAGAGAGAGTTTACCACCCCCAAAATAGGGTTCACCAACACCTGTCCCAATGACCTGACCATGACCATCTCCATCAAAACACATCTTTCTCACTTCCTGCCCCAGTGCCTGAATTTCCACCATCAGGCTTCTCTTTGAGAATTTACAAAGAAAGGAAAGGAAAGGAAAGGAAAGAAAAAGGAGGGGCGCCTGGGTGGCTCAGTCAGTTAAGTGTCTGCCTTCGGCTCAGGTCATGATCCCAGGGTCCTGGGATTGAGCCCTGCATCCAGCTCCCTGCTCAGCGGGGAGCCTGCTTCTCCCTCTCCCTCTGCTGCTCCCCCTGCTTGTGCTCTCTCTCTCTCTCTCTCTCTCTCTCTCTCTCTGTCAAATAAATAAATAAATAAATCTTAAGGAAAAGGAAAGGAAGGAAACAAGGAGAGGAGGAGAATGCAAATATCTTCAAATAAAGCAAAAGTAAAAAGTGGGGAAAGGGGGTTCTATTTGACTTTTTCAACTAACTTTTTTTTTTCAAGACTTTATTTATTTATTTGAGAGACAGAGAGCACAAGCAGGGGGAGTGGAAGGGAGAAGCAGGCTCCCCGCTGAGCAGGGAGCCCAATGCAGGACTCGATTCCAGGACCCCAAGATCATGACCTGAGCCGAAGGCAGCTGCTTAACCAACTAAGCCACCCAGGCACCCTTTCAACTAACATTATAACTAATAAATTATGACAGCTAAAACGGGAATGTTTTCAGTTTTTTCCCTAGTTGCAGAAAATGCTTAAGAATTAAATTCTTTCCATCATATTAATTTGTTTTTGTTGCCTATTACAGTTTGCTCTGGTAGCAAGCACCAGTAGATAAAAGGAATGAACCACATAGCAAATTAACGTTAATGGAAAAAACCTGGAATAAGTTCATTACAGTTAACATGACCTCTTGTTAGTAGCAGTAATTTTTTATTACATACACAGAGTAAAGTGAGTTCTTCCTGATTTCAAAATTGTTGCTGGCTTCTATGATAAAAACTGAACAAATTTCTGTGATAAGGCCTCAGGATCACTGAAAGCTGTAAGGAGACTGCTAACTTTGACCTACACTTCATCACAGGAAAGGCCAGCTGCTGGGGTTCACCAAGTTAGATTCACAGCTTAGTTCTGTTGGGCAGCAGCAACCATACAGGATAAGCCATTCTGGTTTGGTAGGTATACCAGAGAAGTCAGGAAAAGCTTGCATGATATGAACTAAAATACATGATGTTCAGCTACAAGCACTACCCCAAAAAGCAGTAAGAGCAAAAATCTATTATAGATAAACAAAGTAACTAATGTTGGTTAAAACAAGCCACTTCAATTACAACCTCTGCTACAACTTTTTTGCAATTCCTTCAAGGTCAAGCAGGCCTACACTATAGCTATATGATACTACCATATATTATGAGCACCATTATTTCAACCAAAATCCCTCCCTGTATCCATTACATTCCTCTGCCCACCAGAAAAATCTAAGAAGATTATGTCATTAATAAAAAACCTGATTCATTTTCATAGTTCTTAGAGTTGTATCATCAAATTCTAGGTGATTATATGCAAAATCTTCAAGTGAAAAATCCAAAGTATTTAAAACATGATAATTTAAGGACTAACAATATGCATATTGCACAGATCTACCACTTTTCACAGAGACAAAATAAAAATGAAGAATAGTGAATTGAAGTGATACATGTTCAATCTGGTATCTGAGTTTTTGAACTACTTTTGATTCAAAAACCCTTAAATGAAATAGCCACACAAAACTGCAGGCCATTAGTCTGTTCAATACAGAGCCAGGAGATTTAAAAAGGCCAACTTGGTGCACAATGTAGGCTTTTAATGTAACCAGTGTCATTCTGATGGCAGTAACAGACACAGACCCCATTTCAAAGTGGGAAAAACATTCTTTACTACATATAGGATACACAAATTATCTTGGCTCCTATCCCCTATAGGAAATATAATTTAAAATACTGATCACATCATTAGCATGGATACACGTACGTAAACACATATATACGTGTATGAAAAAATATGCAAATGTTTTAAATAGCTTTAAGATATATATTTATTAGGGTGCATATTAAGATACAATTCATATATAAATCACCCAATTAAAGTATACAATTCCATGGGTTTTTTTTTTTTTTAGTATATTGAGATATTTGCAACCACTACCATTAGAACATTTTCATCACCTATATCCTCTAGCTATCACTTCCCCCCACATCCTTGCATGTGAATATTTAAGGGTTAAATTTTAAATATCTAGGATCGTGACCACACTTGGTTATAAGCTTAAAAGTTATAAATGTGTTGTCCTTTCCTTACAAGTAATTTTTAGTATTCAGCCTAGATTTGCTCCTTAAACCTCAAGAATCACAAATTTATCCTTTCTCTTTCAAAAGACTCTTCAGATAATTCCTGTTTGCAATAAAGGGTACAAAAGCAATCAAAACTCCAAAGTATTCTCCCTCATACAAATCCAAAACATTTCAGCCAGCTATCAACAATTAAATAAAAACACATTAAAGCAATGCCCATAAACACATCTCAAAATGTTTCTATCCAGTATTACCTACATGAAAAGTAACTACCCATATTCTATGGCATGTACCTTTCTTGGGTTTAGCAAAGTAGAAACTGGTACCAAGTCCAAGAGTGCCGAACTTAACAGGGCCTTAAAAAATGTTAGACACTCTCTTCCTCCACCCACATTAAATATACACCCCCTAAAACTGTTGATTCACCGGATTCTCAGCTGCCAAAGAAAGTAGACTAGCTTAGCGTTTGACATTTCCTTTTGGCAGTCATTAGTCCTTAATGTGTCACTGTCTAGAGGCTAAATGGAATAGTTTCCTTTCTACTTTAGCAGATCATTCTCTCGGGCCTGAGGAAACCTATCAAAGGCTAAATCCACCCTACAAAAAAGGTGCCAACTGAAGATGTTATAATATGAAAATAACAATATGATCAAAACACCTCTCTCCACAAGCCCCTAATCTAGAGTCTGAGCAGTAACTTTCTACACAGGAGCAAATTAAAGGGGAAAAGGCAAACATTTCCCAAGACCTCTGACAATGTCAGTGAGCCACCCACTAACAGGGGAAAACAGGACAGTTTCTAGCCAGTCTTGCTTGTAAAATGATTCTTTAATACCTCTTCATTCCCACCAAGCCCAGAGATTCGCCATCCCCTGCACACTAATTTACTCCTCATTCCAAATCTATTGTTGTTTCTCCCCTCGCCCACTCCTCAATGCCAATCAATGTCAACCTTGTCTTTCCGTCTTTGTATATCCTATTTAATATAAATAGTTTTATACTTGCTTCAGTGCTTTATAATAAAACAATTTCATTTGTGTTTTTTAAGCTCCACTGTACCAGTATTATCTCTTCTAAGCCAGATCTCATTCTTATTTTTGCCCACAGAAAGAGTACTAAAAAAGGAAAAACAGAGAAAGATAATAGTAGACAGGATGTTTATATTCAGGTAAGGCTTTCTCTAGCGATAGGCCATGTCTTCATAATCAACAGCAAAAGCAAGGACTCTGAAATCATGTTGACCAACAAAACAGCATTTAAGCCAACTAAAACTATATTGAGCCAACTTCCAATTAATAGGAAATCTCAAGAAGACAAATTATCCCGCCCCCTCCAGAAAGCCATGATTACTACCATTTATTAAATTCCATTCAATCAGGTGAAGAGCAATGTAAACATTACTACTAAATTATACAAGAGTCAAGTACATAATAAAAAAAGTTTCTTACTATACAAAATAGAGCTTTAAGATATGACTCAGGGGAGGGCAATGGCTCTTGGAATGCTTGAGGAACTGGATCACGAATGCCTAAATGATTAAGCAATAACCATTTCTGACCTTCTAATAAAAAGTGCTTACTAAGAATTTAGCCAAGAAAACTGTCATCCAATGACTACACTAGTTCTGTTTTCTTCTCAAAAAAAAAAAAAAAAAAAAAATCAAATTTACTGATAAAGGGGTTACTGCCAAGGACACATGTGTACAAGAACCCAAGCACAGGTAGGCAAATAGCCTTAGGAGTGGCCATACAGGAAGCCTTAGATCCTCTTAGCTGGTTGCACCCTTCTCCAACCTCAAATACCTGACCCATTCTTACCGTCTATGCTGCCTATCTAATTCATAGCTGCTGCTCAACCACAAATTCACCTTGCCATGACCCCGCATGACTCTACCTAATGTCATAATTTCCTGCTTCAGTTCCCATTTACTAATTGCACCATTTTCTCATTATTTTCCCATACAAATTCTTAAGAGAACCTAATTGGCCCAGAAGAAAACATAGGCCAGGCTATGAACTGGAAGATGGAGTCGGGGATGGTTGGGATAAAACAAGGCCTTCTAGAGTTTGCAAGACAGACAAACGCCCTCAGAAGGGCTGTACACATGGTAGGGAATGTGTCCTTAGACATCTAATATCCTGATGAGGTATTATTATCCTGGCCTACTCAAATAACCATAATGATGATGATATGTCTTTCTTTTTTAACTTAATATGGGATGTTCCAAACATATCCAAAAGGATTGAGAATAGTAAATGAACTTCCTTATGCAACATGACCAAGTTTAACAACCATCAACCCTCTGTTTTCTTGTTTCATCTGTGATATATCCACAACACTGGGTCATTTAATAAGGGATTCTCCTATACGTCCAATTCCCCATAAACCTATATTCATATCTAGATGTTAAAATCTTGTCAACTCTTGAGAGTTAAAAGAACTAGCACCTGACCAAAGCCTCAAATCAAAAAACATGTAATTACTGACATTTATCATCATACCCTATAACTAATATAATTCTTGATTCTGAGTGGTTTTAAGAAAATGGATAATTTTGCGCTGCCTTGGGAAACGCTAGTCAAAAAAATTAGTTTGATTTTAGCTTCTAGAGTTTGCCAAAATGAAAGAGCTGTAGAAAGCAAAGAACTAGGCAATGGAGTCAGTTTTAAAAAATACTGATTAGAAATTTTCAGTTTTAAAATTGCATTTTTTTCTGAATGCTATAAAATTTAATACTGTTTTGAAAAAGAAAAACCAACAAATGTCCTCCTAACACTTTGAGTCCGTTTCCTCAATTAAGAAATTTTAAGGGGCACCTGGGTGGCTCAGTCAGTTAAGCATCTGCCTTCGGCTTGGGTCATGATCCCAGGGTCCTGGGATCGAGCCCCACATCGGCTCCCTGCTCGGTGGGGAATCTCCTTCTCCCTCTCCCTCTGCCTGCTGCTCTGCCTACCTGTGCTCTCTCTCTACCTGTCAAGTAAATAAATAAAATCTTAAAAAAAAAAAAAAAAAAAAAAAGAGCCGGGGGTGGCTTGAAAAAAAGAAAGAAAGAAAAAAATTTTAATAGTCTAGGGATGCCTGGGTGGCTCAGCTGGTTAAGCGCCTGCCCTTGGCTCAGGTCATGATCCCAGGGTCTTGGGATGGAGTCCCACACTGGGCTCCTTGTTCAGTGGGGAGCCTGCTTCTCCCTCTCCCTGCCACTCCCCCTGCTTGTGCTCTCTCTCTCTCTGACAAGTAAATATATAAAATCTTAAAAAAAAAAAAAAAAAAAAGAAATTGTAATAGTCTAAGAAAAACCTGTTTTGAAAAAGGGGGCGGGGCGCAAGGGGATCCTTTATTACAACAGAAGTCACTAAGGGTATATATATGAACAACCAACTTTTAGAAGTCAAACAATTTTCCCATATATATAATGTCTTTTATCTATTTTTCACAGTAGAGAATCTTAAAAAAAAAAAAAAAGGCAAGATAAATATGTTCTGCTTCCCAGCAACAAGTATATTTATTATTATGAGCTTTAAAGATTGTAATTGGGTATCACTGGTCAAATATTTATGATTTTCCTTATATAGTATTTCAGGTTATTTTATACAAAGGAATAATAAGCAATGTTCATATAGACACAAAACAAGGGCAAGCCAAAACATAAATCTTTTCATTCCTAGAAGAGGAGTTTCATATTTGAATCTACAAAACCAATAATTCTCCCTCAAAGTAGAAAGAAGTAATTCAGGACAAGTATTCTCTGGCATTAAATTTAAAGGACAATTAGCAAGGAAGCCTTGAAATAAGATGCTACGTTGCATTCTATTTGGTAGACAATTAGAAAATGCAAATTTTTTATAAAACCAAAAGTCAGACAATCTGCAACTGGAGTAAAACTGAAACAGGAGGCCAATCATTTCAACACATCTGAAAATAACACTTATAAGACAATTTACTGCCCAGATGTTGTTTTACTATAAATCACTAAATGAAAATATCTTTCTTATAGTATGTCTCCAAATCATGCCAATATGAACAGGTCCCAGTGCCATTTTCAGAGATGACCAAACAAAATCAGTTCTAAGCAATCTTTGGTTCTAAATATCCAATATTGCACTTTAAAGCTATTTAGTGACTGTCAAGCACTTACTTAGCAGTCATCAGATGTGAACACAGATTCAACCCAAAATAAACAAAGAATAAGGACATTCAGTCAGAGAAGAAAACATCACATTCTATAGACTTTCACCCTTCTAATTTTATATTATGACTAAGAAACACAAAAACCAAAGTAACTTTCAAGAAAGCAGACCTGAAATGAGAGAAAAGGAAATTTCCTGGCACAAGGCTATACCTGTCTCTGGCAAGGACAGTTTGGAAACTCAAGAGTTTTTATTAACTATCTTAAGTCCTCTAAAATATGTAATCTAAAAACAAATGTTAAGATCAATGGACAGAAAATATTAAGGTAGAAAGTTATGACTGATAAGCTTAATTTTACATGTTTGTCATATATGAGCATTCTAGGTAAAATAAACAGGTAACCTCCCAAAACACCTAGTTTGCCACATTTAAACAGTAACAATATTTTAAATGAATTTCTTATTATCAACACGTGACAATTTTGCCAAAAGCAAAGCCTACTTTCGGACCAAAAAGAATAAATGAGGAAAAAGGAACAGTATTACAAATGCATCTAAAACAATGCCAATTTTCGGGGCGCCTGGGTGTTCAGTCGGTTAGGTGTCTGCCTTCAGCTCAGGTCATGATTCTGCGGTCCTGGGATCGAGCCCCGGAACGGGCTCCCTGCTCAGTGGGGAGCCTGCTTCTCCCTCTCCCTCTGCCTGCCATTCCCCCTGCTTGTGTGCTCTGTCACATAAATTAAAAAAATCTTTAAAAAATAATAAAATAAAAAAATAAAACAATGCCAATTTTCAAGTGTATAGCACTTTATGTTTTTACGTTCACATCAAATATGCTATCTATTCTCCCCTTCCCTCCCACCCCCCCCCAGTTGAGGAGGGAAAAAGACCCATCTTGCCGCTATGCTTCAATGCCTGAACTAAAGGATGGGGTAGTGCCACTTTGGCTCTTCGCTATAGGAAGAGAGCAGCAAGGAATGGAGTTGTCACACAAAGCCAGGAAGGACCTGTCACTCTTGAGAACAGCCTCAGTCTCTGCCTATGCAGATCCCTGTTTACCTTGTTCGTGGCTAAACTTCATTTATTGCTCTTAGGCATTTTCCTATTTTTTGCAATACCACCAACCATTATCCCATCTTCATCATTTTACTTGGTCTTATTTGATAGGTTCTCTGTGCCTTTAAACAAAATCAGGTGGAGGGGCAGCGATTAATAATCCAGTTTTACCGTTGAGAAAGCAGCTCTAGGGAAGGGAACATTTGATCAAGCTTAGTAAGTCCTATTCTCTCTGGAAGCATCAGCTTATTGGCCACGGTCCATGGCATCACATGTGAAAAGTACCAGCAGGAGTAGCCCTGGACTAAAACTCAGAAGCCTCAGCTCTAGTCCTAACTGTCTTTACCTGAGTATTATCATGCCAAAGTTATCCCTACTTTCAGGCTGTTCTGAAAATAGGTAGCTGGGTTTTGCTTCTGGTTAAGAAGGAATAAACCCAATCTACCCTATCACAATGACTGCACCCAAAAACCATGGACAGAATGCACAGAGTAGCAATCTGAGAATTGAAGTGAGAAAGGGCCAAATCCACAATCATAGCTGTAAACTGCAACATTCCTTTCTCAGTAATAATTAAGAGCAAGCTGGCAATAGACAGACAGACAGACAGACAGATAGATAAGCAATATATGGAAGAACTGAACCAAACTGATCAACCAATACCATCAACAAATTGGATCTAATTGACATTTATAAATCACTCTCTCCAACAATAGCACAATTCATATATTCTTTCCAAATGCGGATACAACACTCACAAAAGTAGCACTGGGTCATAAAACAAGCTCTAATGAACAATTAAAAGAAATGAAATGATGCAAAGTATGTTCTTTGGTCACATTAAGTTTTAATTAAACTAGAAACAAAAGAAATATAACAAAAAAATTTCCATCTAGTTGGAAATTAAATAACATACTGCCAAATAATCCACTGGCCTGAGGAAGACTCAAGGAAAAATTTTAAAATATTTTGAACTAAACAAAAAAGACAATATATCGAAATTTATGGGATGCAGACAAAGTAGACCTTATATGAAAATCTACCCTAAATCTTTACAAAAAAAAAAAGGTCTCAAACCGATAACCTGAATTCTCACCTCAAGAAACTGGAGAACAAAATAAACCCAAAGGGGGGGGCGCCTGGGTGGCTCAGTCGTTGGGCGTCTGCCTTCAGCTCACGTCATGATCCCAGAGTCCTGGGATCGAGCCCCGCATCGGGCTCCCTGCTCAGCGGGAAGCCTGCTTCTCCCTCTCCCACTCCCCCTGCTTGTGTTCCCTCTCTTGCTATGTCTCTCTTTGTCAAATAAATAAATAAAATCTTTAAAATAAAAAATAAACCCAAAGGAAGCAGGAGAAAAAAAAAAAACGATAAAGCGCAGAAATCAGTAAAATTGAAAATAACAGAGAAAACTCAGTAAAACCAAAAGTTGGTTATTTCAAAAGATCAATAAAATTGATAAACCTATAGCCAGACTGACCAAAAAAAAAAAGAGCAAATACAAATTACCAACACTAGGAATAAATTAAAGAATATGGCTACAGAATCCCCACAAACATTAAAAAGATAGTAAAAAGAATCCTACAAAAAACTCTGCATATAAAATTTGACTAACTGGATAAAATGGACAACTCCTTTAAAGCCATAAACTTCAAAAATTTATGCAAGAAGAAACACAAAACCTAAATAGTCTTATATCCATTAAAGAAATTGAATTGGTAACTCAGAACCTTCAAAAAAAAGTATTGGGCTGGACTACATTAAATCTCACCAGACTTCTAGAAAGGGCCAGATAGCGAATATTTCAGGCTTTAGTGGCCATTCGCTTTTAGTTTTAGATGTCTGTCACATACGGACATTCTAGATCACAACTATTCGACTATGCCACTGTAGTGGAAAAACAGCCATAGATGATAAATAAATGGGCAGAGCTGTATTCAATAAAATTTTATTTACAAAAATAGGAAGCCAGACTTAACCTGAGAACGGTAATTTGTCAAACCCTGCACTAGGTAATTAATGTCACCTTTAAATTCTAAATCTTACAATTCTACACTTCCATGGTCAAAAATCACTTGGATAAACAGTTCAAGAAAAGGATGACGCAAACACTATCACACAGAGGTAAGAGACCATATTTTGACCAACACTTGTTAGAAATATATATTATAGTAAGCAAAACAAAAAAAACACACAACTTATCACTTCAGTCAAACTAGTCTTGAATGAATCATTACCTTAAAAAGATGAATCAAGGCCTTATTAAAGTGAAAAATCCTCAATGTTCCCATATTAACAGTACCTTGGAAATACACACAGTATATAATTATAAACAAAATCTAAGGGGTGCCTGGCTGGCTCCAGTTGGGACCCTTGGTCTTGGGGTTGTGGATTTGAGCCCCATGTTGGGTGTAGAGACTACTTAAAAATAAAATCTTTAGGGGCATCTGGGTGGCACAGTCAGTTGAGTGCCCCCGATTCTTGCTTTCAGCTCAGATCATGGTCTCAGGGTCCTGGGATTGAGCCCCACGTCAGGCTCCGTGCTCAGCGCACAGTCTCCTTGGGATTTTCTATCCCTCTCCCTGTCCCTCCCACTAGTGCAGGCATGCTCTTTCTCTAAGAACAATAAACAAATCTTTTTAAAAAATAAATAAATAGGGGCGCCTGGGTGGCTCAGTCAGTTAAGAGGCTGCCTTTGGCTCAGATCATGCATGATCCCAGGGTCCTGGAATCAGCTGCTTGCTCAGCAGGGAGCCTGCCTCTCCCTCTTCCTCTGGCTCCCCCTGCTTGTTCACTCTCTCTCTGTCAGATGAATAAATAAAATCTTTATTAATAAATAAATAAATAAATAAAATCTTTTTTAAAAAACTAAAAATCCAAGATGCATGAAACTAAGGGGTCTAAGTTTACTTTAAACTTTTTCATTATGACCATAAGAAACACTGTCCAAAAAATGTGGGGCAAAATATAGAAGAAAATTTATACTGCCTACCACCCCACCACCTAGGGACAATTACTAATATTGATATATTTGGAGGTTTAACCTTTTAATCCAAAAACATTTTTTGATATAAAATCTTTTCAAGCCTGCCCAATATCTGAAGAGCATAAAATAATACCAAGGATAGTCTAACAGCCATCTCATGGAGGCTAAAACCTGATCAATCTGCAGCTGACACTGGGCAGGCTTCCATATCTACTCCATCATCCTAATCTCAAGAGACCATTCCACTATTGCTCCATTAGGCGAGCAGCATTCCAGACATGCATCTTTCTGTATATAAAAGGTTAAAAACTTGCCTGTTAAATACCGCAATTTGTAATGCCAGAGTAGCACGCACCGGGAAGAACCTTGAACCTCTCAGAAAGCAACACAAAATATAACTTGAGGAGAGGTCCTCCTCAGAGTTAAGTTTTAAACCTCTTGCCCCCAATGTAAGAAAAATCACACAATCTTTGACAAATAAGATTTCCAAATTAAATAAATGCTGCTCCACCAATAGAAACAAGTCCTACATGTGCTCCAATTTTGCATGCAATGCAACATCTATTTATGTCTAAATTCTCCCAAATATGCTAGGCAGCTCACAGAAAAGCCTACACTAACAAATCAATAAAATCATATGCAAGCACAGCTAGAGAACTATGGCCTAGCAATACAGGCGAGAGTTTATTACAAGAAACCCATAGGTTCAAATAAAGATGGAAATCAAAGCATATTGTATAACAAACCTCAGCCACGTAGCTGCACATCACAGAGCCAACTGAAACATCTATGACACTCAACATCAGAAAGTCTAGCTTTGGGAAGACACTGTAAAAACCTTTCCTGTTGGCTCACTTCAAGCAGCTATACCAGACCTGGGTTTATCTTATTTAGGGTAGAGTATTTAATTTCAGAACAGTCATTTATAAACCAATACAGTGGAAAGCTCCGCAGCCATTAAAGATGATGATGTAAAACCACATTTGCTATAGTAAAGATGCACAATGATAAAGGTATTAAGAGCCAGACTTTCAGGTCAGAGATCTCAGCTGTATGTTTATGTATTTTTGAGCAAATAACTCAATATAGGTTATTATGGCAGCAAAACAGGTACAAACATATGTCTTTTAGGACAATGGCTGCCATATGGTACACAGTATGATAGTACAGATAACCCTTATTTTTATTGTTAATAAAAAAAAAAGAAATGGTAAGAAAAAAATAGGTATGTGTGTGCGTACAAACATATGCACAAAGGCGGCTGGAATGTTGGACACCAAAAATAGGTGGTAGGATTACACGTTATATATAATGAACTTAGAATTATATTAGGGGTGCCTGCGTGGCTCAGTCGTTAAGCGTCTGCCTTCCGCTCAGGTCATGATCATAGTGTCCTGGGATCCAGCCCCGCATCAGGCTCCCTGCTCAGCGGGAAGCCTGCTTCTCTCTCTCCCTCTCCCACTCCCCCTGCTTGTGTTCCCTCTCTCTCTGTGTCTCTGTCAAAAAAATAAAATCTTAAAAAAAAAAATTATCATCAGAAAAAAAGTAAGCTGTTCTAATTTTGAAAATAAGAAATGCAGCTACAAAATAATGTAGTTACAAGCTCTTCGAAAACAACTCCTTCAAAAGCTGGAAGCTCTGGCTATAGTAAAGTGATTCCAGGAAGGCATTTGCAAAACTGAGAAGAGATTAGCATCTAAATTAAGTGCTTCTCTTCACTAAAGTAACAATATATCTTTGAAAGTGAATATTAACTGCATCCTAGTCATACATTCCATATCAAACTATTATCCAAATCAAATAAAAATTTTATGCCTGCTATATTAACATAATCAAACCCCTCAAATATATACCCAGGGCAATACAAAAAAAAAAAGAAAGCCCAGTTATTGCACTCCTCTTTTAGGATCCTAATTACCAATGCATCCAATGTTTTTGGGCAAGAACAAAGATAAACTTATCTTTAAGCAACATCATCCTCACCAGGTTCTAAGCTATACCAATTTTCTTCTGTCTGAAACTATAGTTTTAGGTATAAAAAATACAAGCTATGATAGCTACCATGTATGAATATGGTACCATTTTGGACATTCAATGAGGAGGTTAATGCCAAACTTACCTACTCACCTTAGCTGGCTGGTTACCCAGTAGTCAGAACTACCCAAGAGATATAAAATGTGACCAAGTAACAAAAACTACATATAATTTTAAATTTTCTAGTAGCTGTAAATAAAAAGAAACAGGTAAAAAGTTTAAGAACAGATTATATTTAACCCAATATACCCAAAATACTGCGAGGTATTGAGATATTTTACATCCTTTTTCTGTGTACTCAGTTTTTCAAATATGGCAAGGAATTTATACTTACAGCACATCTCAGTTTAAACAGTCACATTTCAGGTACTTGACAGCCACATCTGGCTAGTGGCTACCACACTGGATGGCACACAACTAGAGCTACTCAAGCCCAAAGCCTGCGCTTGTTCTCATCAATTTTAAGTCCTAACTCCAGTCAGTCAAACATGACCATGAACCACTGACCAAGACTGCTCAGGCCAAAATCAAACGAAATTCATTTCAAAGATTGAGGGCCTTCTATATTTCAGATACTGTGTTAAGTATTTTCAGATCTGGAGGATAAGGGGTAGGGAGGAGTTCTGCTTATCTATTTTTTGAGAGGTCAGGAGGCTTGAAGATGAGTGTGGTAACAGAAACAAACAAGCATGGTCACAGTAAATTCTACTGGGAAAACAACTCAAAGCACATGCTCTAATAAAGGGAGAAAGGAACATATTGACGATCAGCATATTCCTCAGCAGAATGAAGGGTGTGAAATATAGAAATCAACTGCATGAAGTACAAGGCTCTTCAGAATGTTGTTTTTCACTGGCATTGAATAACTTCAGAGAACATTCTAACACACATCTGAGCTCCAAAGTCAGCTATGTATTTAAGAAAGAAAAATTTAACCCATTAACCTTGCAGCTTGTTTTAACCCATTATCATAATGGTTTGAACCCTAATTATGTATTTTGTTATATGCAGGGAACAATAAAAGGGTTAAAACTATTTTAAAATAAAATTAAAAAAAAAAGCCCACTACATACAAGAAAGGGAAAAAAAATTGGAATGCCTATTCCTAATGTTAATAGTGGTGGTTCAGTAATTCAATGTGTATGTATGACTTTCAATTATGAAAAAATAAACAAAGTGGTAACAATTTTTTTCAAATTCAATTCCATTTCATTTTAATTTCAATCCATTTGCTTTTAAAGCCTTTTAAGATTAGGACACACATCCAAGTTGTTTTTCCTTCTCTAGAACCCTCCCAGGAGTAACCTTAAGTTGACAGAGCATGAACAAATTAAACTTAACCACAATAACCACATTTCATTTCAAGGAAACCTGGAAGTCATTTGTGGGACTACAAAGATCTACTGAATGTCAAAAGACCTCTATTGTCATGCATCTGAGGCATTTCCATAACGTTCAGTAAGTAGGGGTCAAATGCATTACTTTTAACATCAATATCTCTTAGCTCTCAGTACAGTAAGTTAGCAATACAGCCAAGAGTTACCTCCAACTCTAAACCGCAATGCAAGCAGGAGCATTAAGGCTGTTGGCCTCCTGGCCCTTGAAGCCTTTAAAAGGGAGTTTGGCTCTCACCTGATGAATCAAATTTAACTCTACTGTGACCTAGGACACCACTTTCCCTCACTGCTTATTTCAGAGTACTTGGTTTAATTTTTTCTACAAATGTCATCATATACTGAGATCTACAGGAAGTAGTGGTAAATCACCCATGGCCTCCTTCCCTATAACCTTCTAAAATGTAAGGCCCATAAAGGCAAGGATCTTTTGATTTTTTTTCACTAATATCCCTAGCACCATGAATATGCAAAATTGTCTGTTTCATTCATTCCCCGTCAGCATGAGTTACTCTATAAAGCAATTACTTACTGAATACCTCTTCTAGTATTATACCAGTCCCTGAAAGTATTTTTAAATCGTTCCTGTCGTTCGTTCATTCATTCATTCATTTTAGAGAGGGAGTGGAGAGGGGCAGAGAGAGAGGGAGAGAGAATCTTAAGCAGACTCCAGGCCCAGCCACCCAGGTGCCCCAGTTCCTGTCTTTTACAAGCTTAAACATAGTTGCAGAAATTACATGGATAAAGAAATACAATTAAGCAACAATTCAAGGAAGTCAACAATTACGCACAAAACTCCAAACAGCAAAGAAATAATGCAGGATGGCGCTGTTTTAAAGAGCCTCCAGCAAATAGATGGAGGAAAAAAATGTGGGCCTTGAAGCAAGAGCAGGTTAGGTTTTCAAGAAGTAGGAAGAGAATTTGAAACACAGAATGAACTACGTCCTACTGAAGGGATGAACACAGACTCGCCTAAGGAAGCACAACAGACTAGACAACAAAGAAAGTGAGTAGAGCCTAGAATAAAGCAATGGCAGTGGAGACAGTAGGGACAAATGCAGTAAAGCATCAGGAGTTTCTCCACCTTAACTATACACTGGTATCACCTGAGAAACTTTTAAAAAATACTGTCACCTGGGGACACATGGGTGGCTGAGGTCATGATCCAAAGGTCCTGGGATGAACACCCACATCATTGGGCTCCCTGCTAGCAGGTAGTCTGCACCACTCCCCCCAACTCATGTGCCCTCACCTGAGCTCTCTCTCAAATAAATAAATAAAATCTTAAAAAAAAAAAAAATACTGTCACCTGGACCTCAATTCAGTGACCCTGATTTAAATGAGGTACAAGCTAGACATCAAGATTTTTTTAAAGTTCCCCAGGGATTCTAATGTGCATCCAAAGTTCAAAATCACTGCCTTAGAGGAAAACCCAACAGAAACCTGGTAAATGACCACACAGGATGAAGAAGGAAGATTAGAGATGACAGCAAGATTTTAAGAGTATGTACCTAGAAAAAAAATGACATTACTGAGAGAAGCCAGGAAATGAAAAAAAATAAAAATATATCAGGCGTGCCTGAGTAGCTTAGTTAAGTGGCCAACTCGGTTTTGGCTCAGGTCATGATCTCAGGGTTATGAGACTGAGCTCTGTGTTGGGCTCTGTGCTAAGCAGGGAGGGAGGCTGCTTCTTTTCCTCCTGGTCTCCCTCTCCCTCTGCCCCTCCCCCACTCACGCACAGACAGGCACTCTCTCTCTCTCTCTCTCTCTCTCAAATAAATAAATAAATAATAAAAATAAAAATACATCAGTCGCTCTGTATTTGACCACTCTGTCAACAAAGTTCCATGTAGTGAACCAGTTTTAATTAAGCCAGATTGTCTTAATTTTCCACATATCATAATTATTTGCCTAATATTTTTTTTTTTTTTTTTTTTAAAGATTTTATTTATTTATTTGACAGAGAGAGACACAGCGAGAGAGGGAACACCAGCAGGGGGAGTGAGAGAGGGAGAAGCAGGCTTCCCACGGAGCAGGGAGCCCGTTGCGGGGCTCGATCCCAGGACCCTGGGATCATGACCTGAGCCGAAGGCAGACGCTTAACGACTGAGCCACCCAGGCGCCCCTATTTGCCTAATATTTTTAAGAGAAATAATCAAAACTTAAAGTGAGCCATTTTCAAAAAATCAAGGTAGAGCTAAAGAATGTAAAATTAATCCTCCATAAAGACCTCTGAGGTTTCCCAGCTAGAAATAACCTCATCCTCCTTGCAATCCCCATGGCATTTTAGCAGCACGATGGCACTCCCCATAAATGTTCTGTAGAGACCCTGTATTAGAAGGAAAAGACAGTGCCTCATTCCTCCTCTACCCAGCGCCCAGCATGGGTTTGCTTGTGACACATACTCAGTATGAAGTTAGCAATAGGCAGATAACTGCTGGTTAAATTCTGATTGTTACTAAAGGTTCTAAATGCTTTTGAAAGCTTCCGAAATAAGCAAAAATCTCACCTCAATTCCTTCTGCTTCTTGCAGACCCTATGAGGTTTTAAGCTTTCAAGTGTGCTTCACTGCCCTCCCCCAGCTTTATCTTCATTCCATCACCTGCTCAATGTTATGTGAGTCAATACAAGGGAACTAAAAATTTTTATCTTTAAGAAAAACATGCCCAGAGTCCATCTTCTAAAATATAATCTGAATCTCAAGATAATTTCTTTCAAAACCTCCACCATAATCTTTAAATTTCAGCCAAAGAAAGATCATGGTTCTAGCTTTCACTTACATAATAAAATGTTATGTAAGAGTGATGTTACGGTCTCCATGTCTTCAAGCATAAATGAGTGTTTCCTACCTTTACTTACATCTGTGGCACAAACTGAAAATAGTATTTGTATGATACTCTGGAGAGGAACTAGGTTACTCATGACCAGGGACAACTAGGGCAAGATCCAACCAAGCCCAAGACTCAAGGGATTGTTAGGAAGCTCTTACATGCAGAATGGTTAAGAAGCTCTCATATGGAGCAATAAGAAGAAATTTATCAAGTATTCTTCCCAGCCAAAGACTGCTTTTAAAGCATTTTCCTAATTATAACTACATTTTATATTTTTGTCCTTCAGTACTATATGTGATAGCAGATAACTGATCCACACACATACCGAGTCCTTTGTTTCCCTGTTTAAAATTCTAATATAGTGAACCATTCTTCAAATTATCCATTTTTTTATATTTTGATTTTCAAGCTTAGGTACGGATTTTTAAATGTGCCCCACATTTTCACTGACTTATCAACTGCTTTTTCCATCTGATTTAACTAAGCCTCTAAGCTCATTTTTCTGAGGTAGACTGCATACGATCAAAACATGGCAATGGCTTAAAAAAAATTCAATATGGTCACTAATTTCACAATATGGTAGAAAAAAGATAAACACACTAAGGCATTCATCTTCACCCTAGGAATTCCATTATGACTCAACATTATATGTTCACTTATATAGGCATATAAGTGAACGAGTAAGATATATGGCAAATGAATAAATGAAAAAGTACCAAGATCTTTCCCTGAAAAGCATTAAACAAGCAAAAATCACAAGTGAGAACTAGTTTGTATTGTTCTCTTCCCTTTAAAATGATTTTATATAAATTTTATTTAACTTACTCCTTTTCTGCGGCAGTAAACATTGGGTACAAGGTCTAAATTATAGTAACTCTAAGCATTAAATAACTGCAATTGCACAAGTATCATGGAAAGAAAAAGGAAGGTAATGACAATAGAGATAAAAATCAACAAGTACAGTATTATCTATGGGAAAAAAAATTTTCTAGAGCATTGATTTTTAAACACAAACCTTAAAAATTCAAAACCACTACTCAGTTCATCTAATACTCAGCTGTAGTTGGTAATTACCACTTCTTATGAAATTCTATATGGTCCATGAAAAAAACTACCAACTATAAATATTTTCAGCATTCCCTTTTGCCCAAAATTAGATGGCAGCCTAGATGTGATAATGGAACTTTAGGGATATTGAAGGTCATTATCCTTAGTACATGGGTGCTAAGGTGTTTAGAGCTGAACCAACCCAATACCTGCAACTTACATCCAAATGTTAAATAGAAAAAAAGGTTTTGTGTGTGTGCATATATTTATACAAATAAACCATACATCTGTTCACACAAACATGCACCTGTATCTAAGTGTTAACTGGTGAATCTAGATAAAGGGTAGATGGGTTCTCACTGTAGGATTTTTACAAGTTAAAAATTTTCAATATAAAAAGTTGGGAGGAAAGGGGAACATAGCCATTTTTTGATCCATTCCTTGAAAAATTTGCCCATCTCTAAAGGGTCAAGGAACCAAGAGCATACTAGCCATTTTTAGTTAAAACATCTCAGATCCAGCATCTGTTACAAAAAACTCTTCACTTCAAAGGAAAAGTTCGGATACTCACATTGCCCATGTACTCTGAGAGCAGGTCCTGCAGGGCCTGGCGGACAGCATTACACTCTGCCACAATTCTCTCACGCCGGTCATCACGTGTACAGGACGAGTCGGCCATCAGGGCAGCCCCACTAATGATGCTTTCTAGGCGCTCCTCCAGGGAAGGTCTAAAGCGCTCCTCACTGAAGCTCAAGGGGTCCACAATGATTTGTTTCTGCAGAGAAAGTGTTATTGAATCTTAGTGGTAATCTCTGTTCCCTCCATTATTAATGAAGGTGAGCAAAGTGTTGATCAGGGACATCAAGATTTAATATAAAAATTCCAACGCCTAAAAAATAGTTATACTTCTTGTTAGATGATAGCCATACAAGTTGGCCCATGATAGACCACTTCTCAAAGGCAGCACTGGAAGCAATACTATCCAGCTGAATGGGGCCTCAGTAAGATAACATACCACAAATGCAAACACAAATACATCAGCACAAAAATCATGTTCACGCTACTAAATGTGAACATCTACATGCCAGCCTCTACAATATTAGTGAAGTTACCAAATGAGAATTGCAAGGAAAATAACTGAGCTCTCTTTTCCTTTTCTATATACAGAGTATAAAACTGCTGTATGACATTAGCAGAACTGTTTCACAGCAAAAAAGCAATAAAAACAGACACTGACTTCTGTCCTCAAAGTTTCAGAAAGGAATGCATTTATAATCAATTCCAATCTATTTTCCTCATCTTACACACCTCATCAAATTTTATAAACAATGCAGTCTCATATTCAACCTGTTATGTCTAAATTAGAGACTCTCTTTGCTTAAAGACTTTGAGGTGATCTGTAAGAGATGATAGCAATCCATCCCCAAAAAGCCACTCTGTGAGGTATAACTGCCCCAGTAAGAATAAAACCTTCCTCTGTCTCCTCTTCACTCCCCTGACTCCACTGAAATCCAGCTTTACCAGTGGTGAGTGAGGTCAGGTCACAAGCAAGCTTTAGGTACAAGGTCAAACATCAATACCCCCAGGACAGCAGCTACTGGCCTCCCTCCAACTTTTCCATTTAATACAATTTATCCTCACACTGGTAAATGTCTGTGCAAATATTTTCCCTTTAATTTTTCTTTATGGGGACTATTCTTACCGATTTAAAGTTAAAGGCCAAGTTTTTTCTTTAAAAAAGCTTGCCCTTTCCCAATAAGTATACATTTCTTCTTTCCATTCCCAAGAACCCTCAGTTTCAAAACTGAACATGTAAGGCCTCCAGTTCATTATTAACCTACATTTTAGCTGACCATTTTTCTTACCAGATTGAGTTATTACAAGATTTTTCTGGTTGGGGCACCTGGGTGGCTCAGTCAGTTAAGCATCTGCCTTTGGCTCGGGTCATGATCCCAGGGTCCTGGGACTGAGTCCCGCATCAGGCTCCCTGCTCCGCGGGGAGTCTGCTGCTCCCTCTGACCCTCCCCACTCTTGTGCTCTCTCACTCTCTCTCGCAAATAAATAAAGTCTTTAAAAAAAAAAAAAAAAGATTTCTCTGGTTAAAACTGAATACACAATGACTTCTGACCAATAAGAATGAGAATTGAGTGGTCACAGAATTTTAAAAGAGTCATTAAGCTGCAATGGGCCTGCAATCACTTCGTCCAACCCCCTCATTTTATGAAGTCTCACTCTAGTCCTAAGAGGTTAAGGAACCTCTGACATTTACTACTCAAATGAGGGGAAAATGTAATCCTTAGTGCCTTCAAAGAGGCCGATACCTAAGACTGCCAAATTTGAGTGGGGTGGAAAAAAGTGTCAATAAATTTTAAGATGTGTCGTAAGTTTACTATAAAGGCATTTAATGATTAAGGCTCCAGTGTAAAAAGTAATTTCTAACACCATGGTCTGTAGAATTTTATGATTTATGAAGTCTTAAATCAGTCATGCGTTATCAGCAATGTTCAGTTACACAAGCCAAAATAAAGGGTCAGACAAAGGAAGAAAAGATAAAGGCAAGGAAAAACTGTTAAAAACAAAATGTACTCCATTATAGATTCTCTACTTCAAAGCATTCCACTTATGAAAGGATGCTGGCCACATGGAAGGCAATTTTCTCTTATGTTAATAAAAAAAAAAAAAGTAGTAATAATAATGAAACCCAACAGTGGGTTTAAAAGAAAGAAAAAAAGCACTTAAAAAAAAAAATCTTAAACTGCTGCCATCTACTGGAAGCCATGAGGCATTGTGGGTAGAAGTGTTAAAAAAAAAAAAAAACACCACCACCACCAACCAAAACCCCACCAAAAAAAGTTGATATATAAGACAGTGTGAACAGAGAACGTATATACAGAACAGATCCAGGACATCAACTATAAAAAGATAACTACATGGAATTATGCTAAGAGTATTTTAAGCCCAAATTTGCTTCCACTTGATTAAATTTTATATATTATTACAATTTAGTTATTGAGAAGTACATCTAGGCTCTAGGCAGACAAGTAAGATTAACATGATAACACTTGTGTCATAATCACTTATGATGGATCTGTTTTTCCCACTAAACTGTGAGCCCCTGGAGGTCAGAGTCTGCATGCACTTTGCCTCTATCTCCCAAAGCTTTACATCTGCCGAAAGGTTACAATCTTGGGTGAAATGAACCAAACTCATATCCTCAACAAATAATGACCCCATAGGAAATGTAAGTTTTATAAAAGAATTCAGAAGTTTAACAAAAAAGAAAAGAGGAGAAAAGAAGAAAAAAGAGAAAGAAAAAGGAAAAAATTTTGTAGGCCAAGTCAAGATCAAGTAGACCAATGATTTCTAAAATTTCTTTTGACAGAGATTGCAAATCTAAGTAGAAAATGAACTTTCATCAAAACCATGATCACATTTCCCTAGAAACCTCTTAACTTTGGGCAGATGGTCAAGAACCTGAAGTTGCCTCCCAAGTATAACTTACATCAAAATTATTAAGTGCATATGCCAGTTCTCCTCCTCCTCCACCCTGGTGCTGGGAAGCATCGTCTGATGCAGTGGCTTGGGCTGCATTGGAAATGCCTGTGACCGCCTGCTGCAGCTGCTTATATATTAGGTCTCTGTTAGCCTTATACGCTGCAACATCAGGGTGCTGTAGGCATGCCTGGGATGCAGTATAGAGGATTGGAACGTTTTTCTGCAGGATTCCTCTGGCTGCAGCCATCTGATCACGATGGCCCACATCTTTCAGTTCCTATAAAACAAGAAATTGGAACAGTCGTTATATGGGTTCTAGTCATAAAAAAATTTGTCAGTAAATGGTGAAAAGTGAGAAACTCTAATTAGACACAATAGTTTCATGAACAGTCTGGCTTCATAACAAAGGAGGCAGCATGGGCTAGTAGGTAAGAGTTCAAACATTTCCAAATCACACAGACCTGGATTTGAATCTCCAGCTGTACTTTTTCTGGCTATTGTGATCTTATTTAAAATCCCCATACTCAAGGCATCTGGCTGGCTCAGTGTAGAGCATGCGACTTTTGATCTCTGGGTTTTAAGTTCGAGCCCCACGTTGGATGTAGAGATTACTTAAAAATAAAAATCTCTAAAAAAATAAAATAAAATAAAATCCCCATACTTGGTTTCACCTTCTATAAAATAGGAGCAATAATAGGTTTCTCTTTCTAATTGTCCTGAGGATCAAATGGGATAATGCATGTAAAGCACCTAGCAGAACACTAACTAAAAAGCAAAACATAAAACTGACTAGCATCTTCATTACAACTATATAAAGATGTAAGTACCTATTCCAAACAAATTAGAAAAATCATTCAGAGACACATTTAAACAGAGTAAGATTTAGTTTGAGTATTTCTTTTTTACTAAGTTATAAAAGTTCATTATAAGAGTTTTGTGAAATTTGGGATGGGATACCACAAGTGTACATGAAGTATGCAAACCAACCAAGTGAGGATGTAGCAGGCTATTCTCTCAAGTATGCCACTCTGCCCCTCACCCTTCCCTCCATTCCCCCATCCCAAAAATGGCCTTGGGACATAGATCATTAATACATAAAGCTGAGGCTCAGGTGTTCCATGACTTTTATCCAAAAGGTTTTGTTTTTTTTTTAAGATTTTATTTATTTATTTGACAGAGAAGAGACACAGCGAGAGAGGGAACACAAGCAGGGGGAGTGGGAGAGGGAGAAGCAGGCTTCCCGCGGAGCAGGGAGCCCGATGCGGGACTCGATCCCAGGACCCTGGGATCATGACCTGAGCCAAAGGCAGATGCTTAACCATCTGATCCACCCAGGTGCCCCTATCCAAAAGGTTTTTATTTCGTTGTAATACTCTATATACATGTGGTCTTAAGTGAAACTGTCCTTTCTCAATTTTCTCTACCTGTAATTATAATCCACAGATTAAAAAAAATTGAGGTTCCTGGCATGATTCCCAATACTGACATCTACTTGGTAGGCTGAATGGATGCACTAAGTGTCAAATAAGGGATACCAAGGGAAGAGGATATTTCTGGTATCCCACTGTTACTGAAAGTGCTGGGGGTAGGGGTGGGGGGACACTTATATCTTTAGTAAATGTAGATTACCACCACAAAAGAGAAACAGAAGTGATAATCCTAACTGACCAACAGATCTGCTCTGTTTTATGTGTGAACATAGAATTTCAACGTTAATTGCGCCAACTAAACCCTACAGTACAAATTTAAACGTCTTAAAAAAGAATATCACGGGCGCCTGGGTGGCTCAGTTGGTTAAGCGACTGCCTTCGGCTCAGGTCATGATCCTGGAGTCCCTGGATCGAGTCCCACATCGGGCTCCCTGCTCGTCAGGGAGTCTGCTTCGCCCTCTGACCCTCCCCCCTCTCATGTGCTCTCTCCCTCTCATTCTCTCTCTCTCAAATAAATAAATAAAATCTTTAAAAAAAAAAAAAAGAATATCACATGTGTAAACAATAAGAGGAAAATTAACTAAGAAAGGCCAAAGTCAATAACTCAATTTGAAGTCTGACTTAGCCATTTAATGGCTTATCTTTTTAGATGAGTTCCTAATTAAGCATCAGAGACACCTAACTGGCTTCTTTTTTCAGGTACTTCATCTCGCTATGTATTTTAGGTTTGCATCTTCATTCAAACCTTGTATAATATGACAGCTTACTTTTCCTCCTAGAATTCTTTTCTCATTTGGAATCTGAATTTGCAAGTAATAGCTCACAGCACTCCAAATGCCCTGTAGCACAGTACATTAGGCTAAATATTCAGAAACAGGACCCTGTGGATTTAGAGAATCAGTGATCATTTCCAGACTCAAGCTATGACAGGGGGCTAAGGCTAATCATTATGTTTAAACAGATGGTTCGTATGTTTTGTGTGGCATTTTCTAAATGTCTTGCCCTCCACCACCACCTCAGGGACTTAAAGTCTTCTAGGGAGGCATTTGCCTCTAAGTACTTACATGGTCCTCTGTTTTATAAAATGCTTCGCAATTAGCTTTAGAATTCTTCCCTAAGTATCTATAACCTAAATCAGTATAATCTCTTATAAAGGTTACCAAAGAAACTTCTGGTCACCTAAAGCTAATAGGTGCCACAATTACTATTCAACACTTGACTTTCCTAAAGTCACTGCCTGGCTTGGTACGAGAACTTCTACCTTTCTAAAGACTACACTAGAAACAGGACCCCGTGGATTTAGAGAATTGATGATCATCTCAAGACTCAAGCTGTGACAAGGGGCAAAGGCTACCCATTATGCTTAAGCAGCTGGTGTACATGTTGTGTGTGGCATTTTCTACATGTCTTGCCCTCACCAAAATTTATGTCTGATAGACTCCTACTTACCAAGTATGGGGTCTATATTTCAATCTACGATGAAAATGACAACTAAATATCATCATTTGTCCTAACTGCTAAAGTGTTCTGCTTTCTCTCTTAAGAACTATGTCTGCCATAACATAAATAAACTAGATTTTGTTAAATAAAGATAAGAAAATGGGCACTATCACAAGGCAGCACTTGATTTACTATCAGAAGAATAATAATCATAAGTATTATTTTACAAATATGTAGTGGTGATAAGTAATCTGGATTGGTGAAAACATGAGCTATTGAGGAATTTAATAGATTACTCAATGAAACTAGAGTCCCTTAATCCACCTTAGCCTTCATGATTCCCAGACTGTATCAATCCAATTGTGTTTTAAGCAGACTCAGGAACGAACAGAAAACATGAAAAAGAAATGACTGCTTTCCACGTAATTTGAACTAACCATCACATGCAGGGACCAAGAAATAAAAGCTAAGTTCTAAGTAATCTATATCACTCTCTCTACCCAAGAGCTAGAAAGTCAAGTAAAAGTTTCCTCTCATTTCCTTAACAATATAAAATCGTAGCCATGTGATCAAATATGTTCTCTTGTATTCAAACAAATATACTTAAAGAAAAGGTCCAGGGGCGCCTGGGTGGCACAGTCAGTTGAGCAACTGACTCTTGGTTTCAGCTCAGGTCATGATCTCGGGGTAGTGAGATCAAGCCCTGTGTCAGGCTCCATGCTCAGCATGGAGTCTGCCTGAGATTCTCTCTCCCTCTCGCTCTGTCCCTCCTGCTCATGCTCGAGCTCTCTCTCTCAAAAAACTAAATAAATCTTTTTTTTTTTTTTTAAAGACAGAGAGACACAGCAAGAGAGGGAACACAAGCAGGGGGAGTGGGACGGGGAGAAGCAGGCTTCCCACAGAGCAGGGAGCCTGATGCGGGACTCGATCCCAAGTACCCTGGGATCATGACCTGAGCCGAAGGCAGACGCTTCATGACTGAGCCACCCAGGCGTCCTTAAATAAATCTTTAAAAAAAAAATTGGTCCGTAGGCAAACCCAGCCAGTCCTGATTATTTACACTTAAAACACATTACTATCCATTACCACAGTGTCTGTTCAGGTTTTCAGAAAACGAAATCATAAGGGACGCCTGGGTGGCTCAGTCGGTTAAGCATCTGCCTTCAGCTCAGGTCATGATCCCTGGGTCCTGGGATCGAGTCCCACATGGGGCTCCCTGCTGAGGGGGGGAGCCTGCTTCTCCCTCTGCCTGCCACTCCCCCTGCTTATGTGATCTCTCTTTCTGACAAATAAATAAAATCTTTAAATAAAAAATAAAAAAGAAATCGTGGAAGTGAGAGTTCACTACATTTTTAGCAAATATCTCAACAAGCTCTATGTACCCGGGTGGGTGGAATGTAAACATCGAAGTATTCCACCTCTAGCAGATTGAAGAGACAGAGTTGACCACAGGAGACACAGCCAGTCCTCCTTATAGGAGGAGAAACAGAGAAAATCTCTGCCCCTGGGGCCTGGGTTTAAAACTGGCTCCACCTGACTAGATGAACGACCTCAGCAAATTATTTAATCTCCCTGTGCTACAGTTCTTTCATCTATAAAAATGAGTATCTGATCAATTATAGTACCTACCTTATACTATTTTGTGAAGATTAAATGAGTCTGTATTCACAAAAGGTTTATAACAGTGTTTAGCACATAGAAAATACCTTTTTAGAGTCATTCATTATTTTCGGCAACATCCTCACCACTCCCACCACCACACCATGCCCCAGAAAAACCTTAAGGAGAAACAGATAAATTTCAAAGAGCCTGCAGACCTTATGAGTTTTAGCATTTCCTCAATGGGTGGTTGCTGCTTAAATGATCAAGGGAGGCTAAAGAAGCCAGTATATACATCACACCCAAACACTGCTCTTGAGGAAATACCCCTTTTCTGGACTACGGGCTGTCTGCAAAGATAAGAGGCTCAATGAGAAGGTAAATTATTACATACCATGCCTGAGGAAGGAAGAAAAAGTTAAAGGTGAAAACAATCTAGGGCGCTAAACATACAACAGTATAGGAATTCTCCCAGAAAACACACACTGTGAAAAAAAATGTTGCCAGTTACTGAAGGAGACCAATGGGCAATTCCAAAAGGCAGAATCAAGTTTCCACCAGGCTGGGACCTTAGGATAAAATGAGTAGCAGTTTAATTCCCAAGGAAAGCACTAGTTTATAGGAATACACACCAAGACCCATGTCCTACAAAAGACTACTTTATGATCACGAGGCACAAAGGCGCCCACATCTAGCCTACTCAGTGGATTCTACTGCAGAAGGCTAAGGCTAAAGGTTTAAGAATTAGGCCCAAGGAACACTATAAATGACCAGGACATACTACAAACGCAAGACAAACTTTAAAATGAGACCATGCATCAATCAAGACACCAGCAGAAAACAAAATCAAACTGAGTAACTCAAACATGGTTCAGGGACTGTGCTAAAAAGGTATGGGGAAAGTACAGGGAAACCACAAGACTGATACAGCACTTAGGCCTGAAGAGACAAAGAGGCAGCTGTTACCAGAAACCAGGGAGCAAGGTGTGTGGAGTATACCACCTGACAGGGGCTATGACTTTTATCCACCCAGACCAATAAGCAGGGTGGGAGGTAGGGGAATAAATCCCCAGCCTGACCCTTCTATCTCCTCTGATCTCCTACTGATGCTCCCACTGGCCAAACCCAACCAGGACCTAGAGGGCAAAGGAGCCCTGGATGCAGTCCAGACAGGTCAGGTTCCTGGGGCAGAGAACAAGATGAACAACGGTGAAAATGAGATATGGAGGGGCAAATATAAGACCATCCACCAAGTAATAACTTCAAGATTTTAATTACATCTTATTTCAGAAATATTTGAAATTTACTGGTTTTTGTTTGTTTTTTAGTATATCAGGGATTATGTTCAAGGAACTCTTCATATATTCAATGGCACACAGAATTAAAAAGTCAGGCAGTATTACTTTTGAGTAAGTTTTTCCAATAGCATACAAAAGTCTGGTCTATCATTGTGTTCTATCTCAAGAACATCATCAATTTACTTACTCTATCACTTTGCAAAGATAGCCAATATAGTGGCAGTCTAAACGTCCTTACTTTCCTCAAAGTGTAAGTCTTCATAAACCAAGATCAGACTAGGTTTTAAGACAATGAGACTATTCACCAAACTTAATTTTTAAGTATAACTAACATTTATTTCATGTATTCAAATGAGAATTTAGATAAAAAACATTAAGCAAAATAAACTGTGAACATAACTGGGCCAGCATGCCATATTTACAGAATTATCATACTATTAAACAAGTTCTTAGAAATGATTAGGCCCAGCAAAAAGAAAAACTTGTGATTTATATGATGGAGACATAAGCCAACACAGGGATAAGTGATAAAAATACACTGAGCCTACAAGAACTAAATAACTTAGGCAACACATCAAATCTAGCTATATTATCAGGTGTAACATTAAGTAATGGAAATGTAAAACCAGGATCTCATATGTGCAGATCCAGTCTGATCACAACCTAAGCTTGAAATATGGTCAATAACCTTATTAAATACTTTACATACATTATTTAATCTCCTCAATCCTGGGGTAGTTTTTATACTGTTATAAAATAACCGAATGAAAGTTACTAAGAAGACTCCAAAGCTGAGGATAGCCTATATTGGACATTTACTATCCTGACTCCATTTTCCTCATGCCTGTCAGAGCTCTTCCTGGGTGTCCCTGTCCTCAAGAAGGATACCTCCCCTAATCTCAGTAGAAGGGAGATCTTCATGACTCTGAGTCAGACATACAACCGCTTTCCTCTAATGATTAGTGAAGAATGGGTATGTTACACAATTCAG
The DNA here is from genome assembly GCF_964656455.1 of Halichoerus grypus. NCBI lineage: Eukaryota > Metazoa > Chordata > Mammalia > Carnivora > Phocidae > Halichoerus > Halichoerus grypus. The sequence continues at coordinate 120,511,191 of NC_135713.1, forward strand.
ATTTAGGGCAAATCTGTTAGGGGCTTCTAGATCATTTGCTTATAAAAAAGACATATGGAAGAAACAGTTCTTTTTTTCTTGTTGGACACAGGGATGTGTACAAGTATCATGCCTAAAGCTCTTATAGCCATCCAGTGCTGGGCACACTGAACACAGCAATGCTGGAAAATGTCAAAAACCTGGATCCTTGATGATACCGCAAAACCTTTCATCTTAACCACCTCAAAATCACACCTAATTTCGGACTTCTAATTAGTGAGAAAATAAATACCCCACTGTTCAAGCAGTTTTGGAGCTGGCTTTTCTGGTAACTGTAGCATGAAATATCCTAACTGATACAGGTATCAGCAAACAAGAATAAGAATTATCTTTTCAGGGCTTTGTTTTGAAAAAGCACAAGCATGACCAGAACTATGGAAGTTTTAAGAAACTGGATGGTGACATGTGCATCTCCCCTCCACCACATACCACATTCAAAGCACCCTAAGTGCCAAAATTCCAAAGGGCTAGCAAAGCCTGGAAAAATAAGAACAATGATCCACATGCCACACAACACAAATTTGTAACACTATGGAAACTACTAAGGAATACTTAAAAAGTGGCCAAATGTGAGGGAAGAAGGGGGTTAGTTTCTGATAATCAAGTAATTCCAGTAATTTTTTTTTAGGATTACCAAATGTTTACTCTGCCTAATCAGAATGTTCAGGGCGCCTGGGTGGCTCAGTCGGTTAAGCGACTGCCTTCGGCTCAGGTCATGATCCTGGAGTCCCAGGATCGAGTCCCGCATCGGGCTACCTGCTCAGCAGGGAGTCTGCTTCTCCCTCTCCCGCTCCCCCCTCTTGTGCTCTCTCTCACTCTCTCTCTCAAATAAATAAATAAATAAATAAATAAATAAATAAATAAAAATCAGAATGTTCAAATGTACAATGCCATGATTTCATGAAAAAAATTTAAATATCGGGCGCCTGGGTGGCTCAGTCGTTAAGAGTCTGCCTTCGGCTCGGGTCATGATCCCAGAGTCCTGGGATCGAGTCCCACATCGGGCTCCCTGCTCCGCGGGAAGCCTGCTTCTCTCTCTCCCACTCCCCCTGCTTGTGTTCCCTCTCTCGCTGTGTCTCTCTCTGTCAAATAAATAAATAAAATCTTTAAAAAAAAAAAAAAAAATTAAATATCAAAAACACAGCCATTGTCATAATAATAATAGTAAAATGAAGTTAACATTTATTGAACGCTTATTATGTGTCAAGAAACTGTTCAAAGTGTTTTAATATGTATTAATGAATTTAATCTGTACCACAATCCTGGTAGTATGACAACTGTCATAACCGTTTACAGGTAAGTACACTGAGGACCAGAAAGCTTGAATAACCTGCCGGAATTCATGTAAATGTTGGAATCGGGATTTGAACCTATGTAGCCTGACTCCAAAGCCTATGCTGTGATTTTAACCCAGTATGTCATACTGCATCTCAGAAGGTAGAAATTAGTCTTAAATTAAAGGAAGATATTTAGATTAAATAATTCTTCACTTACAAAAATGAAACTAGCACCTTGTTATATTTCTCCTTTGTCAAAGACCATAGCAGGCCCAGCTGTTAGATTACCATGCTGCCTTAAACAATAGAAATCCAAGTGTCTAGAGCTGTACTGGCCAGTTCAATTAAAAGTAAATAAAATTAAAAATTCACTTTCTCAGTCATGCTAGTCACTCAAGTGCTCATGGGCACATGTGGGCTAAATGGCTATAGTATTGGCAGAGATATAACACATTTCCATCATTGGACAGCCCTGGACAAGTATATTTATTATATTAGGGAAAACAAAGCTATTGCATATATGTTAAGAAAGAAAAAAAGAAGAAGAAGAATGTAGCAGGAGGGGAAGAATGAAGGAGGGGAAATCGGAGGGGGAGAAGAACCATGAGAGACGATGGACTCTGAAAAACAAACTGAGGGTTCTAGAGGGGAGGGGGGTGGGAGGATGGGTTAGCCTGGTGATGGGTATTGAGGAGGGCACGTTCTGCATGGAGCACTGGGTGTTATGCACAAACAATGAATCATGGAACACTATATCCAAAACTAATGATGTAATGTATGGGGATTAACATAACAATAAAAAAATTTAAATGCAGAAAAAAAAAACAAAGCTATTGCAGCAAAAGGAAAAATTGTAACTGGAAATCATTATCTTAAAAATTAAGTAATTCCAATAATTTTCAACTGGTTTAAGGTTTTTAAAAATCTGAATTAAACTCTACCACCAACTCAAGTTAATCCTTCAAGGCACATAACAAAGACCTTCTCACCTCTCCAGACACAACTGCAATTGCCAAGCTATTTAAAGTAAAATTTTCATGAAAATTAGAACAGAAGCACAACATGAATGCAACTTAATGACAGCTTTATTAACAATACAATACTAAAAGGATACTTCATAAGTTAAATGTTTTAGTGGAACTATATTGGCAGAGGGAGGTACTGGTACCTTCAGAAAACTTAAGTAAAATCGATTTTTCGCATTAGATAGTAATATAAACAACTTTAATATATCCCCAAATCATGACTGTACCTGTTGTCTTTTGGCTGCCATAATGTTCAGCTTATCCACTTCAGGTTTTAGGGCTTTATACTGTATTCCTAAGTCTTGCTCAGTGCCAGCATTTCTCAGTTTCAAGATACCTTCTTCCACCTATAAAACATACCCCTAAATAAGAAAAATTCTAAACAAAGCAAATCTGTTTGTAAAAAAGAGCTATACTACTTTATTCCTTTTAACAGCTACTCAGATAGCAATCTAAACTTTTTCTTCAGTTTACGTGGCCCTCAAATATTTGAGCACCTACTACATAGGTGCATTATCCTGACTGCTATCTAAAACGATAGAATTTAACACATCTTGGTTTCTCAACTCTGGAACTCTGGTATAAGGAAATGCTTCATCACTCCTGCAGAGGGAAGGAGTCAAAACAGTACCTTTATTAAAATCAAGACTACACAGGCTCATAGCACAGCCAGTCTGAGGTACACTTAGCGAAGAGCAGAAAATGGAAACTAAAGAAAACATTCCTGGTCCACTTAGGTAACCAAGTTCAAAACCAAAACAAACTCTAAGGAATGCTGAATTAACTGTGGCCAGCAGCAGCCTCACTGTGATGGAAAGAACAAATTACAGACACAGGCCTGTACTTACAACTTTCAGCTGAACAAGTAATTTGTAGACATCTGCCATGTCAGCCAAAATAAGCAGCCGGGTAACAGCAGAGAGCAAAGCTCGAGCTGCCCGAACCATGTTGCCACGCTTCACAGAGGAGCAGGGATCATCTGCAAACTCTCCTGCAGCAGTCTTCATCAAATCACCTGTTTTACAGCATGAAAAAACCAACTCATCAGGAATGAACCAAATAACTGGTCTGTGTTTAAAAAAATAGTAATAATAATGCAAACCTTGTATAGCTCATGCACAGAATTGAATTTAAGGGCTCTCATTTTTATTTTCTGTTTTCTTTTGTTTGTTTTACAGCGGTCACTAAGAAAAGCACCCTCCTATATTGCTGGTGAAAACACAGTATCTGGAAAGTGATTTGGTGCTATATATATATAAAGAGCCTTAAAAACACTTCTTTCCAGGGGGTGCCTGGGTGGCTCAGTGGGTTGAGCCTCTGCCTTCGGCTCAGGTCATGATCTCAGGGTCTTGGGATCAGGTGCCACTTGGGGCTCCCCGCTCAGTGGGGAGTCTGCTTCTCCTGCTCCCTCTCCCTCTGCTCCTCCCCACATATGCTCTCTCAAGTAAATAAAATCTTAAAAAAGACACTCCTTTCCCAAAAGGAGCATTACATGTATTGAGGGGGGGTGGATTTCAGTGGGGGAAAAAATGGATCTAATGTGATCTACCCTCACATCCACAGAATGATACAGAAATACAGCAACCATCATGAAGAACCTCCACACTTCATTAACCACCTCAAGAGAGACTTACTGGCATATGAAGACAAACTTGAGTCAATCACTTCCCTCACAGTAAAACAATGACAACAGCTCAAATGTTCAACAATAAGCATCTGGTTAAGTAAATTATGTTATATCCTACAATTGACTATTATGCAAATATTAACATATATATGAAAAAATGTTAACGTTTATGATGAAACCATAGCATAAACAAAATGATAAATATATGTAATGTGTTTTAAAAAAAGAGAAAAATGACAGGAATGCAAAGGCAAGTAACAGTTATACTAGGTTATAATCTGACTCTACATTATTCTGTACTAATAAAAACATTTTCTTTAACAGGTATTATATCCATAATTTTAAAAATTACACTAAAAACATATATTTAGTATAGTTATTAGGAATATCTGAGGTTATATTATACAATCCTAAGTTCAAAAATACTAAGAATTTCTTTATAACGTTTCTTAGAAACTTGTAAAATAACTTACACTTTTTGTCATTCATTTCTATTAATTATCATTTCAAGTGACTACTCCCCCTCTTCTCTTATAGCTTAAGCAAATGGAGGGCCAGGACTATGTTTGTTCTACCAGTTATATGGACAGTACCTATATGGTGACTATCTTTGGATTCCTGGAAAAGCAATTACTCCCCTCCCTTGGCTGAGTATGTCCATTCCAGATTAAAGCCTAAAAGGCCATTCACTCAAGCTCTTCCCTAATATAAAAAGTACACTCTCAAGAAGCCTAGTGACTTCTGAAGAGTCCTACCAAATTTCTCCTATCAAATTTAGCTACAGCATATGAGCTTAGGGGGAAAAAAGTTAAATTCAGTCTCAGATTCATATAGTAGTTGGGCTCAGAAGCACCATACAGTATTAAGAGTAAAGACAAGCTCTGCCTATGTAAGGTCAGATATAACTCACAATGAAGAATTTCACAGTTAAAAAATTTTCCTAGACCTAAGGTACAGACATAGAAAGATAAAGATATATGGCAATGATTATACGGATACATAACATTAAAAATATGTTATCATGATACTTAAATGAGCTCATTCATTCATCTATTTATTCAACAAATATTTGAGCACCCACTATATATCAAAGTCTGATTTAGGTACAGCCCATGTCCTCATGGAAGTCTAAGGAGGGGGGGAAGACAGACAAGCAAATAATTAAAGGCGGATTAAGACAAAGAGCCTGGACTCAAAAGCTCACAAATCAGGGACTATTACAATGCGATCAGAATTAAATGCTATGGGAAGATGGTGGGAAAGCTATTTACTCATGAAGAAGTTGTCTCAAAAGCCTTGTAGAAAAAGATACGTACCTTCAACAATATTAATATTAAATAAGAGATATTGGTCTTATACAACAAAAAGAATTTCACCTATGTATTGAGAGCTTACTACACACTAAAACCAATCCACTGCTAGGGATACAAAGCTTAACAAGACCATCTCTGCTTTCAAGTGGTTTATAATCCAGAAAAAGAAGAATGTGATCACACAGAAATTATGTGGCATTTTAACACACAGGCTATATGAAAGACACAAAAGTACACAGAGTTTCAAAGGAGAAAGCACTAACAACCAGTCTGAATCAGAAGTGAAATGCCAGCAACAATTTTATGGGAAACATGGTACTCTGAAAGGGACCCTACTCTAAAAGGACAGGAAGAATTTTTGGCATTAGAATTAAGGGAGTTAGCATCTCAAGCAGAAGGAACAGCAACATAATAATATCCAACATTTATTAAATGTCCACTCTACAGCACTCTACATATTTTATTTAATCCTATAAATCACCTAGAAAGCAGGTGGTATTGGCCCTTCTTTACAAATGAGACAACTAAAGCTCAGAAAGGTTAACTAACTTAATCATAGTTACCTGATAGTAAATGGGAGAGCCAGGATTTGTAATGCCAATGTTTATGCTGTTAGAACCACTAATCAAGTTGAGATACACAATAAGAAGGCATATTTGGAGGCGGAGTCCTCCAGTCTAACTGGGAACTGAAGGACGAGTATAGAAAGAGCAGAAGATGGGGATGGAAAAGCCATGGACAGAGTACAAAAAATTCCTGAGCCAAAGAAGGAAGTCAAAGTCATACATACATAGGATTAACCCAACAAAAGCACATAAAATAAACCTGACCAGGCGCCTGGGTGGCTCAGTTGGTTAAGCATCTGCTTCAGCTCAGGTCATGATCCCAAGGTCCTGGGATCAAGTCCAACATTGGGCTCCTTGCTCAGTGGGGAGTCTGCTTCTCCCTCTACTCCTCTCCCCTGCTCATGATCTCTCTCTCTCTCTCTCGGATAAATCAATAAAATTTTTAAAAAATAAAAATTAAATTTAAATTAAAAATAAAAACAAAAAGTTAAAATAATTTAAAAAATTAAATTAAATTAAAATAAAATAAAATAAAACCTGACCACACAGATGAGTCAGAAAGCCACAGTGAGAGCCCAGGAAAGAATAGTAATAGATTATAAAGACAGGGGTCAAATGATATAACAACCTTTGATTATAAAGAGTGAGGAAAAAGAAAGCATCAAAGGTGACTTAAAGGTTTCAAGCTAGGGTTGTAGTAAAATGGAGAAAAGGGCAAGAGCACTGTATGAAGATTAAAAAAAAAAAAAAAAAGTGGCCCAAGACTGTGGAATTAGAAGTAGGGGACGAAGACTATTGGACCAGAGAAACAAATCAAATGCATACATACAGATCAACAGAAAATAATCAAGAATCTAGAAATATAGTCAATTAATTTTCAACAAAGCTGCCAAGACCATTCAATGGGGAAAAAATTGTCTTTCAAACAAAGAGTACTGGGACAATGGATATTCACATGCAAAAGAATGAACTTGGACCTCTACTTCACATCATACACTTTCAGAACAGATCTAAACCTAAATCTAAGAACTACAATTATTGACACTTAGAAGAAAACATTAACATAACTCTTTATGACCTCTGATTGGGCAATGGTTTCTAAGCTATGACACCAAAAGGACAAATAATAGAAGAAAAAAGATAAAAGATTTGATGATGCGCCTGGGTGGCATCATCAAAATTTGAAATTTTTGCGCTTCAAAGGACACTATCAAGAAAGTGAAAAGACTGGGGTGCCTGGGTGGCTCAGTCGTTAAGCATCTGCCTTCAGCTTGAGTCATGATCTCAGGGTCCTGGGATCCAGCCCCACGTCGGGCTCCCTGCTCGGTGGGGAGCCTGCTTCTCCCTCTCCCTCCAGGGCCCACTCATTTTCTCTCTCTCTCAAATAAATAAAATCTTTAAAAAAAGAAAGAATATGTGATACATCCGTACAATGAGATATTTAACCATAAAAAGGAATGAAGTACTGATACATGCTACATGAATGAATCTTCTAAGTATACACTATGTGAAAGAAGCCAGCCACAAAGGCCACATATTGTATTATTCCATTTAATGTGTAATGTCTACAATAAGTAAATCCAGAGACAAAAGCCAGATTAGTGGTTGCCAGCAGGTGGGGCAGAAAGAAAGAGTGAGGACTAACTGCTAATAGGTATGGGGTTTCTTTCTGAAGTAATGAAAATGTTCTGGAATTATACAGTGGTAATGGCTGCACAACCTTGTAAATATACTAAAACCACTGAACTGCACACTTTAAAAGAGTGAATATTACGGAATGTGAATTATGGCTCAATAAATAAAGAGATAAAGAATATCAAATGCAGTGACCTGAAAGAGAGCACAGGCCTTGAAGTTGGAGATAAGCCTATGTTTTGGCTTTCTCACTGATCAGCTATGTGACTGGACTGCACTGCCTGTTTTCTCTTCTCCAAAGTATAGACAATACTTTGCTGTGAGGGACAACTAAGATAAGCTATCTAAAATGTCTCATTTGTTACCTTGCACTAGGAAACAATACAGGGTTGGCAGAATTATTATTATTAAGTAAAACTAGATGAGAAGACAGAGAAATGGGTCTTCATCATGTTTCAAGAGCATCCATTTGTTCAACAACCACCTTTAAGAGCATTAATTAATGCCTTCTTGTAACAAATGTTTACTGAACACCTTCTAGGAGCCAGGCACCTTTCTAACCACTTAGGATAGAAATTAACTAACCAGGGGCTCCTGGATGGCTCAATGAGTTGAGTGTCTGACTCTTGATTTGGGCTCAGGTCATGATCACAGGGTTCTGAGACTGAGTCCTCCCTCCATCAAGCCCCACACTGAGCTCTGTGCTCAAAGTGGAGTCTGCTTGTCCCTCTCCCTCGGCTCCTCTCCCCTGTGCACACACACTATCTATCTTTCTCTCTCTAAAATAAATAAAATAAAATCTTTTAAAAAATAATAAATTAATTAACCAGACAAAAAGCCTTGCCTCCAGAGAGCTTACATTCTAATGGGAGGGGAAGATGATAAACATAATCAAGTCAATTATATAGTTGGTGAACCAAAAGTACTTGTGAGAGGGAAAAAAGGACAAGGAGAGTGGGGATATAATACATAATTTACAATAGGGGCATCAAGGCAGGCCACACTGAAAAGGCACCACTTGAGGAGAGTCTTAAAAAAGGAAGCAAAGGAACAATGTGGCTATCTTAAGAAATCATTCCAAGCAGAGGGAACACCAACTCAAAGGGCCTAGGACAGATATACACTAAAATGATCCTGGAAAGCCAAGGAAGCCAGTACATCTGTCAAGGAGGGAATGAGGAGGAGCAACTTTGTAGGAGGTGCAAAACGCAGATTTCAAGGGTAACAGAACAAGACTGCTCTTTCAAGAATCTGGCCTGCAGGGGCGCCTGGGTGGCTCAGTTGTGAAGCGTCTGCCTTCGGCTCAGGTCACGATCCCAGAGTCCTGGGATCCAGCCCCGCATCGGGCTCCCTGCTGGGCGGGAAGCTTGCTTCTCCCTCTCCCACTCCCCCTGCTTGTGTTCCCTGTCTCACTGTCTCTCTCTCTGTCAAATAAATAAATAAAATCTTTAAAAAAAAAAAAATCGGGGCACCTGGGTGGCTCGGTCGTTAGGCGTCTGCCTTCAGCTCGGGTCATCATCCCAGGGTCCTGGGATCGAGCCCCACATCAGGCTCCGTCCTTGGCGGAGAGCCTGCTTCTCCCTCTCCCACTCCCCCTGCTTGTGTTCCCTCTCTCGCTGTCTCTCTCTGTCAAATAAATAAAATCTTAAAAAAAAAAAAAATCTGGTCTGCAACCAGGAAGAGAAGTCAAGGTCGTTTTGTTTTTTTTTTTAAGATTTTATTTATTTGCAAGAGAGAGAATGAGAGACAGAGCACATGAGAGGGAGGAGGGTCAGAGGAGAAGCAGACTCCCTGCCGAGCAGGGAGCCCGATGTGGGACTCGATCCCGGGACTCCAGGATCATGACCTGAGCCAAAGGCAGTCGCTTAACCAAGTGAGTCACCCAGGCGCCCACTCAAGGTCCTATTAAAGAAATTTTTTCCGTGTGTGTGTGTGTGTGTGTGTGTGTGTGTGTGTGTGTGTGTAGATGGGTAGCAGTATAATGGGAAAGAATAGGATCGTAAAATTAGAAGTCACACAGACAGAAACTGTAGCTTCACCACTAAACAGGTCTCACTTTCCACAACTATAAAACAGAGATAATACAGGTGATCCTCACTTTGCACAGTAGTAGAGTCCATAAAACTAACCATGCAAGCTGTAACGCTGCAAAATAATCTTAAATCAATGGGAAAATCATGATTATCCTGTGACCTTAAACATTTTTTGACAAAATGTTAAAAGCTCCTTTACTACTAATCATAAATGTCCAGGGAAATGAAAAAAAAAATAGTACAATTAATATTTATTTAATACATTGTAACTTAAAACATTATGAACGATGAAAATTAGTGTTTTTTCTTTGTAAGAGAGCTACTCAAAAGTAATTTTCTTTTCTTTTTTTTTTTTTTTTAAGATTTTATTTATTTATTTGAGAGAGGGAGAAGCAGACTCACCACTGAGCAGGGAGTCCTATGCAGGGCTCAATCCCAGGACCCTGAGATCATGACCTGAGCCAAAGGCAGCCGCTTAACTGACTGAGCCACCCAGGCGCCCTTTTTTTTTTTCTGTTAGATTTTTCTATTTATTTATATGGAAGAGAGAGGGCACGTGTGAGTGTGGGAGTGTGCAAGTGGGGGGTGGGGGAGGAGACCAGAGGGAAAGAATCTCAAGCAGACTCTGTGCTGAGCCCCACACAGGGCTCAATCTCACGACCCTGAGATCAGGGCCTGAGCTGAAACCAAGAATGGCCTACTTAATGGACTACACCACTCAGGCACCCCTAGAGTCTCTTTAAACAGCAGTGGTGTCAACATATCTAGTCAGCTATTTCTTCTTTAACTTAATTTACATTCTATTCAAATTTAAATTCCAGGTTTATCACTTTCTGTTTCTTTGGTGCACTTCCATTTTGTTAGCAAATTTGTTCTTTCAATGATCCCTTTTTGTAAAAGGGTTCATGTTGGGTTTATCACTGGGAGATAAGGAGGCAACACAACCACAGACAGAACGAACTAAATAGTTGCACGGTGACCAATTACTAAGAGAACTTGAAAGAAGGGATATGACTGCTCAGTGATCATAATGCGCATTTTTATGTAGTGGTTTGTACCCTTAAGAGCTAGTAACCAAGTCCATATTCCATGCATTCACTCACAGTTAATGTATTCACTCACAGTTTAGTTACCATGGTAACTAAAATTGGAACCATGTTGGTGGGGACTGGTTTTTTTTTTTTTTTTTTTTTTAAGATTTTATTTATGGGCGCCTGGGTGGCTCAGTTGGTTAAGCGACTGCCTTCGGCTCAGGTCACGATCCTGGAGTCCCAGGATCGAGTCCCGCATCCGGCTCCCTGCTCGGCAGGGAGTCTGCTTCTCCCTCTGACCCTCCCCCCCTCATGCTCTCTCTCTCTCATTCTCTCTCTCAAATAAATAAATAAAATCTTTAAAAAAAAAAGAAGATTTTATTTATTTAGAGAGAGAGAGTACAAGCAGGGGGAAGGGCAGAAGGAGAGGGAGAGAGAATCCCAAGTAGACTCCACGCTGAGCGCAGAGCCCCACGTGAGGCTCGATCTCACGACCCCCTCATAGATCATGACCTGAGCCAAAATCAAGAGTCGGATGCCAACTGAATGAGCCACCAAGGCATTCCAGATGACTGGTGTTAACTCAACTGTGTAAGTGAAATTTGCACATACTGGAACCTTGCAAAAGTGAGGATTGTCTGTATCTACTTCCTAGGGTTGCTGCAGAGACAAAGACAAATGTTTAGTAAAGTGCGTGTAACAGTGCCTGCACTCCCATACTATCTATTATTGCTACTGGAATTATAGATAAATGAAGGAGGAAAGGAAGGCAAAAAGGCATGAAAGATACATAAGTGAAGAATGAAGATTCTGGATCACAGACAGAACACACACATAGCCATGAAAGGGGGGAAAAGAGGTTCTTGGACCCTCAGATGATAAGTGAAAGCAGAGGTAGCAAGAGTTCGGCTTCCAGGCAGTACGAAGCTCAGCACTGTTGGATAATCTCATTTGCTCAGAAGCAGTAAGTTAGGCTATCCTAAAAATTGAGCAGGGTGGAAAAGGAAGTGAGGGTTGGCGGGAGAGTGGAATAAACTCAGAATCAGCTGCTACTGGAAATGAAAAAGAGAGTTAACCTGGGGTAAATAAAACTGTAGGCGGAAGAAAAGGCCCAGATTAGGCCAAACAGGATGAACTTAAAGTAGATTCTTAAAATTATAGTCTGTCTAAAATGAATCAAAATTCTTTAATAATTAGGTTACATTCAAATGGACAGATCTTGTAGATAATTTTAAATATAATTTTAATCACTTATCCTCACTGTATTAATCCCAAGTTTTCACCAACTCTAATCTCTTTCACCAAAACCTCCTCCTTCTAAATTCTCACTCCCACACAAGTTCCTCTTCAATAGCCTCAAGCCTTCTACAGCTAGCATATAATTCCAAACTAAAATCAGGCGAAACGACAACAAATAAGTGGAAAGAAGAAAGCAAATTAAGTACATATACATCTACCCTAATCTCTTTTAGCTCAAAGCCATAATGACAAATCTTTAACTTCACAGCTAACAGTATTAGTAATTAAAAAATACATCAGAAATATACTGTATGGTGGAATAAAACCTTCACATTTTCTCTACTCACAGAACTATGAACAAATATGTAAATAAGCCACTAGCTAAAAACAAGGTCCTCAGGCTTCTGCTGAATGGTCATCTCTCTAAAAGGAACATGACACTAAGATTGATGTGAAATGTTTAGTAAGTTTTAAAAAAAATAAAAAGAATCAAGAATTCTTTAAGAATAATAAAATATAACTGTTAATTAGTTTACAGAGCATACTTTTTTTTTTTTAAGATTTTTGCTTTTTTATTTGACAGAGAGAAAGAGCACAAGCAGGAGGAGTGGCAGGCAGAGGGAGAAGCAGGTTGCCAGATGAGCAGGGAGCCCAACACGGGACTCGATCCCAGGACCCTGGGATTATGACCTGAGTTGTAGGCAGACACTTAACCCACTGAGCCACCCAGGCGCCCCAACAGAGCACACTTTTTAAGAGTTAACAAAAGCCCTCTTTCCGCACACAAGGCAAACTGAGAAAACTGCAGCAGACAGGCAATCTGTCCAAAGTCACACGGTCAGCAGTAAAGGCTGAAAATATAACTGGGTCCTCTGGCCTTGTCCCAATTGTCTCCAGTCAACTCCACACTGCAGGAGGTATTTACTACGATATGAACGAGATGAAATTTAAGAGAACCCCTAGTACTGTTCTATCTGCCATGAAATCAGAACTGTCAACATGCCCATTCCCTGGTGTTTTCCCCCAACTAAGCTGGGGATAGAAGTTAAGTTACTCAGGAGTTCAAAACAAGGACAAAGGGCAATTGTAAAGGAAATAAACCAAAAGCCCCACAATTCTACATTAGAACAGGACAAGATCAAGGCCTTTCGGAAGCATCAAATAACTTAAGCGAACTCCCTTGAATGCAATCCAACTTTTTATAAAATTACAGGGAAAGAATATGCTTGTAAACAGTGTGGGGTAGCAGGGTGTAGGAGAGAGAAAGACAAAAAATAGAAAGAAAGAAGGATTGGTTTTTCTTCTTTAGAGAGTAGGAAATGAGATACTCTCTTATGTTGCTCTCCTTTAAAATACAGAAGGTTACAAAGTGATGTTAATGAATACACTCTATTCTCCCAGAATACCATATGGTATAGATCAAACAAGGCGCTGGAACTGGGCTTGAATCCCAACTTTGCTACTTGGCACCTGTGTGAATTTGGGTTGCTTTATGTCTACCTGTTTAGTCTTCTGTAAAATGGAGAATACCGCATCTCAGCGCACTGGGTTGTTTTGAAAACAGAGGTAATGAATGCAGAGCTCAACAAATACTTCTGTGTCCCTTCCACTTTCCCATCTACTTTCTCCAATTATTTAACCTATCCGGAACATGATCACTGCTCACACACCAACTGTTTCTTACATTTTTAGAAATAAAGTCATGCTAGCAAGTTTCCTACAGGATAAAAGAAAATTAACTTTTGATTTATAATATGAAGCAATATACGTGGGGGGCACTCCCTCACTTCAAGCTCCATAGTGCAGATGGTAGAAAAAACTGGTCCTTTTGTGGTAATGGCTACAAAGTGTGATTTTGTTCCCCTTATTGCGCCTTAGTTTTTCCATCTGTTTAAAAAAAAAAAGAAAGTAAGCCAGTCTGAGGTTCCTTCCAGTTTTTAGGAACTGGTTATCTCCTCCACCTGTCCCATTTACAACTTCACATCCCAGAAAACTCATGCCATACTACAAGAACAGCTCCCAACCACAATGCCATAGCAAAGGGTCTCAGGTCCTCAGAAATCCAGGTATATAAACATCCCAGAGCCTTCAAAAGTCCTCCAAGAGACCCAAAAGATAAGGAGCAAAGTTGTATCTTCCCTAAAATAACACTAAGGGTAAGTCTAATATGCTCCTCAGCCAGAACCTTTTCTACTTGTCTAGAAAAAGACAAGAACTTTGCCAGCCCAGCAGAGAAGCATGGCTTACCTCCTATAAATTACATAAACTGCTGACTTCAGTCCCTTTATTAATGGAAAAAATTTTTATATTTCTACTTTAAATAGCTGATATAGGGGCACCTGGATGGCTCAGTCGGTTAAGCGACTGCCTTCAGCTCAGGTCACGATCCCGGAGTCCCAGGATTGAGTCCCACATCGGGCTTCCTGCCCAGCAGGGAGTCTGCTTCTCCTCTGACCGCTCTCTCTGAGTTTGCTCTCCATCTTACTTTCTCTCTCTCAAATAAATAAAATCTTAAAAAAAAAAATTAAATAGCTGATATATAACAATCTGTACTGCACAATGAAAACTGAAATCACAGGGGCACCTCGCTAGCTCAGTCAGAAGAGCATGTGACTCTAGATCCCAGGGTTGTGAGTCTGAGCCCCATGTTGGGTGTAGAGATTACTTTAAAAATAAACAAACAAACAAACAAACTTTACGAAAATAATTTTAAAAAAGAAAATGGAAATCACAATGTGCTTATAACATGAGAATGGGATGGGACAAGATTACATCAACATACACAAAAATACTAACAGAGGTGGTACATCACAAAGTGGTACAGCAGGTTTGTAGATTATCTTCTGCTGTTTGTGTGTTTGTGTGTTTTAAACTTTCTATAATGAACATACATACTTTTTTTAAAAAGTTTATTCTTTTAGTAATCTCTACACCCAATGTGGGACTTGAACTCATGACCCCAAGTATCAAGAGTTGCATGCTCTTCCAACTGAGCCAGCCAGATGTCCCTGAACATATGTAGTTTTAAAGAAAAAAAGTTTTTAAATGATCAAAAAATGCAAACTATCTTTAATTTATGTCTGTGATACATAAAACTTTTTTTTAAAGATTTTATTTATTTATTTGACAGAGAAAGAGACACAGTGAGAGAGGGAACACAAGCAGGGGGAGTGGGAAAGGGAGAAGCAGGCTTCCCGCTGAGCAGGGAACCCAATGTGGGGCTCGATCCCAGGACCCTGGGATCATGACCTGAGCCGAAGGCAGACGCCTCACGACTGAGCCACAAGGGTGCCCGTGATACATAAAACTTAAGGTTTCCAAGAAAGGAATAACCTAAAGCACTCAAAGTCTATATACAACATTTCTTTTTCTAAGGTATAAAAAACCCACAGCTACTAAGTGCCACTGTAAAAAGAAAAAAGTAAAATTAGCATACAGTAGAAAATATAAAAGCTTTGTGAAATCAGCTGTCTTAAGAAGCTTATCTAAAATATGGGTAAGCCAAGTGATAAAATAAGGGGCCATCTGTAGCCCCAATCTCATTATTATTTTTGTTTAGTTGCTGCAGGAATTCAACTATTATACAAACCTTAAGTAGGTATTTCTTAAATAGAATATTTTATGAGAGCACACTGTTATCAACCACCAAATACAGAGAAAGATTTTAAGACATTCACCTCAATATGCTTTAGAGGACCACAAACACAGCCTGTGTCAAAACGACAGAAGCTTCCAGAAGAGCTGAAAACCATTCACCATCTCAAACATGTTCAAATTCCTTATTCATTTCAGGATCAATTTCAAGGCCATATGTGGAATTCTGATTCCCCCTCTTCCACTGATTTCCCAAATGGCCTTGGCTCAACTCATTTTGATCTCTACCTCAAAATGATTTTAAATACCTCGATTTTTTGGGCGCCTGGGTGGCTCAGATGGTTAAGCGTCTGCCTTCGGCTCAGGTCATGATCCCAGACTCCTGGGATCGAGTCCCGCATCGGGCTCCCTGCTCAGCGGGGAGCCTGCTTCTCCCTCTGCCTCTCTCTCTCTCTCTCTCTCTCTCTGTCTCTTATGAATAAATAAATAAAATCTTAAAAAAAAAAAAAAAAAACCCTCGATTTTTTTTCTTTTCAATCAACTATCTCATACTATACTTGTCAACAATGGCAGCCATCAGTCTTCAAAATAAAAAACTGTCCTATTTACCATATCCCTTTCAAACTTTTGAAAAGAGAATAAAACTTCGGCCACAAAAACATTAAAGTCTTTAGGTTTCTGATTCAAAATAACCCCCTTAAATCATATTACTCTATAGAGGATAACGCAGTCATTAAATATTATGTTGTATCAGAGTACTTAAAAAAAAGTAAATGACTCTATCGAACACAACATATTTCTACCCACGTAAATCTATTCATAGAAAACAAAGTTTAAGGGTCTACAACCAAAATTTTAACCATTGGTTTCATCTCTGGATAGCAAAATTATAGCTGATTTTTATTTTCTTCTTTTTGCTCTTACCATCAAAAACAGTCACTGAAGAAAATTAGCTTTTTTAAAAAAAAGTTTTTAATTCTACCCAAGGAGTAACCAGAGGAGATGGGGGGGGGGGGGAAGGCAAGCAACCAACATCACAAGTAAGTCTGTTATAAATCACCCTCCACTTGATAGTTTGGCATCTTTACAGAGGAAAGTAAAAAACACCCAACCCTGAATTTGAATAGCTAAAAGTCCCCTACCGTGGGATTCCTAATTCTTAAAAGTTACTTTTTCAATACTCTAGGTCCATTGATAGGCTTACTTTATACCAAATTCTCTTAAATATATCTGATTAATGGATCTCACCAAAAAGTGATGTAACTGTTCTTATTTCTTTATTATTCCACCAATTTTATTTTTATAAAACAATAAACTGACAGAACCAAGGCTTCATAGAATTATTTGCTAGCTTCAAGATAATCAAGAATTAACACCCATTTCTCAACCTGCCCCACTCCCCCCAGCCCCCAAATTTTTTAATTCATTTTCCATGACCCAGTAATATTCTCCTTACTTGTGAATGAAGATGAACTGGCAATACCGTTGCAAAGAATGACGGATTTCAATACATACTCCTTAGGGGAAGGAACGAAATGGCAGTACGTATCAGACATAACCTGTATGTATATATCACTGGTATGTATCACCATACCCTGTGACATGGGGATGAACACTTAACTTAATCCTC
The DNA here is from genome assembly GCF_964656455.1 of Halichoerus grypus. NCBI lineage: Eukaryota > Metazoa > Chordata > Mammalia > Carnivora > Phocidae > Halichoerus > Halichoerus grypus. The sequence goes on from NC_135713.1 coordinate 120,528,200, forward strand.
TTTCACCTTTCCATTCATCACTGGGGGATATTTGGCAAAAATCAGAGACCTCTAGATAATGCTTCCACAATTAGAGAAAAACTGACAATGATTCAAAGAATTCCTAACAGATGCTTTAATAGAACTTTCCTGGGGGGCCATTTTTAATCCACAAAACTGTTCATCTTTTGAATATCAATCCAGGAAATAAACATTTAATATCATGTTATATAACTACTATAAGCCCCTCGGAATCAGCTCAGAGAGTGCCTAGAAAAACTCTCAACCTACTCGCCCTTTCTCATCCCCTGGGGATAACAGAAAGGAGCTTTGAAATTTCTACTTTTTCCAGGCGACAAAATGGATTTTTTAAAAAAGTTAAAATAGAGTACCACACATATTCATGTTCTCATTTTCCTTACTAATTCAAGTGTGCCCTGCTGCTATTCAGAAACACTTCAAAGAGAGGCACTTACTTCCTGATTACACATTCAAATAAATGCATAACATGCATTTCAACTTGGAATCACTTTCTTAAGAAATTAACTAGTAGAAACCACGTTACTGCAACATCATGGTTGAAGTCATGCCAAAGTCAAAATTTTAATACCTAAGATAACTTCCTCAGCTACACCGTACAAATATGTTAAGGCAATACTATCACCCAGTGTAACTTGAAAGTATTATTGTGTTGGTTAGCGTTATCCATTAAACATTTAACAAGACAGAATTTTAAAAAAAGGAGGAACAATTTCAAAATGAAAGGAAACATTAGAATTTAATAACTTCTTTCTCCTTTCCTCACTTTCAAGCTGGCTATACCAGAAACCAAATCTCTGCAAAAGCAGCATATGCTCACATAAGGGTAGTGATCCAGAAGCAGATAGCATGCTTGACACATCCCAAGTCAAAGAAAATATAGCCTCCACCCTAGAGACTTACAGTTTAAGTCAGAAAGACAACTTTAAGACATAAAACACCCAGATGACAACCAGTTAATGATTTTTTTTTTGGAATTTATATTTCACTTTTCCTGCTCAAGTTAAATGAAGAGCAAGAGAAAATGAATTAAATGGTGGGAGTGGAGGAATGGGGGTCAATAATGAACAAGTTTTAAATTAATCACAGACCTCAGGAACATGGGAAGGGAAAGAATTGGAATGGGAGCACTTCCAAAAACAGTCCCAGCCATCAGGGGATCACATGAAAAGAGACATCCACAACAATAAGAGGAGAACACAGGATGCAAAATATAGCAAGATGGCAAGGGGAAAAGTCAGGATAACAGTAAGAAGCCAGAACTCAAAACAAGAATATGAGAAAAATCAGATGATTTCTTGGTAACTTTAATGAAGAAAATGATCACACTAATCTGAAAATCTAATTAACTTAACTTTAATCTTTTTCAAAATGTTAAATATTTCTCTGCTATTGCTCTTCCAGAGCATCATTATTAACACTTTTTGAAACCCATAATCAACATTCCAGGGTAGGAATACTTGTTTGTCAATTTTCTCCTGTGAAAAATCGAAGAGCCCATATATAAGATCAAGCACCTGATTCCAACCTGATTAAAAATTACACTAACAAGACCAAATTAAAATGCAATCTCTCACATACCCACACAAAGCTATCTTTCAAGTCTTCACATCATGAACTACCTAAACCAGATTCCACTGTCTCCTGTCTACCTCTCAAACCCTACTCAAAAAAAGTCTCTTGACAGTTGCTTTGTCCTGATCACATCTGCCTTTTAACATCTATCTTCCAGGCTGCCTATATTAGATGTGGGTACATCAGTCTGAGGCTGTCAACATCTGCACTGGACAGGAGACCAATTTTCACCTCCTTCAATCTGACTCTAGGCAGTTGCCAGGGAGAAAATTATGCCTCGAGAACCTGACAGCTTGTGCTCAATATCCTTTTGTCAAGGATAAAATACATCATTATTTTCCTTAAAATTGCCTTGCCACATATGTATATGTAGGTATATACACACATATATATAAAATACATATACACACACATATATATACACATACACTTACATATACAGGTGCACAAATACCTCTCCATACATGTGTATATTTATTTTTCTCCCTATATACAAATGATTCAAGCTGTACCAAGGAAAATGGCACCTATGTCCTCAATTTTACTACACAATTACCGAGATAAAAGAATGTCTCTTAAAAAATTAAAATAAAATAAAAATAAAGTAAGAGAATGTCTCTTAATTATTATCAATTAAAAACCCTCATTGCCTATCCCTTCTTTATGACAATGTCCTAAGAGACCATCAGTTTTATCTGACTGGGTAATTCTGTGCTTTCAACATTTAAAAAAGCTGAGAAGATATCTGCAACAAGACCATTAAAGAGTATACTCACAAATAAACTATAGCTACTAAGATCATTCAGGTGCTAACAAACTCAATAGTTTTAACTCTATTGTTTTAGTAGACCAATAAATACTGCTTTTTTGCTCTAAAACTGACAAGGTGGTTCTTGTAACGATTGAGACTTAGTATTGAACAACACTGACTACTCTCAATTAAAGTCTTACTTCCACTCAAAGACAAGGCACTTGCACTATAATCAAAGCTTACCTGAAACAGAATACCAATCCAAAAGCCAGAACTTGAAAAGAAAAGCCTCCAAAGAAATCTTATGACAAATACTGCCTAAACATAAATAAACATGAAAAAGGGGAAACTACAAGCCAAACGTTAAAGTATTTGCTTTCTTTTTTTTTTTTTTTTAAGACTTTACTTATTTGACAGAGAGAGAGAGACAGGAGAGAGGGAACACAAGCAGGGGGAGTGGGAGAGGGAGAAGCAGGCTTCCTGCTGAGCAGGTAGCCAGATGCAGGCCTCGATCCCAGGACCCTGGGATCATGACCTGAGCCAAAGGCAGACGCTTAACGACTGAGCCACCCAGGTGCCCCAAAGTATTTGCTTTCTATTTACTGGACAAGAATATTCAGTAAAAGAATTTACCCTATTTTCACGAACTTCCAGCCATTTGAGAAGAAGGGCTATCTGGTTTCACTATTAAATGTTTTCTCAAGGGCGGCCTAGGTGGCGTAGTTGGTTAAGCACCTGACTCGGTTTCTGCTCAGGTCGTGATCTCAGGATCTCAGGGTTGTCACAGGGTCCATGGTCAGCTCTGGGACTCTCTCTCCCTCTCCCCCTGCGCCCCTCCAAGTCCAGTAAGACATAACTCAATCGTTGAGAATGTGGTAAAATTCCAATCGATAGGAAAAATAACAGGGATTCAACCAATCAACAAAGGAGGATGAAGGTTTACAGATACCTACCACCGCCCTAGGGTCTCTCACAAGCACTATGAAGAATGGTCAACATCAATTCCCACCAAATAGAGCTCATTTTTTTAAAGGAAGTAGCATTTTACATCTATAAAGACAGCAGACAATGTTAACAGACTATCCCATTACTTGTCAAAAAAATTTGCTTCTACTCAATACCACTTTATTATACCCTTATTCCTTTGGAGAACTCTCCCCCATTCCTCATGTCCTAGGGTGAACATGTGATCCAGGCTGGCTAGAAACTGATTCAGTGCTGAGGATGACCCAAGCAAAGCTAACCAGTCCCCTCTATGACTAAAATATAGAGGCAGAGGAAGAAAAGCTCTTTTTCTGCTAGGGTAACAAAACTAGGATCACCACCTCAAACTACATCTTGTCCAATATGTACATATGAAAACAGAGGTAAGCTCAATGGAATATTATGTAGCCATTAAAAAGGGATGAGATTGTGCCATTTGCAACAACATGGATGGACCTAGAGGGTATAAGCTAAGTGAAATAAGTCAGACTGAGAAAGACAAATATCTTATGATTTCACTCATATGTGGAATCTAAAAAAAAAAAAAAAGAAGAATTAAAAAAAACAGAATCAGACCTATAGAGAACAAACTGATGGATGCCGGGGGGGGGGTTGGACAGGCAAATTAAGTGAAGAGGAGTGGGAAATAAAGGCTACCAGTTGTGAAATTGAAAGTCACAGGAATAAAAGGCACAGCATAAGGAATACGGTCAATAATTTTTTAACAGCAATGCATGGTGACAGATGGTAGCTATACCTGTGATGAACACAGCATAATGTATAAACTTGTCCTATCACTATGTTGTATATCTGAAACTAATGTAACATTGTCTGTCAACTACACTCAAATAAGGAGAGAAGGAAGGAAGGGAGGGAGGGAGGCCGGCAGGCGGTGGGAAGTAGGGGAGGGGAGGTAAAATGAAATAAATGGAGTCAAGTGATGAAGAAAGCCTTACATCCTTTGAGTCACTCAGAGCTAACTATCCCTGAACTCAAAATCTACTCCTGGAATTCCCAATTACGAAGGCCCATAAACTCCCTTTTTGCTTTAACAGCTCTGACCTAGATGTATTTCTTTTTTTTTTTTTTAAGGTTTTATTTATTTGCGAGAGAGAGAATGAGAGACAGAGAGCATGAGAGGGAGGAGGGTCAGAGGGAGAAGCAGACTCCCTGCTGAGCAGGGAGCCTGATGTGGGACTCGATCCCGGGACTCCAGGATCATGACCTGAGCCGAAGGCAGTCGCTTAACCAACTGAGCCACCCAGGTGCCCTGAACTAGATGTATTTCTGTCGCTTGTAATTAGTGAGGTTATATGAACATAAGCAAACTAAGATATAACCCTATTGGAGAACAATTTAGGAACACATTTTAAAAGCCCTACAACCTGTATATGTCCCAGACGAAATGGTAGTTACATGGGTATACACATATATAAAACTTCATCAAACTGTATACTGATTTGTGTACTTCGTTGTATATAATTATACTTTAATTTGTAAAAAAGATCTGTGCCCCTGTATTTCTACTCCTGGAGATGTATCTTAATGATATAATTTTTAAAAGGGGGCAGGGAGGGTGACACTGTACATGTTCACACTCTTTGAGCATTATTTATATCAAAAACATAAAAACAACTTTTAAGCCCAACAGGGAAATTATGCAATAAAAAGTAGTTTTAAACATTATAAATTCCAAAGTTATACTGAATTAAAAAATGCCTATAATTAGTGTAAAATTTTTTACAAGACAATAAAATGCTATCAAAGCTAGAATTAAAACTAGGGTAAAATGCATATGCATTTAGCCAAGTACTTGAAAGAAAACACAAAGCTACATAAATATAAAATACTATTTATAATTATTCAAAAAATGAAATAGTGTAAATCTAAAATAACAAGTAGAGGACTTATATGTAAACACTGATGAAAGAAATCAAAAAAAGATCTAAATAGAAGGAAACATTTTTGTAATGGATTAATGATTGAATATATTAAAAATATAAATTCTCCCCAAATTACAAGTTTAATGTAATTCTATCAAAATTGCAGATTTTTTGTAGAAACAGATAAGCTTATCTAAAATTTATATGGAAAAACAAAAGAGATAGTATAACAATTCAGAAAAATATTAAGTGGGAGGAATCATTCTATCTAATTCTGAGACTCCTACAGCTATAGTAATAAAGACCATGTGGGTACTGGCAAAGGAAAGACACAGTGATCAATGGAACAATATAAAGAACCCAGAAATAATCCCACACAAGCACAGCTGACCAATTTTTAGTAAGGGTGCAAAAGCAATTCAATGGAGGAAATAGTCTTTCCAACAAATGGTACTCGGGCAACTAGCTGTCCCTAGGGTAGGGGGGTGGGGGAGAATGAACTCATCCTAAACTTTACATGTTATACAAAAATTAACCCAAAATGAGTCATAGATTTAAATGTAAAACATAAAACTAAAAAACTTTTTTAAGAAAACAGGAGAAAATCCTCATGAGCTAAACCCTGGTGAAGAATTCTTAGACACCAAAAGCCCAATTCATGAAGGGGGTCAATAAATGGGACTTACTCAAATTAAAGACTTTTACTATGCAAAACACCTGTTAATAGGATGAAAAGACAAGCTATATCCACACCATGGAGTATCACAGAATACTACCTAACAACAAAAAGTTACCAACTATTGATATACCAACTTGAACAGCTCTCAAGAGCATCATGCTGACTAAAAAAAAGCCAATCTCAAAAGGTCATATACTGTCTGATTCCATTTATACAATTTTCTTGAAATGATAGAATTAGACATGGAGACAGAGGAGTTGCAAAGGGTGTTGGGACTAAACAAATGTACACAAGTGATAAAACCAGAGTTACACATAGATATTGTGCCAATGTCAATTTCCTGGTGTTGATACTGTACCATAGTTCCGTAAGATAAAACCACTGGGTGGTACCTGGGTGGCTCAGTCGGTTGAGCCTGCCTTCGGCTCAGGTCATGATCCCAGGGGCCTGGGATCGAGCCTCACATCGAGCTCCCTGCATCGCACTGGGCTCCCTGCATGGGGCTCACTGTTGGGCAGGGAGCTTGCTTCTCCCTCTCCCTCTGCCATTCCCCTCCCTCTTTGCTCTCTCTTTCTGTGAAAAAAATAAATAAATAATCTAAAAAAAAAAAAGATATAACCACTAGGGGAAACTCAGTAACAGATATACTGAACCACTCTGTGCTATCTTTTGAAAATCCCTGTGATTCAAAATTAAAAGTTAAGAAAAATAAAATTCACCTGTTAAGTGACTTTTTATTAGTGTAAACAAACACTAAAGCAAACAGTGTAACAGAATTTTTCTGACTTGACTGAAAACTGGTACAACAGAATCTTAATGGCTTTAAGCTGAGGAGAATATGCTGATACTAGGTAATTTCCCTGGAGATTTTAGGAGCACACACTGCCTTAACACATACCCTAAATGATTCAACTTACAGGAAAATAAATTATTACAATTTTTCACACACTAGGCCCCTCATTTTTATCCATAAATAAGATCAGCCATCTGCTCAGGCCAAGCTGGAAGTTAACCTGCGTAACAATTGGCCCATTCTCCCTTTCCCATTACAGCAGTCCCTTCCTCAACAGCTCCATCTTACCCCTCACCACTATGAAGGTTTCCTGACTATTGGTCCTGCTCCAGGCTCTTTCCCAACCCATTTAACTCTTCCTGCACACAGCTGAGAGACTCATCTCCCCAAAACACCACTCCTTACTTCGTGTCACCCAGATGGCAGAACTTCTTAAAACAGGAAGAAAGTTAACGAGACATATTTCAGTTTAATTTAAGAAGAAAAAGAGCTTTAAAAAGAAGCATAAAGCAGTGCTGGGAAAAGCTGCTTCCAGAGGTTAGCAAAGCCTGTATCAGTGAGATACATTCAAGTACAGGGGAACCTGAACCTCGAGATCTGTTCCAACCCCTATCATTTCCCTGAGAACTCTCCCTCCTTCACCTGACATTCCAAACGATCCTCTAAAATCTAGCTCCAACCTCTTTCCTTCTAACCTTTCCTCCCAGCACCCCTCTCCAAGCTAGGCCCTAACTATTCCCCCATGCACATCATGCAGTCTATTTTTCTAACTAGATGACTCTCCTAACTAGATGACTTTTTCCCCTCCCTCCTTTCACCTTTCATGATCCAGTGCACCTTCAGGAAGCTTTTCCGATCCCATGCTTACTCTCCCATTCGTGCTATTAATTTACTTTTCATGTCCAAGTGTCTGGATTATAAGCTCTGGGACAAACAGGAATAAAAGTCTCCTCTCTGCTAGCAGACAGTCTCTCTTCATCAGAGACCACACAGTCACCCAGCCCTTTCCCCACTGTGGTTTCTCTGACACAAGATTTTTCCCAGGAAATACACTAATGTCCAGTGCACCAATCATCATCTATTTGGCCCTTTTGCTGAGCACATTATCATTAGAAGCAGTGCAGGACTACACAAAGGTGTACCTCAGCTTCTTTAGGCCTTCTCCTTCAACCACCCAGAAATGTCCATGATACAACAGCAAGTCTCTGATCTTGGTCTTTGAGATCCAACTGTGAAATATAACTAAAGGATTTTTTAAAACTCTGTTCTAGTAGAAACTATTCCTCATCACTCTACTTCCAACCTAATATCACTGGTCCTCTTTTTTTAATGTCTGCTCTTTTTCAAACAAGTTTCATTTACACCTTTCCATCTCTGTCCCTTGGATGTCTCCTTCCCAGCTAAGAGCCCTCTTTTTCTCGTCAGAGCACTATTCAAGGATTCATAAAATACACTGATACTCTTTTTTAGGTATTGTTATATATATATATAGTGTGTGTGTGTGTGTGTGTGTGTATATATATATATATATATATGAGGAGTGACTGCTAATACAAGATTTCCTTTTGCGGAGATGAAAACATTCTGGAATGAGATAATGGTGACAGCTGCACCACTCTGTGAATATACTAAAACCACTGATGTATATGCTTTAAAGGGGTGAATTTTATGTTATATGAATCATATCTCAATTTTTTTTAAAGGTAAGATTTTCCAACCCTACCCCTGTATTTACATTTGGCACTGGGAAGGAAAATTCATTGTAATTTTTGAGACAAGAGCCTTTTCTCACACACTTCTTGGAGAACATAGTCAATTATCCTCTTTAAACAATTAAGTGCCTATCACGGATCAGGCACCATGACAGGAGCTGGAGAGAATGGTCACCAGACCAGCACAGACACCTGTCCTACTGGAGCCTGGAGAGGGGAAGACAACCAACTATCTAATTACCTCTGTGATAAGAGCTAGGAAGAAAAAGTGTAAGGTAAGAATGACCAAATCAGGGTAGGGGGCTGTGGGGGGGGAAAGGGTCCCCCAAAAAAGAGCACACACAAAAAAGAGGCATATATATGCCTCAGCCCACATAAGGTAGTTAGTTACTCAACAACTAGTTAGAGGTGATGGGCAGTAAAATGAAACTCCTAGATCACAAGAATTTGGATGGCATGCAATTGGTAATTGGCTCCCATCTACCACAGGAGACTCACATGTCCACTGCATTGGCCTTGAGGTAAGGTGGCCCTGTATAATCATATTAATGTTTTACCTAGTGACGGTGTTAGTTTGGTAAGGTTTTAATGTACTCACAAATATTTGTGTTTATTATTCATGTAATCAGGGGCAAACACAAAAAGAAAATAAAGTTATGCTGAAAACCTGTATACATTTAAGTCTCTGTTTATTAATGATGACTGCACAGAAAGCACAGCACTTGTACAAACTCAAAAATGTAAAAATCTTAACTTTCGGCTCAAAGTGTTATAAATAAATACATAAATTGTTTACTGAAAACATAAACTCCTATCTTTAACTCTGTGAAAACCCTAATCTGAAGTCAGCTAACCAGAGCCTATGGGTCAAATCTGGCCCCTTATCTGTTTTATAAGTAAGTTCTAGTGGAACAAAGCCATGCCCATTTGTTTATATATTACCTATAGTTGCTTTCCCAGCACAACTGTAGAACTGAATAGTGTCAACTGAATAGTGTCAACAGAGACCTTATAACCAGTAAAGTTAAAATATTTACTACTTGGCCCTTTACCAAAAAAATTTTTTTTGCAAACGTGTACTATACAGAAGTACTTCACATTGATTCAGAACAAAGAAATCGTATAACATCCTTTAACAATGAAGTGTCCCAGTGGATAAGCAACAAACTCAAATGCAAAGAATTCTAACTCTACTTTATTACAATCCTCCGTGAAGCTTTAGGTAAATCATAGTCTGTGTTTTATCCATCAAAATCCTAGAGGAGAACATAGGCAGTAACCTCTCTGACATCGGCCACAGCAACTTCTTTCAAGATACATCTCCAAAGGCTAGTGAAACAAAAGCAAAAATGAACTTTTGGGACTTCATCAAGATAAAAAGCTTCTGCACAGCAAAGGAAACAGTCAACAAAACAAAGAAGCAACCCACAGAATGGGAGAAGATATTTGCAAATGACACTACAGATAAAGGGCTGGTATCCAAGATCTATAAAGAACTTCTCAAACTCAACACCCAAAAAAAACAAATAATCAAGTCCAAAAATGGGCAGAAGATATGAACAGACACGTCTCCAAAGATGCCATACAAATGGCTAACAGACACATGAAAAAATGTTCATCATCATTAGCCATCAGGGAAATTCAAATCAAAACCACATTGAGATACCACCTTACACCAGTTAGAATGGCAAAAATTGACAAGGCAAGAAACAACAAATGTTGGAGAGGTTGTGGAGAAAGGGGAACCCTCTTACACTGTGGATGGGAATGCAAGTTGGCACAGCCACTGTGGAAAACAGTGTGGAGGTGCCTCAAAAAATTAAAAATAGAGCTACCCTATGACCCAGCAATTGCACTACTGGGTATTTACCCCAAAGACAAAGATGTAGTGAAAAGAAGGGCCATATGCACCCCAATGTTCATAGCAGCAATGTCCGCAATAGCCAAACTGTGGAACTAGCCGAGATGCCTCTCAACAGATGAATGGATAAAGATGATGTGGTCCATATATACAATGGAATATTACTCAGCCATCAAAAAGGATGAATACCCAACTTTTACATCAACATGGATGGGACTGGAGGAGATTATGCTAAGTGAAAGTCAAGCAGAGAAAGTCAATTATCATATGGTTTCACTTATTTGTGGAACAAAAGGAATAGCATGGAGGACATTAGAAGGAAGGGAAAAAGGAAGGAGGGGAAATCGGAGGGAGAGACGAACCATGAGACTAGGGACTCTGAGAAACAAACTGAGGGTTTTAGAGGGGAAGGGGCTGGGGGGATGGGTTTAGCCCCGTGATGAGTATTAAGGAGGGCATGTACTGCATGGAGCACTGGGTGTTATACAAAAACTATGAATTGTGGATCACTATATCAAAAAGTAATGATGTATTGTATGGTGACTAACATAACATAATAAAATTTAAAAAAAAAAATCATAGTCTGTGTTTTATATACCAGTAAAATTCAGAGCACTTAGGTTGCAGTTTCGTTTAAGTGCTCAGAACGAAGCCAGGGCCGGGAAAGGTGTCTGTATTATCTTTTGCTGCCTAACAAATTCTCCCCAAATCTGGTAGCTTAAAATAAACATTTATTATCTCCTGAGTCTTCTGTGGGTCAGGAATTTGAAGTTGGTTAGGGCTGGCATCTTTTAAAACCTGACTGGAGCTGGAGGATCTGCTTCTAAGGTGGCTTACTCAGAAGCTTGGCAAACTGGTACTGACAGCTTCCCCCAAAGTTAATAATCCATGAGAAAGAGCCAGGCAGATACTATACTCTCTTCATGACTTTGCTTTGAAAGTAGATAATATCACTTCTACCACATTCTATTCTTTATAGAGTCAAAGTCAGGCTCCACTTTTTTAAGGGAGGGGTGTCAAAGAATCTGCAAACATATTAATGCCACTACAGGGTTTCAAATGATGAGTAAACAGCTTCAACAACATAACCAACAAGGCTTGGCTGATTAAAGAATACGCACTTAACCATTTTCATAATACGTACTTTGTTCTATTTATGAGAGGAGAAAGGTTGCATCATCACTTGTTAAGATTCTCAAAAAAAAAAAAAAAAAAGTAAGCCAACAGAAAAAAGCAAGGCACTTCAGCTTTTCATATCTGATGCAGTAATGATGATGGGAGGCAGTTATATTTTTGTTTTAGCTTTTTTTTTTATTTTTCAAGGAGAAAAAGCAAGGAGAGAAGGCAAATTATGGTGAATAGATCATGATCATAAATAATTGCAAAGTTGGCCTAGGACAGACAAGTACTTATGATTCAGAGCCACATAAAAGATTTTCTCAGATATAAATAAAAACAAGAAAACAAATTTAGATATGCATTCAAAACTGTGGGGGTTTTCGGGGGGAAAGAGGTGCAAGTATTATGCCATGATTGCTACAAATTTGCATCAGAGAAATTTCTGAAACAAGGAACATATATAGAGTGAAATTAAAAGTTACCTGTAACAATTAAATGTATTTTCAAAATAAATATCTTAGTTACTAGACTCAAGGAACATTTGGTGAAATTCATCAGGTACTACTATTTTCAGGCAAAAAGGCCTGGGAGCAAACTTTCTCAAAGGACAATGAAATAAGAGCCATTCTGATTTCCTTAACAAGAAACTCAGAAATTGTCCTGAACTAGACAATTTAACTGCTTTAAAATAAATTTATTCAAAGCCCACTCTAATGGGATGAATAATGTCCCCCAAAATTCATACTCACCCAGAACCTATGAATGTGGCCTTATTTGCAAACAGGGTCTTTGCAGACATAATCAAGTAAAGATGAGGTCATACTGGATTTAGGGAGGTCCCTAATTCAAAGCTTGATATCCTTTTAAGAGGAAACTTTGTACACAGAGACACATAGGGAGAATGCCATGTGACAAGACAATGAAGGAAGAGACTGCAGTGACAAGTCTACAAGCCAAGGAAAGCCAAGGATTGCTGGCAAACACGAGAAGCTAGGAGAGAACATGCAATAGATTCTTGAGCCCCCAAGAATCAATCCTGCTGACACCTTGATTTCAGATATCTGGCCTCCAGAACTGTTGCTCTAAGCCACCAAGTTTATAGTAATTTATGTTATGACAGCCGTAGATAACTAATACATCCACCCATATTACAGTTAGTAATAATGAATTTAAATTTCATCATTTACAATATTAGAAACATTTATCTTCAGCCTGAAAATTAAGAAAAATATTTACCAAAGTTCTTAGTTCACACATTCAGAACTGGAGATAGCATGCCCATTTAAGGCACTGCCCCTTTTTTGGGTACTGTCACAGGATGAATATGACATTAAGATTCCAATGGACTAGGACGCCTGGGTGGCTCAGATGGTTAAGCATCTGCCTTCGGATCAGGTCATGATCCCAGGGTCCTCGGATAAAGCCCCACATCGGGCTCTATGCTCAGCAGGGAGCCTGCTTCTCCCTCTCCCTCTGCCTGCCTGTCTGCCTACTTGTGATCTCTCTCTCTCTCTCTCTCTCTCGCTCTCTGTCAAATAAATAAATTAAAAAAAACTTAAAAAAAAAAAAAGACTCCAATGGACTACGCACACTACTATCAGCCATGAGAGATTCAGTGAAGTTCTCCCAAAGGTCAGTAAAGCAACTGTACAGAGTAGGAGCTCAGTTCACCTTAGTTGATATCCAACAGCTTCACAAAAACCTGTCTTTAAGTCCTCCTGCTGAACAAGAAGTTTAACACAAAACTACAAGTTTCAAAAATTTAATGTTCCACGTGTAAAGTCTTCTTATCATACTTGTAGCTTCATAATAACGAGTTTTTCTAATAGGCACTACTGCCAAGCTGTGGGTTACAATTCCACTTTTTATTAATTCTGAGTTTCCCCAAAAACAGGATTCCTTTAAGCCCAGATTTGTTTTTATTTCAAACTCAAACCACTTCAAGTATGCATGGCTAATTTAACATACCAGCCTGACAGAATGAGGCAACTTCTAGGGTATTTTCAGAATGGCTGGACATTTTTCCATTTAACATCCCTATTATCTACAGCATGAACTAAAAAGAGGTATTAGAGAGGATGAAAGGTAAACTTCTGCCCCATTTATGTCCTATTAAACTGTTGTTGGAACATTTCTAAGACTCAACTCTTAGGATGCCCAAGAGAAGCGGATTCAGATTCTCCAAACACAATGTTTCTTTGTTAGTGTCTCTCCTGATTAAAAGTGAAGCCAGTACAACTTAATCCATCTCCCGTAAATGAATATTTTAAGTTACTGAGCAATTGGCAAGCTTACGAATGAGAGTAGTGGCCACAAGTCACCTTCAACGATTAATTTTCTAGACAAGCCCGCCTCTCTTTACATAAAAAGCAATAGTGACCTACCTTGTTTTCGAACATCTTCTACAGCAGCCACAAGCTCTTCTTTGAGAAACTGACTTTCCTTTGCAATTTTATCCCCCTTCTCCAAAAAATTCTCAGTTGCTTGTTCAACAGATGCAGCCAAAACATGGGCCTTCTTAGAACGGCCTCTCTTCTTATTTGAAGGCCCCTTACTATTGGTGTTTACCAGAGTTGTGACCTAAAAGTTTCATTTTTACAAATTAAACTGCAGTCAATTAAAATGAAAACAACAGAAAGACAACCATCTTTAAAGATCGGAATAGTAAATTATTCATAACAAAATGAAATATCACATTTATAAATTCCACTAAGCATTAACAAGTAACATGCACTCTCCATATTTAAGATATATAGCAACAATACTCAATTTAGGTGCCAAAATAATTTTGCTATCTCAATGTGCAAGACAAAAAATATTTTAATTTTTCAAACATGATAACTAGGTTTTAGTTTCATTTTACAAATCAAAAACTGATTAGAAACATGTTAGACATCTCTACACATCATCATGAAGTCCCAGAAAGAGGTTAACAATAAACTTGCTAGCTTTACGTGGACGTCACATTTTCCACTGTTTTCAACCTGTGTAAAATATTTTAAGGTAACTTGCTTCTGATTTTGTTTCATAGTTTATTCAAACAAATCTCAGCAATTAATCAGTAAAGGTCCTTAACAAAGAAAGGAAGGACTGCCCAAAGTAGCCTACTACGATGGTGCTTTAAGTCCCAGAACGTTCACCATCATTAATATATGTAATACCAAATGATCTGTAGGTTGAAGATGACTATAGATTTGTTATTAGCATAGCTTGCCACACAAAAGACCTGCTTAGAACTATACTGGATGGGCTTCAAGAAAGTAAATATTCATGAGTTTTACCACACACTTCTGCATTATATATATTAAAATATATAAATATATATGTATGCATGTATACGTGTTTATATGTATCTGTAATACTCGCCGCTAACAATTAATGAAATGGCATCACACTGATATTTGTAACAAAACATACCAAACCTACACCCTCAAGTTACCTGTTAACTGATCCTAGACAAGGAAAAGTCTGTTAAGAATGGTAAAGAGACAACAGTCAAGGCTTCACAGCCCATCTTTCTTGAATACAACCTATACCTTCCAAGAAAAAAGTGATGAAGAAATGATCTACAAAATACAAATACTTGTTAAGTTGCATTACATACCACTTATCCCCTATTAGTTCCAGTAAGACTCAAGAAAATGGCAATAACTATGCTCCTATATGGTTAAATGAATGCATGCATCAATATTTAAATAATTAGTGGTGCCTAATCATCTAAATACTATTAACCTAAACTCAACTACTCAAATTAAAGCTTTGAGCTAAATTTGCTCTGTGTTTGTTTACCAGACCTACTACTATGGAACCATATTACAACTCTGTATTTGTTTGCAGATTCTTACCTGTGTAACAAGAGGCTCCAACAGTCTTTCAACTGCCAAAGTCCTGATCTCTAGGCTTTTAGGGTCCCATTTAAAGTTTATGTTGCCTGCGTGGACAGAAGTCATTTCTGAAAAAGAAACAAAAGGTCAAAGTGAGGCAAACATCAAACACAAACATGAAATATATAACAAATCTTCTCCCACTTTTAAAAAGGACTTTTTATGTCAGCAAAGCTTAATTCCAGATAGGAAAAAAAATTCCTACTAACCTGCACAAGAGGGCCTGATAACTCTGACCTCTTACACTTTGAAATGTTGAGTTTATAAACAGCAGAGGTACTTATAAGAGGCACTCCCAAACACACAGAGCCCTTTCCCTTTGGGCTTCTCTGGCACCAGGCCATTCCTACTTTTTTTTCCACACCAACTTAGAATCAGGATGAAAAGCTAAAGTGAATGAAGGCCTGATTCTGATTTTTCTTACTCCACAACATTTATAATACAGTATTACCTAAAAGGCATAACCCCTTCATTTTTTGATGGATTTTTAGAGACTATACTGTCTTACTCTATTAAAACATAACGCTTAAGTCCACTGCCCTCTGCACCTACAGCTATTATCACTCATAGCCAGAAGAGATTTCAAGTTGCACTTAGTCAAGTTATCAATGTATCAGTATCAAGGTAAACTTCCATTAGAGAGAGGCTTTAAGACTAGGGGAAAAGACTTCAATGAAAACACCAACAGTTAGTGTCTGCTTCTAAAAGTAGTGCCTGAAAGATTAAAAAAAGACAGGAGGTACATAACTGAAGTAAACACTAAACTTTCTAGACAACCAACTTGATAGATATTTAAAACCTTAAAAGAATGTATTCTTATGACACAGAAATTCTACTTCTAGAATTTTATTCTAAATGAAAAATCAAGGTGCATGTAAAACCTTGGATACAATGATGTTCACAACAGCACTGCATATAATCATTAAAAATTATAAACTACCTAAATTTCAGAGTTCCCTGAATAAATAAATCACATAACCAACCACACATTACTGTGCTGCTCTTAAGAAACAATGTTTACAAAATTTAGGAAAAACAAAAAAAAGTGTTCTCGTTGCCCAGGTCTTTCTTTTTTTTTTTTTTAAGATTTTATTTATTTATTTGACAGAGAGAGAGAGTACAAGCAGGGGGAGCAGCAGTGCGAGAGGGAGAAGCAGGCTCCCCGCTGAACAGGGAGCCCGATGCGGAGCTCGATCCCAGGACCCTGTTTTCGTGACCTGAGCCAAAGGCAGGTGCTTAACCAACTGAGCCACCCAGGCGCCCTGCCCAGGTCTTTATTTCTATTAAACACCAATTCCCATTAAAGGGAACCAGGGCTCGTCCCAAAAAGGGGAGGGGGGGGGGCTCTTCAGGTCTGAGCTATCCTATTCTGCAGAATGCAAAGAAGGGTACAAAGACTAACCTATCAAAACACAGAGGAACCAAAGGCTCCACCAGCCAATTTATGACAAATTGAGTATCAAAAAGCATGATGACTGCAACTGCCTGATTGACAGGTAGCCAGGTAGGTAAGTACATAGAAAGATATCCTATGACCATAGAGATTCTCAAAAGAAAAAGGGAATTTCTTTATCATAAATGTAGAATAGAATTAGAAAATGACCATTTTGCAAGCCCCAGTGTAGTAACTGATTCAGGCAACAATTACCAATGGATGTTAACACCATTAAGTGAAAGGCTACTGGGGAACAGGATACTTTAAGATGCCAAAGTATCACTTGACAAGTTACTTACTAATTACAGAGGCCAAGACATACCTTTACAAATTTGCGATCTAATGGCCACCTTCTTAAACAGATAACTAAACTTAGCATCACTATTAATGACAGACCTGGTATTATATGCCTCCCAATATAAAGAAATGTATTACCTATTAAGTACTCTTGATGAAAAAAAGCTTTAAAAGTTTTTCAAGAGCCTCAGTGTTACTATAAAATGAGTAGCTGAGCAACAGCAAAAATAAATGTTTAACTAGAGTCTACTGAAGCCTCTATGTAGGGATTCAAAACCTTTTTCAATGCCATGGATCCTTCTGGCAGTCTAGTAAAGTCTAAACACCAATGTCTGTCCAACAGAAATACAGTGTAAGCCACCTATGTAATTTTCAATTTTTTAGTAGCAACATTAAAAAGAAATGGATGACTGTACACAATATATCCAAAAAATTTTAGCATATAAACACATTTTTTAAATTATTAGAGATATTTTACATAAGTATTAAGTGTCCAAATCTGGGATTTGTTTTACACTCAGGGCACACTTAAAGTCAAAGAAGCCACATTTCACCTGTCAGCTTCTGTACTGAATAGAGCAGTTATAAGACCCTCTCTTACAATGTTTTTCAAATGCATAAAACACAATCCAAAGGATTACAAAGGAAACATATACTGAAATTTAGTTATCAAGATACTTTACAAACAAATGGATGATACAGTAATATATGTGCTTCTTTATTAATATTAAATAAGACTTAGCAAGAAGTCTGACTACTTCAAAGTAACAATGAACATGCGCATTTTTCAAGGTAATGTTGTAATTATTGCAGATATGAAAAACACTGAGATTCCTACTGGTGACAAAGTTACAGGTTCAATTGAAAACTGTAGTTTGTTATCTACACTAATAATAGAAATGCTAAATTCCTGTTAATAGTGAAAACAAAGACAAAATTTTTCCAATACAAATTCACTGCAGGTTAAAAAAACCTGGCCTAGACTCAATGTCAAGCTTATAGAGGATATAGAAGCATGGTAAGCAACACCATGGGAAAACAAACAAAACCAGAATGTAGGGTACCTTACAAGATAACACAGCCTCAATTCTTCAGAAAAGTCAGTACTCTGGGGGAGAGGGTGAGAAGACTATTCTAGACTGAAAGACTCAAGAGACATAAGAAATCTCATGCAATACATGTACCCTGTTCAGACAACAGTTTGAGACAAGTTAATAAGACATTTGTAAGGAAACCGGTGTTACTTATCAAATATCAAATGTTATTACGGAATTACTGCTCAATTTCATAGGTGTGATAACGAAATTGTGACTATGCAGAAAAATGACAATTTCTAGGAGATGAATGCTGAAATATTTAGGGGTGAAATATAAAGATGTCTGCAAGTTTCAAACAGTTTAGCAAAAGAAAATATATACATATACAGATCAAGGAATTACGAAAAATATTCGTAACTATTCAATCTAGGTAGAGAACACGTGGATGGGTGTTCTCAGATTTATCCTTTTAGCTTCTTTATATACCTGAAATGTCTCATCTAATAAAATAGGGAGGATGTTATAGAAGTTTATGAGAAAATGTTCAAAATATACTATTGAAGACGATAAAGAGATTTCAAAACAATATAAAGTATGACTGCAGGGAGGAATAAAGATATCTAGATGTATAAACCAAAATATTAACAAGTGTTATTTCTAAAGTGGGGATTATGGGTAGTTTTAACATTCTTTTTGCTTAACTGTATTTTTTGATATTATAAAAATCACACTGGCATTTAGAAAAAGTTACTTTTGTTAATTAAAAAAGCAGAATCTTCATTTTATAATCTTTACATCTTTATGTAAGGAGGACAATACAATCAAAAGGCATGTTGGTCATCATTTAACCACTTTGAACTTCCTTACTCATTTAAAAAATAAGACAATCAAGACCTTCAGCGTTGCCCTGGTGGAGCGGAGACAGGCCCTCTGGTTGGAGAGATGTGTAACACACCGACTTACTGTGACCTAGGAAAGGCCGCCAAGGATGTCTTCAATAAAGGATATGGATTTGGCATGGTTAAAATAGATCTGAGAACCAAGTCCTGTAGTGGAGTAGAATTTTCTACTTCTGGTCACGCTTACACTGATACAGGGAAAGCGTCAGGCAACCTAGAGACCAAATATAAGGTCTGTAACTATGGACTTACCTTCACCCAGAAATGTACTTTCGGAACAGAAATCTCTTTGGAGAGTTAAGTTGGCTGACGGGTTGAAACTGACTCTTGATACCATATTTGTACCAAACACAGGAAAGAAGAGTGGAAAACTGAAGGCCTCTTATAAACAGAATTGTTTCAGTCTTGACAGTAATGTTGATAGAGATTTTTCTGGACCAACCATCTATGGCTGGGTTGTGTTAGCCTTTGAGGGTTGGCTTGCTGGCTATCAGATGAGTTTTGACACAGCCAAATCCAAACTGTCACAGAATAATTTGGCCCTGGGTTATAAGGCTGCAGATTTCCAGCTGCACACTCATGTGAATGATGGCACTGAATTTGGAGGGTCTATCTACCAGAAGGTTAACGAGAAGACTGAAACGTCAATAAACCTTGCGTGGACGGCCGGCAGGAACAATACCTGTTTTGGCATCGCTGCTAAATACAAGCTGGATTGTAGAACTTCTCTATCTGCTAAAGTAAATAATGCCAGCCTGATTGGACTGGGTTATACTCAGACGCTTTGACCTGGTGTCACACTGACCCTATCAGCTTTAATCGATGGAAAGAACTTCAATGCAGGAGGTCTCAAGTTTGGGTTGGGATTTGAACTAGAAGCTTAACGTGGTTTTGAGTAAAGCATCTGATTTGTCCCTGGAGGTGAAGAGAACCCACTATGTTTTGGCCTTAAAATTCTGTGAAATTTCAAAAGTGTGAACTTTTTATTCTTCCAAAGGATTGTAATCCTCCCCACACCGAAATCTAGAGATCGTAAGTCCATCCTAAGGGAGTACTTGAATGCATGCCTGGAAGTTGTCATGTTTGTGCCACATTTCAGATGAGTTCTGCAGTGTTATTTTAAATGTGTTCCTCAGCAACAATGTAGTGTCATGTTACAAAGGAAATGACCCAATCCTCCAGTTTGTACATCACGTCCCGCATGTCCCACACCACTTTTTCATGACCTTTTAATATACTGGTCTCTGTACTGTAGTGTAATCTTTGGTTTTGCATCAAGAGTAAAATAAACCCATCACATTTGGAACATTTAAAAAAAAAAAAAAAGACAATCATTACCTTCAGAGGGCTTTCCTGAAGACTAAATTAAACAGATTATGATCCACTCAATAAAATGAGAACCCAGGCTAGTAAGAATAAAGGAGAAGTTCTTCCATACAATAGGAAACTAATAAATGTAGAGGAATAACGGGTTTAGAAAAATCACCATTTTTTTTTTTTTTTTTTTTTTTGGACAGACAGAGACACAGCGAGATAGGGAACACAAGCAGAGGGAGTGGGAGAGAGAGAAGCAGGTTTCCCGCCGAGCAGGGAGCCTGATGCGGGGCTCGATCCCAGGACCCTGAGATCATGACCTGAGCCGAAGGCAGACGCTTAACGACTGAGCCACCCAGGTGCCCCTAGAAAAATCACCATTTAGAAACCATCATAATAATAACCGATTCAGTCAAGAAATCATCTTGAATGATGATTAGCATCCTGAATGTTAAACCAAGTGGTTGAAAGTTTACAAAGAAACTGATTATTTACATACTCTCATGGTAATTCCCAACAGATTATTTACTGATGGGGGGGGGTGGTTATAGTAACTTTAAAGTGGAAAAACCTGGTAGACACCACCTTAACCAAGTGATCAAAATCAACATCCCCTATAATAGGACAAACTGACATCATATACCTCCTGATATGATGCACTGAGAAGGACATAACAACACTTTGGTATTTCCTACCAAAACTACATAGCCTCAATCTTGTCATAAGGAAACATCAAACTCAAAGTGAGGCATAGTCTACAAAATAATTGGCTATAGTCTCAAAGATGTGAAGGTTGGAAAAACAAAGATAGACTGAGAAATTCTTCCAGACTAAAGGAGGCTAAAGAGACATGACACCTAAATGCAGTAATCCTGGAATGAAACTGTACTTGAAGGAAAAAAACAAAACAAAAAAAGTGAGACAAACTATAAAATCTAAGTACGTTCTAAATTAAATTAGATAATAGTGTTGTATCAAATTTGCATATTTTCATCATTATACCGTAGTTATGTCCTTGTTGCATGTAATGGACATGATGTCTGCAACTTACTCTCATATAGTTCAAAAAAACATAACGCATTAAGTATGTTCCATATACAGAGAGGAATAGAAAGTGGATGGGAGAGTGGGAAGAAGAAAGAAAGGGGCAGGAAGGAGGAAGAAGAGACACAGGAAGAGAGGGAAATGAAGGTAGATGAGATGGAAAGAGAGTGAGGGGTAGAAGGAGAATGGAGAAGGGAGCAGGAGTAGAGAGGGAAGGGAAGGGGAAAAAGGTAAGAGGAGAGGGAGAGAAATGAGGAGGGAGATAGAAGAGGGAGAAGGATGTCTTGAAATGTGGCTAGTATGGCTGAGGGATTGATTTAATTTTATTTCATTTTAATTAATGTTGAACAGTCACTAGTGACTACCTTATCAGACAGCACAGTTCTAGACTCTACAGAAAGCAACATCAACACTTAAATTTTATACATTAAAATGACAACTAGGACAAGGTAGAACTGCACATGCCTATAACTAGCCCACTCTTAACAACTTTAATATAAAAATGTCTGTGTCTTCTCCCATAAATGCATTCTTGAGGCACAAATAGGTCCTTTAGACATTTTTGAAAACGTTAGTGAGGCATCATCTAACATTCCACAGATTTATCTAAGCATCAAAACATCCTAGAACCACTGGGATGCCAAAAGAAATCTGGATTTGCTTAATCTGGTAACAAAAAATGCCAGTTTCCAGGAAATTTGCTTCATTGCAAGTGGGCAAATTTGCTCTCTACACTTACATTATGTCAGCCTACACTTTGATTTTTAAAGGTTATTTGTCCACGAAACTGATCAGCCCAGTAAACCTTAGGAGATGGAATGCTCTAGACTGCTAAAGGGCTGACAACAGCTAAAGCAAATGTCATCAAATGTCACAGATACGACATTTCAGAAGGAATGATTTGCCCCATGGACCCTGCCTTCCTGTATCCTAACATTCCATAGCCACTGCATCAATACAAATAAAACACAAAACCTTTCAAGGGTAGTAGAGGAAGGTGCCAAGAGATAAGTGAAGCTGGTTCCAAGTAGACATGTGGTCACATTTGTGTTTTAATTATTAAACAAGTACAATAATGTAACAATTCACTTTCCCAAAGAAATAAACTCTTCCATTTTTTCTTGAAATAAGAAGTTTTCTTGAAAAGGAGCCCAGGGAAGGAGAGTTAGCCCTCGGGAAAGGGACTAGGCCTGAGGACTTGTTAACTTTTGAAAACCAGCAAATCAAGGTCCAAACGGCACAAATGCATTCCTAATACTTTTTTTTTTTTTTAAAGATTTTATTTATTGGAGAGTGAAAGAGAGAGCACAAACAGAGAGTGAAAGAGAGAGAGCAAAACAAGGAGAAGGACAAGCAGACTCTGGGCTGAGCTCAGAGCCCGACGCAGGACGTGATCTCATGACCCTAAGATCATGACCTAAGTCAAAATCCAAAGTCAGACGCTTAACTGACTGAGCCACTTTTCCTAATGCTTTAGAATCCACAACTCAGGCCCACTTTTCCTTCATGAGCAAAAGTGGGGACCAAGATGAGAGTCCTGAGCTGAGAAACAAGAGTCTCAGGACAGCAGGAAGCCATGAGCCGGAAGGCTGTTTTAGATACCACAGGGAAGGGGGGGAGAAGAAGTTGTGCAAGGTAAGCCTGTGAAGATCCGGCAGACCAAGTCAGAAAAAGAAAGAAAAAAAAAAGTTTCTCTGAAACTTGGAAGAAAAACTAGCTTTTTGGCTTAAAGAACAAGAGTACCCTGAAGATTTGTACACTTGCTGATAATAAAAACATTCTCAAAAAAAAAAACCCTACTTGGTCTTTTGTTTTTATTTTGATACTTTGGGGTCCGAAATAATTCCACTTTCTTAACTTGAAAAAAAAAAGGCAAAGTGTAAGAACAATAATGAGTTGCAAATGACACCTGACCTCTCAGGGAGATCATTAGGAGAGACCAGGACAGGTAAATGGGGAAAGCATGCGCCCAGCTGTCCATTAGCTCCAGGTAGGCACTCTTATCATGCAGATGTAGGGTTGGCAGATCATAGGATTTTTTTCAAGAGACCCAGAGACGCAGATTTTTATGTGAAGCCTCACAACTTTAGTATTAGCAACTCATTCCAAAATATTTTACCACTGCGTAGGGCAAACAAAAACGTCTGAGTACTGTTTGCCCTGTTGGTCAAGACTTTGCAACCAATGAATAAGTTCTCCCCTAAAACCCCTTCCAGTTCTATATTCCAGAACTCTTACATCCTGTTAAGTAGTATCTCTGAGGAGGTCTCCAACTTCCCCATAAAAATTCACCAGACTCCAGCTGCTGCTAAAAGTGTTAAGGCAAAGGACTCAATCACTCACTCACATTGAAAAACGTGAAATATACTGACACTTGAAAATTGAGAAACCATTCAGTCTGTTTTCAAGTCTTTCAATAACCATGATGGAAGCAGACTGACTTGTGCAGCACCTTTAATCAAAGGCCCTGCCAAGAGTGATGCCGAACATTATTAAACTATACCACAGAGCCAGTTTATGGTTTTGGTGACGCCAACCCAAGAAGGATTTCAGAAAGTAGAAGTAGAGCATTTAAAATCTAACGAGAATATGTTCTCTGGAAAGAACATGCCTTCTGGTACCAGCTTTGTCACTAACTTACTCTCTGACCTTGGGCAAGTCATGTCACCTCTCTGGATTCTCAGTTTTCTCATCTATAAAATGAAAGGTATTGAATTCTAGGCTCCAAGTCCTTCCATGACTGAAATTCTAGTATTCCTGTCATTTATGTTATCTCTCAGTAGCTTTTGAATTAATTTATTAAATGCAATTTCTCCCAGGTTTAGCCCGTGGTCTTCCTAGCTATATTTTAAGTTCAAGGATAGTAACTATGCTTATGCTTCTTTATATCCCTTAAGTTGCTGGCAAGCTGCTTTATGCAGAGCAGACACAGTATTAGTCGAACTGAATTTATGCAAACTGATTTTAAAATATTTACAAGCCTACCAAGACAAAGCCCCTGCCTTAATCTTAGTCATATCTTGTGCTTCTCTACAATTAATGGTATTGTTTAGAGTAGCTAAACAAATAACTTTTAAACTCTTGGCAGTTTCTAGTTTTCCAATTAACTTACAGAGCACTCCTTCACAAGATGTATTACAAAACCTACTAGAGCTAGCCAATCTTAATGAATTACAGAAACCTTAGGTTTTTCCAGAAGGGATCATGCTTAGTGGGACTAAATAGAAAGTTAAACTGCAGTTATTCAGTCTTCATTACCTTATTTATAAATAGCAATCCTGGCTATTATGCAAAAGTTTGCTATAAATTCAGAAAGGGGCAGAGATGTAGGCGTTTGACTAGCAATCTTTATGATAGAAAGAGAAATGGAGACGCAACAAGCAGAAAATAAAAGCATAGTTCTATCAGAACCAAGGAGGTTGATTGTTGGCAAACTGCCTCATTCATGCAGAGAGCTTGCATACCTTCTCTAAAGACATTAAATGTTCATTTACAACAGAACAGCCACATCATTCTTAAAACCTGTCTGCTCCAAAGCTTCAGAATATCCTTACCTTGCTACTTGATGCCATTTTTTTTTAACAGCAAGGTTAAGTTAATGCAATGTTAAGATGGTTCATTTAAATGCAAATCAGGAAATTTTAAAATTAAAAGTACCCACAGTAACGGTTAACTGTCACACTGCACAAGATACAGGATTGTGGATTACTCCATGCAGTATCAAGGATGCCAGGCTTCATCTGCATTAAGCAGAGTTAACACAGCTGTTGGAATCTCAACTCTCAAATCTCCCACTAGCTGTCAAAAAAAAAAAAAAAAAAAGGTAACCCTTATAATTAAGACTCACTCTGACACATGCCTATTTTACTAAATTCCCTCCCACCAAGCCTGCCACTTTCTGCAAAAATGTAAACAGGTTGAGGACAGAGGCAGAGGGAGGAAGGAGGGGTAAGAAAATAAGAGGTATAAAAACACAGATGGTTCATGTAAACAAAAAGAAAACTTGCTTTTTTTCACCAAAATACAGTCTCTTTCTAAACACAAGTACAATATCATCATCAAAAAAGGGGGGGGGGGAGCTTAACCTTAGTCAAAACAGAGAGCCAAAGTCAGAGTAAAAAGTTTCCCATCTACTGCAAAGTAACTGGATTACATAAACCATGATCTCTATGTGATCAATTAATCATACCCAAATACATTTTATATCAGACACCTACATGGCACACGTAGTTGTCACTCTCCTTTTAGGTATACAAATCTATGAGAAAAAGGACACTTGGCTAGATCTTTATTATTTTTTAAAGATCATTATGATGATCATTACTATTTTATAAAAATTACCATTATTTTTATCTTACTTTTTTTTAGTTTATTTGACAGAGAGAGAGCATAAGTAGGGGAACAGCATGCAGAGGGAGAGGGAGAAGCGGGCTCCCCGCTCAGCAGGGATCATGACCTGAGCCAAAGGCAGACTCTTAAGGACTGAGCCACACAGGCGCCTCTACAATTATTTTTAATTATAATAAAACAGTTAATCACTTTTATTTTGTTCCTTTTCTTGTTTTGAGGGCAGCAGAGACAATGAGAAAACACAGAACAGCTGAATGAAAACTGTCACGCCACAAGCAATAGGAGACGCAATGATTACCAAAAGCACTAAGCAAAGGACAGGAAAAAAAAACAATATTCAGTCAACCATTTAGCCACTCCAACAGCAAATATGTGAGTGCCTTCTCCATATAGGTATTATTCCAGACAGCATGGAACAAAACTAGAAAAATCTGCCTTCATGAAACAACACTATAGTAATGGCATAAATTAGAAAATGAGACTAGGGAGCCTGGGTGGTTCGATCGATTGTCTGCCTTCAGCTCAGGTAAAGATCTCCAAGGTCCTGGATCAAGCCTCGAATCCAATCGGGCTCCCTGCTCAGTGGGGAGTCTGCTTCTCCCTCTACCCCTTCCCCTGCTCCTGTGCTCGCTCGCTCGCTCTCTCTCTCCCCCCCTCAAATAAATAAAATCTTTAAATTAATTAATTAATTAAAATAAAGAAAACGAGACTATACTAGGACTAGGAAGAAAATTAAGCAGGATAATGGTAATGGAATTAGGTAGGGTCTTTCAAGGGCCTTTCTATCTTGGTAACATTTGAACTGCAATCTGAAAGTCAAGAAGAGTGAGCGAGTATCTGAAGAACATTGCAGGCTGACGTAACATAGACAAGGCAGCATCTCCGAGGACTTACAGAAAGAGAAGGCCAATGTGGCTGGAGCACAGAGCAAGAAGAGGTAAGAGATCAAGGGAAGGAAAAAACAAAAACAAAAGCTCCAGAGCAGCTGAAGTGACCGTTTACAGTATGAACCGGGTATCTAGATTCCTTTACTTAGCTTCCACCCCACATGGCTGAGGCCATTAACAATGGAAGAGTATTCCAGAGAAAGCTGCACTAAGCCATCGTAACAGACAACTGATTATGGATGTACAGGAAGTCCCTGTTTTCCTAAGAAACTGGAAGACTCTGGTCAAAAAAGCAAATAAGATGAAACCAGCATCTGGCCTGTAGGCACCAGAGAAAACAGAGACAAAGCGAAAAGAGGTTTTTGTTTTAGAACAATGGGACTAAAAGGCAGGGAAAAGCCCACAGGAAGAGAACTGTATTTTTCTTGGAGAGCCAAGAGAAAAGATGCCTGAACTTGGATTGAGATTAGGAAATTAACCAGACTGAGTGAGTGCCTCTAAAACTTGTACTATAGTATATACTTTTGATTACCCATTCTGTCATTCACTGACTGACCAATTACCATATCCTGGGATCCTGCTAGGTGCAAGGGACACAAAGACTAATTTGAAATCCCTATCAGATCATCATAGCAATTAAGTACTGTGAGGGCCAGGGGTAAGTCTCCCCAAGATAGGCCACTTTGGCATGAACATTGAGTTAAAAGCAATCAAAACCCAGCAGATTTAGGAAAAGCTCTTTGGCTCCCCCTTAACTGCCTCCTCTAGGAAGAGAGCTGTTAACAGATTCCTCTTTACATGAGAAACTTATCTACTTAATAAAAAAACCTTTGTTTTCCAAATACTTCCTTTTACCTTCCTGCTAATGGTCTTTCTCCCCTTTGTATCCTCAGATCCCTCCCCTGGTCCTTAACTCATATTAGCATTACGTTGCCTATCTTTAGAATTTCCATGTCTGTGTAGACTCCCCTTAAGTACAATATTAAATTTGATTTTTCTCCTATTAATTTGTCTCATGTCAATTTGATTCTTAGTCCAGCTAGAGGGACCTTGAAGGGTAGAGGAAATTCTTCTACCCCAACAGTACAAAAGGAAACAGGTGCCTTACAAGGGAGAAATGTGGCAGATGCCACCTAATCAAGTGTTTAAATTTGGCATCACCACCAGTAGAACAATGTGACAACTGCTGCAATGCCCTCAGAAAGGAACATCATCACATGCATAGTACTGCCAAAAATGGAAACAATCAGACCAATCCAAACTATAGAGCATCTACAAAATTGGCCTAAACTCTTCCCAACTGTGTCATGGGGCGGGGGGGTGAACAGAAATAAAAACTCTAAAGAGATATGACAAACACAGTATGTGATCTTTTACTGATTCCTGCATTTTTTTTAAGATTTTATTTATTTGGGGGGGGGAGAGCGTGTGTGCACACAACCAAGGGGAGGGGCAGAGGGAGAGGGAGAAGCAGACTCCCCGCTGGGCAGGGAGCCGAACATGGGGCTCAGGACCCAGGACCCTGGGATCATGACCTGAGCCGAAGGCAGGCACTTAACTGACTGAGCCACCTAGGTGCCCCTTTTCCTGGATTAAAAAAATCACTGGGACAACTGATCAAATTTAATATGAATAAGCACTATACCGTAAGATCAGTATTTCTGGAAATCCTGTTAAAAGGCAAATTCTGACTCAGGTCTGATGTAGGAAAGATGGGGTTCAAAGCCGAAGGCCAAAAAAGAATTCTTGAGACCTCTTCAGTGCAAAAAGGTGGTTTTATTAAAGCACGGCGGGGGGGGGGGGGGCGCCTGGGTGGCTCAGATGCTTAAGCGTCTGCCTTCGGCTCAGGTCATGATCCCAGGGTTCTGGGGTCAAGCCCCACAATCGGGCTCCTGACTCGGCGGGGAGTCTGCTTCTTCCTCTCCCTCTGCCTCTTCCACTGCTCATGCTCTCTCTCTATCTCTGTGTCTCAAATGTATAAATAAAATCTTAAAAAAAAAAAAAAAGCACGGGGGACAGGACCCACGGACAAAAAGAGCTGCACTGGGATTGTGAGGATTGGCTGATTATATACTTCCAAGTTGGGAGGGGGGTAGGGATAGTTTAAGTCTCTAAGGAAATTTTTATATGTTAAAGTACACTCACAGGATCCTGGGTGTCAGCGTAAGAGTGCCTTTCGCCCTTAGCAAAGTATTAACATCGAGGCAGCTGGGTTCCTAGAGGAATGTCACTGCCTGTTTGAAGGACTTGTTAATGGACTGTAAGTAGTAAGGAAATTTAATTTTTCTTTTGCTTTTGTTTCCCACATCAGGTCTAGGGTAGGACATCAGAGTTGGCATTTCTCCCAAGTTCCCAGAGAGAACTGACATGGCTCTTAGACCACTCTTTAAAAGGAATTATGTTACTTTATCAATGTAAAATGTCTTGTGTGATATTGTAGTTAGGTAAAGGCAATGTCCTTATTCTTAGGAGTTACATGCTGAAGTACCCTGGTATCTGCAGTTTACTTTCAAATGCCTCAAAAAAAAAAGTTTATATAGAGTAAATGAGCAAATATGAAAAATGTTAACAATTGGTGAATCCAAGCGAATTGACTAATCAAGTGCTTACTCTATTACTCTACTTTTCTGTACATTTGAAGCTCTTCAAAGAAAAAAAAGTTGGGGGAATACTCAGTCTAGACAAGAAAATAGTTACAACAGAAAATAGTTACAGAACATCAGTGCACAAGAGGAACACCTAGGAGTCCCCAAAAGGCGAGGGAGTCCTCACTGAGGATCTGTTGTACAAGGGGGAGGGGAAGGCAACTGTTTCAGGTTATAGGAGGGGACAACAGCACCAAAGAACGTCAAAGCCTTCCAAAAACAAGCATGAGTGAAAAACAAGATAAATATTTAAATAGCAATAAATAAATAAATAAATAAATAAATAAATAAAATGGCAAAAATTAGGTTTAAAGATGAGCAAAGAAATTAAGAAGCATCACAGGTTTGGTCTTTTATCTTTCCTAACTTAAAAATACTTTGGGCCTTGGGGCGCCTGGGTGGCTCAGTCGTTAAGCGTCTGCCTTCGGCTCAGGTCATGATCTGGGATTGAGCCCTACATCGGGCTCCCTGCTCCTTGGGAAACCTGCTTCTCCCTCTCCCATTTCCCCTTCTTGTGTTCCCTCTCTCGCTGTGTATCTCTCTGTCAAATAAATAAAATCTTAGGAAAAAAAAAATACTTTGGGCCCATTCTATTCTTAGTGTTTATAATACTACCTGAGAAATCCTAGAACCCCACCCGCCCATTCACCCACCCAGGAAAAACAAAGACGCAAACCCCACCTCTTCATAGCTACCATAGTGAAGGCCAGAAGTGGCCAGAGCAGCATTTCCCCAATCCGAAGGACTTCTCCCCACAAGCAACTGAAGAGCTAAGTTCTTCAATTCCACAGGCAGCAAGGCAAGCATTTTCCTCCCAATCTATTCCCCCTTTGGCTTTCCCCATTTCTGCTGACCAAAGTTCCACCAAACCAGCTGCCCTAGAAGGAGACTCTAGGCCCATTTCATCTTCTTCCCTCTCCCTCCTCTGTAACTCCGTAAATATCTCACTCTACTAACCCTTCTTGTCGCAGGGCTCTGGCCTGGGTCCTGGTTTGAAATATTTAGGAGTCTCTCATTTCCAATCATTACCCAGACAGCCTCACTTATCATAGAGTCTACTCCCCCCTGAAAAGAGGGACTGCTTCGCCACCAAAAACAGGATGAAGCCCAAACTCCTGTAAACAAACTTAACTGGCACTAGCCTGACAGACTCATCACCTGCATCCACTCCGTGAAACTTCTCCAATGCACATGCATGTGTCCACACCTTTATATAAACCCTTTCTCTGCCCAGAGCACCCTTCCTGACTTTTCCATCTTCCTTCAAGACTCACACAAATGTCCTCTAATCCCACAGAAAGAGCTGTTCTTTCTTTTCTGGGTCCCTCCAGCACTTTGCAAGCATCTCCATTACAGCACTTACCACACAGCACTAGGTCAGTGCACCTGTCTCCAAGGAAACTGGGAGCTCCCCTTTGAGCACAGGGACCGTGGCTTTTTTGAGCACAATAATTTTCAAGTGATCAACAACTGGCTTGACAGTTTCAGGTTTCATCTAGCAACACTAACACTTGTGGAAGAAATAAGAAACGTCTCTCTCCAGGTGCTTGGGTGGCTCAGTTGGTTAAGCGTCCAACTCTTGATTTTGACTCGGGTCATGGTCTCGGGGTCCTGGGATCAAGGCCCATGTTGGACTCTGCACTCAGGGGGTGGGGGGGCATGATTTGAGATTCTCTCTCCCTCTCCCTCTGGCCCTCCTCCCCCAACCCTGGATGCTCGCACAAATTCTCTCTAAATAAATAAGCCTTTAAAAAAAATGTCTGTTATAAATTAGCAAAACTAGATATAGATTGCTAATTCTTATCTACCAGTAATACTACTAAGGCTAATAATCCCATTCGTTTGTAAAATTTTGAGGTTAGCAATGGTGACTTATAAATTCTTTTTTAAGATTTTATTTATTTTTTTGACAGAGAGAGACATAGCGAGAGCAGGAACACAAGCAGGGGGAGTGGGAGAGGGAGAAGCAGGCTTCCTGCAGAGCAGGGAGCCCGATGTGGGACTCGATCCCAGGACCCTGGGATCATGACCTGAGCCGAAGGCAGACGCTTAACGACTGAGCCACCCAGGCGCCCATAAATTCTTAACATCTCCTCCAACACCTGCTTTGAAAGGCAGACTTCTAATAAATGTGTACTGCATTTAACTGAACTCTTCCCACTGTAACTGAGATACAGTAAACTAAACGTTGCCTTTGACCCTGACTCAATAAAGACACCTAGAAAACATTACACCTTTCACTGGTCTTAATGACCCCAAAGAAGCTTAAATTTCTCTCAAGTATTGCCATCTTCCATTCCCTGGTTTGTTTGTTTTTCCCCTCCTCCCAAGGGATCAAGCTCACATTTCACTTAGCCACTTCTCTGCAAAATGACAGGTTTCTAAAGATACAATTCAAAGTCAGACCACAGCTTTTCTGAGAACATGATGACCCCAGGTCCAAGGAAGCAAGAAAATGATAACAGATGACTGTAAGAAACCTTTGCCAATTCTGAGATCCCCAAGAAGAGAAAACCCCATGAACAGACGAGTAACTTACCTTTCAGCTTCTGCCTTATTCACTGTACTATCATTTTTCACAATACATGATTAAGAGTCTAGATTAATACTGAAATATTTAACATAATGAAATATTCAACATACCATGGGAGAATAGTAACAATGCATCTTTGCTTGGAAAGAAAAGCCTGTATCAGAGCTGCACAGGGTAAAAGGACTATTAGCAAAGGCTCCTATCCCTCATGTCACTTGAAATGGGCCACAATGAATGCATTTCATGAGTTATGACAGCACTTTCAGTTTCAAGAACAGTCTGCAGTCCTACCTGGTAAATAAACCAGCACAGGATTATGTAACCTGATAATCAGACATGCTTCTAATTCCTATCTTCAATTCATAATGTCAAATATTAAGCAGAAAACCACAGCAAGGGGCTCCTGGTGGCTCAGTCGTTAAGCATCTGCCTTCGGCTCAGGTCATGATCCCAGGGTGCTGGGATCGAGCCCCACGTCGGGCTCCCTGCTCCACAGGAAGCCTGCTTCTCTCTCTCCCACTCCCCCTGCTTGTGTTCCCTCTCTCGCTATCTCTCTCAGTCAAATAAAATCTTTAAAAAAAAAAAACAAAACATAGCAATAAAACATTTTCAAAATGCACTGGGTGGTCCACTTATTTATGACAATATTTACTAATGAAATCTCAGAATAAGAAAATGAGGGAAATCTACAGCTCGCTGCAGTGAAATGCAATAGCCAAAACTAAGCAATCCAGAAAAGAACTAGCCTTTAAATTAGCAACTAAGGAGTAAAACCAGTTACTTAACACCAAGATTAAATTAGACTAAATTATTCATTACAAATTTTAAAGCAAATGACAGTTTGTTTCTTTTATAAAGCCCTAGAAGTCTTTTTTTTTTTTTAAGATTTTATTTATTTATTTGACAGAGAGAGACACAGGGAGAGAGGGAACACAAGCAGGGGTAGTGGGAGAGGGAGAAGCAGGCTTCCTGCTGAGCAGGGAGCCGGATGTGAGGCTCGAACCCAGGACCCTGGGATCATGACCTGAGCCACCCAGGCGCCCCAGCCCTAGAAGTCTTAAAAAAAAAGAAAAGAAAAGAAAAAAACTTTACAGCATATAATTTTAACAAACTTCCACAATGTAATTCCTGCTCTACCCCTACTACAATAGGAACACCGGACAGACGACAAGGAAATTTAAAAACCGAATCACACTACTCATATAATGCTTGTCCCAAATGATCACTCTTTATTACAAACATTTAAAATAACACTCAAAGTTGTCTTTCAAATCATATTTACATTACATGCATTACTCCAAACTTGAGCTACTGAAAAAGCACAAATTAAATCACAATCAAAAAGTGGGGTTGATAGATGACAGAGCATCAACAAGTAAAGAGAAATGCATGTTAATTTCAAGCTCCATTAGAAATGGAGTTGGGGGCATGCTTGCACATGGAGAAAAAGTTTGACATTACGAAAAAAAAAAAAAAGCCTAAAGATGAAAATAATGAACATTTAGAGGCTCCAAGAGAGAAAGGGCAATGTTGAAGTTTTATTTTGAAGCATGGTTATTTCTGCACACTTTGAACTTTCAATAATGCATAAATTTAGTACAGTGCTCTTGCAAGTGAACAAACAGCATGAGACAGGGCAAGTCAAGCCAGACTGTTCACTTCCCCACACTGTTCGGCCCGGCCCATTCAAGCCAGGCCCACATTGTGGGGGGCTGAGCTGATCAACACACTGCACCAGCAATACCCTCAAGGTCTGGAAGCTAGCAAACTAGCATCTGAACGAATGTTAGGAATTGCCGCTCAGGGAGGCTCTCCCAGATGCCTGATGTGTCTATCTTATATTTTTTTTTATTATTATTATTATTTATTCATTTGAGATGGAGCCCACAGAGAGAGAGAAAGAGAAAGAGAGAGCGCATGCACGAGCGTGCACAAGCAGTGGGGAGGGGCAGAGGAAGAGAGAGAAGTAGGCTCCCCACGGAGCAGGGGTTGGATTCCAGGACCCAAGGACCAGGACCTGGTCCCGAGACAAAGGCAGACATCCAACTGACTGAGCCACCCAGGCTCCCCTTTAACTTTTTTTTTTTTTTTAAACAGAAGGAACTAATAAAACTTAAATCCTCCAACATGTACATCATAACCAAAATGCTTTGAATACTCTTTCAGGGTGTGTCTTCAGTCACTCATGAGGAAAAAAGATTTGAGCTGAGAAAGCAGAAACGATAATTGGCCTTACGTTTTCTTTTTTTTTTTTAAGATTTTATTTATTTGACAGAGACACACACAGCAAGAGAGGGAACACAAGCAGGGGGAGTGGGAGAGGGAGAAGCAGGCTTCCCGACAAGCAGGGAGCCTGATGTGGGGCTCCATCCCAGGACCCTGGGATCATGACCTGAGCCAAAGGCAGACGCTTAACAACTGAGCCACCCAGGCGCCCTGGCCTTACATTTTCATTACTTTTTATGTACATGTCAAAGGTCAAACTTGCAAAAAACAGTTTGGATGAATTTATTATTTTTTACCTATTTTATCACTTTTCACACACAGTAAAATTCACTCTGGTGTACTATTCCATGAGTTTTAACAGACTCAAACAGCTGAGTAATCACCTCCACAATCAAAATATATAATAGTTCAATGAATTTATTTTATTCTCACAACAGCATATACACACAACTGAACCACAGAATATAAATGTACAAAACATTATGACCTTCAAGAGCTAATTTGCAATCAACTTAATACAAAGCTACAGTAATCAAAACAGTGTGCTACTTGCATAGACATACAGACCAACAGAATAGAATGACAGTCCATAAACAAATGCTCACATTTATAGTCAAAATTTTTTTTTGAAGATTTTATTTATTTATTTGACAGAGAGAGACACAGCGAGAGAGGGAACACAAGCAGGGGGAGTGGAAGAGGGAGCAGCAGGCTTCCCGCGGAGCAGGGAGCTCAACGTGGGGCTCAATCCCAGGACCTGGGATCATGACCTGAGCCGAAGGCAGACACCTAACTACTGAGCCACCCAGGCGCCCCTATAGTCAAATTATTTTCAACAAGGGTGTCAAGACCATTCAATGAGGAATGACAGTCTTTTCAACAAATGGTGCAAAGTAAACTAGATATCCACATGTAAAAGAATGAAGTTGGATCCTTACCTATTATCATACAGAAAAATGAACTCCAAATGGACCAAAGACCTAAACGTAAGAACTAAAACTATAAAACTCTTAGAAGAAAACACAGGGCAAAAGTTTTATGACACTGGATTTGGAAATGATTTCCTGCATACAGCACCAAAGGCACAAGTAAATTGAACTTCATCAAAATAAAAACTTTTGTGTATCAAAGGACATCATCCACAGGGTGAAAAGGCAACCCAAAGAATGGAAGAAAATATCTGCAAGTCATATATGTGATAAGGGATTAATACTCAGAAAATACAGAGACCTCCTAAAACTCGAACACCAGAAAACAAACATCTCGACGTGCAGCAAAAGATGAGGAGACATTTCTCCAGACATACAGGGATGTCCAATAAATATATGAAAAGATATTCAACATCACCAATCATTAGGGAAATGCAAATCAAAACTACAATGAAATACCACCTCATACTCATTATGATGGCTTCCATCAAAAAAAAAGAAAAGTATTGTCAAAGATGTGGAGAAATTAGAGCCCCTGTGCACTGCCAGTAGGAAAGTAATATGGTAAGTATGACAGTTCCTCAAAAAACTAAAAATTAATGTACCATATAAGCCACGTTGATAAAGCATAACTAAGTATTTTTGTTTTTTGTTTTGTTTTGTTTTTGTTTTGTTTTTTAAAGATTTTATTTATTTATTTGACAGAGAGAGAGATAGCGAGAGAGGGAACACAAGCAGGGGGAGTGGGAGAGGGAGAAGCAGGCTTCCTGCAGAGCAGGGAGCCCGATGCGGGGCTCGATCCCAGGACCCTGGGATCATGACCTGAGCCGAAGGCAGACGCTTAACGACTGAGCCACCCAGGCGCCCCAGTATTTTTGTTTTTTAAAACATTTATTTGAGAGAGAGCGAGAGTGCACAAGAGGGGGTGGGGGGGTGCAGAGGGAGAAGGAGAAGCAGACTACCCGCTGAGCAGGGAGCCTGACATGGGGCTTGATCTCAGGACCCAAGGATCATGACCTGAGCCAAACGCAGATGCTCAACCGACTGAGCCACATAGGGGCCCCTAAAAAAATTTTTAAAGAGTAGCAAACCTTTTCCCCAGAAATTCCACTTCTAAGAAGTTATCCTCAAGAAATAATCAAGGATGGGATGCCTGGGTGGCTCAGATGGTTAAGCGTCTGCCTTTCGCTCAGGTCATGATCCAAGGATCCTGAGATCGAGTCCCGCATCGGGCTCCCAGCTCCTTGGGGAGCCTGCTTCTCCCTCTGCCTCTGCCTCTCTCTCTCTATCATGAATAAATAAATAAAATCTTTAAAAAGAAAAGAAAAGAAATAATCAAGGATGGGCAGAAGATGGGGCACCTGGGTGGCTCAGTCGGTTAGGCGTCTGTCTTCAGCTCAGGTCATGATCCCAGGGTCTTGGGATGGAGCCCCACATCAGGATCCCTGCCCTGTGGGGAGCCTGCTTCTCCCTCTCCCTCTGCAGCTACCCCTGCTTGTGCTTGCTCTCTCACTCTCTAATAAATAAATCTTAAAAAAGGATGGGCAGGAGATTTAGCTACATTAAAGCAGCTCTGGAAGCAAACTAAATGTCTAACAAAGGGCTGATTAAAAAGGAGCTACGTAATGGAATAGTAGGGGATCATTAATATGCTATATTAGTATTGTGCAATTAATCATATGTCATCAGTTCTAAAGCATACATATTTCACATTTTTAAGTCTCTAAAATCTGGATGTGTCTTACAATTGAGGTCATTGCCTAGTTTGTCAGTTCTTTTTTCTAAGTGATACATAGAATAAAGGTTAATCTTATCCTCCTAATATGGAAAATGTTCAAATTATGATAAATGGACAGATTACAAAAGAGCACATTAAGTAAAAACTAATTTACATAAAAATTACAGACAATATACATGTCTAGAAAAAAGATTAGAGGATGTACACCAAAATGTTAGCAGTATTTATCTCTAGCTGCTATGAGTTTTATTACACAAAAACTTTAATAAACTGGATGTAAAGTCATGCCTCCACCCCCTGGCACAATCCTATATATAGCATATGTATACCTACTATAACTAATCCAATATTTATTGAAGAGTATCTGCTATGGGTTTAGAAATAACTCAGGTATCACAGAAGTCAAAGATTCAGAAGAAAGTAATTGCCCTGAAGGAACTCAGCACCTAGCAAAAAAGTTTATGGTCTAGAAGAGTCTAAAGGAAGGTAAACCAGCAATTTAATGCTATTTAAATACTGAACTAGTTCGCTAGTTTTACTTGTAAGACAACCCACTTAATATGGATAAAAACATTTCCTGTTCAGGACTCCATAACTGAAGAAATAAATTAGCATTTTATCACATTAGAAGTTAAAATAAATATCCTTTATAAATTCTCTTATTCGTTCCACAGATGATGAAGTTCGAACTCCAAACTCTCTGGTTGGAACTCTTAAGATTAAAGACT
The DNA here is from genome assembly GCF_964656455.1 of Halichoerus grypus. Lineage (NCBI taxonomy): Eukaryota > Metazoa > Chordata > Mammalia > Carnivora > Phocidae > Halichoerus > Halichoerus grypus. Next base: position 120,565,521 of record NC_135713.1, read on the forward strand.
TCTAAAAACACGTTATCATCGTAATTCATGAGACAGACAATCAATGACAAATCAGCAACAGCAGGAAACACTCATGTTAAACTCTTTACTGTTCATTAAGACCTTTTAAAAATTACATTAAAAAATATTTTTTCCCTACTTTTCCTTTTTGACCATGCCTTCACTGTGCTGGAGGGTAAAGTGCCGAGAATAGTAACTTAGTTCCTGCCCCTCAAGGTATCCACGGTTTAGCTGAGGGGTAAAAAAAAAAAACAGAGGAGAAAAGCTCCATAGCACTGAATTTGGCAATGACTTCTTATACAGACAACAAAAGAAAAAAAACAGATAAACTGACCTTGATCAAAATTTAAAACTTTTGTGCATCAAAGGATATTTTTTTTTTAAGATTTTATTTATTTATTTGACAGAGACAGAGCAAGAGAGGGAACACAAGCAGGGGGTTTGCGAGAGGGAGAAGCAGGCTTCCTGCGGAGCAGGGAGCCCAATGCGGGGCTCGATCCCAGGACCCTGGGATCATGACCTGAGCCGAAGGCAGACGCTTAACAGACTGAGCCACCCAGGCGCCCCTGCATCAAAGGATATTATCAACAGGATGAAAAGGCAACCCAAAAACTTGAGAAAAAAATATTTGCAAATCATATACTAAAGAGGGATTAATATCCAAAATGTATATCCACTACTGGATATATTTACCCAAAGAATATGAAAACACTAATTCAAAAAGATACATGCATCTTTATGTTCACTGCAGTATTTTTTTTTTAAAGATTTTATTTATTTATTTGAGAGAGAAAGAATGAGACACAGAGAGAGCATGAGAGGGGGAGGGTCAGAGGGAGAAGCAGACTCCCCGCCGAGCAGGGAGCCCGATGTGGGACTCGATCCCGGGACTCCAGGATCATGACCTGAGCCGAAGGCAGTCGCTCAACCAACTGAGCCACCCAGGCACCCTCACTGCAGTATTATTTACAATAGCCAAATTATGGAAGCAGTCCAAGTGATGAATGGATAAAGAAGATGTGGTATATATATATAATGGAGTATTACTCGGGGGCGCCTGGGTGGCTCAATAGGTTAGGCGTCTGCCTTTGGCTCTGATCACAGTCCCAGGGTCCTGGGATCCAGCCCTGCGTCAGGCTCCCTGCTCCATGGGGAGCCCGCTTCTCCCTCTCCCTCTGCCTGCTGCTCCCCCTGCTTGTGCTCTCTGTCAAATGAATAAAATCTTTTTTTAAAAAATGGAGTATTACTCAGCCATCACAAAGAATGAAATCTTGCCATTTGCAACATGGATGGATCTAGAAAGTATAATGCTAAGTGAAATAAGTCAGACAAAAACAAAGACTACAATATGATTTCACTCATACGTGCAATTTAAGAAACAAAACAAACAAAGAAAAAAAACAGACAACCAAAAAACAGACTCTTAACTATAGAAAACAAACTGATGGTTACCAGAGGGGAGCTGGGTGGGGGGATGAGTGAAATCAGTAAATGGGATTAAGGGTACACTTATTATGATGAGCACTGAGTAATGTACAGAATTGTTGAATCACTACACTGTACAGCTGAAAGTATAACACTTTATGTTAACTATACTGGAATTTTTAAAAAATCCAGAACAGAGGCGCCTGGGTGGCTCAGATGGTTAAGTGTGTGCCTTCCACTCCAGGCACAATCTCTGGATCCTGGGATGACCGTGTTGTCTTTGAGCATCCAGCTCAGCGGGGAATCTGCTTCTCCCTCCCCCTTTGCCTCTGGCTCTGTTCATGCTCCCTCTCTCTCTCTGTCCCAAATGAATAAATAAAATCTTTTTTTAAAAAGGGGGGGTAAATAAAAATAAATAAAAATCCAGAACATATAAAGAATACCTACAACTTAACAACAAAAAAGCAAATTGCCACAGGACTTGAACAGAGATTCCTCAAAGAAAATATACAAATGGCCAATAATTAGAAGAAAAGATGCTCAACATCACTAATCAGAGAAATGCAAATCAAAACCACAAAGAAATTATCACCTCACTTCCATGAGGATGGCAGTTTAAAAAAAAGAAAGAAATTAACAAGTGTTGGTGAGGATGTGGAGAAACTGGAACCCTCATACACTGCTAGTAAATATATAAAATGGCACAGCTACTGTAGAAAATAGTTTAGCAGTTCCTAAAAACTGTAAGCACAGAATTACCTTATGACCTACAAATTCCACTTCTGGGTACATACCCAAAGGAATTGAAAGCAGGGACACAAACACATACTCGTACACACATGTTCAGATCAGCATTATTAACAGCCGAAAAGAGGAAGCAACTGAAGTGTCCATCAATATATGAATAGATACTAGAGTATCATTCTGCCTAAGAAAGGAAGGAAATTTTGACACCTACAATACAGGTGAACCTTGAAGATATTATGCTAAGTAAAATAAACCAGTCACAAAAGAACAAATACGGTATTATTCCACCTACATGAGGTGCCTACAGTAGTCAAATTCAAAGAAAAAGTACAATGGTGGTTGCCAGTGGGCTGAAGGGAGGCAAAATGGGGAGTTAATGTTTAATGTATACGGAGTTTCAGTTTTGGAAAATGAAAAGTTCTGGATATGGGTGGTGGTGATGAATGAACAAAAATATGAATGTACTCAACGCCACTGAAGTGCATAAAAATGGCTAAAATGGTAAATTTTTTTTAGGGTTTTTTTTTTTTTTTTTTTTTTTTTGACAGACACACAGCGAGAGAAGGAACACAAGCAAGGGGAGTGAGAGAGGCAGAAGCCGGCTTCCCACTGAGCAGGGAGCCCGATGTGGGGCTCCATCCCAGGACCCTGGGATCATGACCTGAGCCGAAGGCAGACGCTTAACGACTGAGCCACCCAGGCACCCCTAAAATGATAAATTTTGTTATATATATTTTACCACCAAAACACACACACAAACAACAGGATAGGGAGTGAGAATGTCATAGTGAAAGGCAAATTTTAGAATTTCCCGTAAATTAAAGATCACTTTCAGCAATGAAGATAAATGTCTCAATGGAAAAATCACATTAACCAGCCTTCATAAATGGATAGCATTTGTGTCAAGAGAAGAATGAGGCACTCCAGTACGAATGCCTGGAAGGTGCAGAGGACATGTAGCAACAATTTACAGTAGAAAATGAAGTTGAGGGGCACCTGGGTGGCTCAGTCAGTTGAGCAACTCTTGGTTTCGGCTCAGGTCATGATCTCAGGTTTGTGAGATCCGCCCAGCACCAGACTCTGTGGAGAGTCTCCTTGAGGATCCTCTCCCTCCACTCCTCCCATCCCGTCAAGTTTTCTCTCTCTCAAATAAGTAGTAAATCAGGGGCGCCTGGGTGGCTCAGTCGTTAAGCGTCTGCCTTCGGCTCAGGTCATGATCCCAGGGTCCTGGGATCGAGCCCCGCATCGGGCTCCCTGCTCCGCGGGAAGCCTGCTTCTCCCTCTCCCACTCCCCCTGCTTGTGTTCCCCCTCTCGCTGTGTCTCGGTCAAATAAATAAATAAAATCTTAAAAAAAAAAATAAGTAGTAAATCTTCAAGAAAAGAGAAGAAAATGAAGTTGAACAAATTAATTTAAAGCCAGAATTTAGGTCTTGAATGCCAACCTAAGAGGCTGATCAGTTCAGCAAGAAGATAGCAATAAGTTTCTCAAATGAACAAGAGTACTGCTTAGGTGTAAAAGACTGAAAGGTGGAGGGGGAGATGGGAAAACATTCAACTAACTGTGGCAAACACTAATTGAGCAACCATATGTTCCCAAATCTCAGATTAAAAACTGAAGAGAGAAGAGGGACAGGTGGCGACCTGGGATTCCCGGAGTACTGGTTGATAATTTACTGTTTCTTGGTCTACACAGTGGATGTGGATAGTCTTCACTCAAATACAGCATTAGGCAGGTACTCTTATGATTTGAGCACTCTTCTACAGGTATATGATACTTTAATTTTTAAAAGTTTTGTCAAAAATAAAAGCCCAGGCCCCATTTCCAAGAAACCCCCAGATGGGAAGAAGACATAGATAAAAATATTTACCAAACAGTATGAAAGATGCAACCACAGAATATGTACAAGCTACCCGAAAAGCACTGAGTTCTAAGAGAAAACCCAGAGGCAGTGACATCTAAGGTAGGTTTTAAAGAGTAAATGAGTTTGTCAGAGGGATGGAAAAAAAGAGAACAGCTCCAGGCAAAGGAAAAAATATGAAAAAGGCACCAAACAAAACAAAAATAGAACAATTTATCCAGAGAACCACAAGTAGTTTCAATAGTTCAAAGATAAGATAATCCAAACTGCAATGGAAGTAGAGAAAAACAGAAAAAAAGAATTAATGTAATGTGAACACCAGGAAGAAGAATGGAATGGAGATGGTTTTCAATTTGAGGCTCTCCATAACCTGACCTTGCCTCATCTATCACAGTTCCACCCACAAGCTAGACTCCAGAAGGGAAAGACTCTTTTTCCTCCTTCATTCAACAGTATCTAATTTGCCCTCCAGGCCAGGCACCAGGTCAAAGGCTAAGGCTAACAAGGGGCTCATAGGCCCACTTTGTAGCAGAAAAGGCAAACAGGGACATCAATAATATAAGGTACAGTATAACGAGTACACCTCCTGGTGAGAAGAGGTTTGCTACCAGAAAGGAAAGCCCTAACTTGAGTCATGAGATATGACTAAGAGCTCATCATGAAAGGAACAGAATACAACTGGGGGGGAGGGGGAAGGGGAGTGCATCACTGAGGAAACAGCCTTTATAGATAAGCCTACACCCCTTACATCCAATCCATATTTAAGTCCTGTCTCATTTCCCCAAAATACAGTTCCCTTCATCCACACCACCTCACTCCCACCATCTTCCTTTAACATCAGATCATGAGGGCGCCTGCGTGGCTCAGTTGGTTGGGCGATTGCCTTTGGCTCAGGTCATGATCCTGGAGTCCTGGATGGAACCCGCATCTCGGATGGGTCCCTTATCTCAGGCTCCCTGCTCAGTGGAGAGTCTGCTTCTCCCTCTGACCCTCCCCCCTTCTCGTGCTCTCTCTCTCATATTCTCTCCCTCTCAAATATTTTTTTAAAAAAAGAAATAATAAAACATCAGATCATGAAACTCCCTACGATGGCTTCTTATAGATCTTAGAATAAGATCCAAACATATGACCTGGTGTTCCCTGGCAATCTCATGTGAGGCCTTCTCCCCACCCCAAAATTGTTCAAGCTATACAGGTCTTAGGTATCAAAACACATTAAGTTCATTCCTGGCTCAGGACCTTTACACAAGCAGAGGACCCTGTTCCCTTGGTCCAGATCTTCACCAACACTACACACCATCACCTGCAACAACCAGGTCTGTCTGTCATGTCTCAGGCTATTACTTTCTCAAAAAATTCCAGGACCCTACCAGTTACTGCTGATTTCCACATATGGTTTAGGTTTCCAGAAAAGAAAACTGTCTCATTTTGGGCATTCTGAGTTTGAGAAGCCCCTGGGACACACAGCTCTCTGGTGTACAGGTGACCATGTAAGTGAGGTGAGACATTCGCTATCAAGACAGAAACTTGGACTTGAGCACCAAAGTTTGAAGACATGGAAAATGCACAGAGAAGGGATTCTCAGCTTAGAGGGAGAAGGCACCCCTGATCTCTAAGTCACTGTACAGAATGAGATGCTGATGGCAACGAAGATGATGCCACATCAACAGTGTCAAAGACTGACATACAATCTTGGGTATGAGTGGATTGAAAAGGAAAAAAAAAAAACTGAGAAGAGCCAAAAATATATGGAAAATCATAAGAGTTATGTCGTAATTCCCACCAACTCCTATTCCCTTTTATGCTTCCTCCACTGACAAAACCCTACTCACCTTTCATTCAGTTCAAACGCCAACCCCTTCCAGAGCCCTTCTGGACTTCTCCAAACAAAACCTATTAGGCCCCTCTCCATGCTTCCACAAGTTTTTTTCTATCGTTAGTATAGAAGATACGACCCATGCACAATTACTACTACGGCACTTATAACAGTCTGCCCTGCACTACATCTGGAGTATATGCCTTCCCTACATTACACTGTGAGGCCTTGGGAGCACAGCCCGTACCTTAAATCATCTATGGGCCCTTAAAAAAAAGCGGATAAAAATTATTTAACTGAAAAGTCAAGAAAAGTAACTAATTAAGCAGAGGCTATGGATAATTTATTTCTCTTGTAAAACAAAATAACATATCCTAATTAATTTAACTTACATTTTCCTAAAGTAACATAAACCCATACAGTCATTTCAAAAGTCACTGCTAAACAAAATATCCTCTCATGGAAATGCTTATCCTGTTGCAACAATACAATGATGTAACCGTTTCCTTCAACATAAATACGAAATGCCCTTAATTTAGTTGGGAGACTTCGCATATCTTACTCTCCTAAATGTGTAAATTCTATTCAAAACAAACACCCCAAAAATGTTCCAAAGACACAGGAGGACCTAAGAGGGTGTCTGCCAATCCTGGTGTGAGCCAACTGCCGCCTGCATTGCTGGGAAGCCATTCCTGCCAAGCCAGGGTCAGGCATTTAATCCACATTTTTTCCAACAAGTGCTTCAGACACGCACACTCCTTTTAAAAGTCAACAAGAAAGAGTCCAACGCCCCCCGGGCAAACGAGGACTAACCAGAGTGAAGCGCGTCCTACCAACCAGCACAAGAAGTCTGAGTAATTTCACAACAAAGGTTAACTTGGTACACGCCAAAAGTCCACTCGGGTGTGGCGCACCTTCCCGGCCAGACCCGGTCAGAGAAAGGCGGCACCCCACTCGCGCCTTCGCCGGGGCCCGGGCGTGCGGGAGCGCGGGCTCAGCAAACCTCAGGTCCACCAGACCGCCAAGTTTCGGTGGCGGGGGAGGAGGAGGAGGGTGCGACCACGGAAACCACAAACCACAATCACTTCACAGGAAAGCTCAACTCCCCGCCACTCCCGCACCGGAAACAGCGCGCAGGCTCCCCTCCACAGGCAAGACGGCCGCGGGGGCTCGGCGCGGCCCGGCGCGCGCACCGAGTCGGCTGGGACAAAGTTTAGAAACCGGGAGAAACTTTCCCGAGAGGAAGCGGCGCGTCCGCGCGGGGCCTGCCGCTCGCTCTGCTCCAGCCTCCGCGGCCCCTCAACTTCCCCAGCGCCAGGAAGCGCCGGCCCCGCCCGCCCGGCCGGCCAGTCGGCCGGCCAGAGCGCAGGCCAGGGGCCCCGCACGGGAAGCGGGCCGGCCGCAGCACCGCAGCCCGCCAAGAGCCCGATTCAGGGCGGGGTCGCGGAGGAGACCGCCGCCCGCCCGCACGCAGGAGGAACCCCTCGGCCCGGAGCCCGCGCCCGCCTGAAGAGAGTTACCTGCGGCGAGTGGGCGAGTGCAGGAAGATTCCCGAGGCCCGAAGCCGAGACGGCCGCCGCTTTGTCTCCCTCCGGTCCGACTCCGAGGAGGAAATGGGCCGCCAGGCGCCCCCGCCCCCGGCCCGCCCCCCGCCCGCGGCCCCGGCCCCGCCCGCCCTTCCGAGCACCTCCCTCCGGCGCGCTCTTCCGGGCGCCTCCCGCCGCCGCCCCGCTTTCCCGGCCCTCGCTTTCGGGGTGAGGCCCCAACCGAGAGACCCTGGTGATGCCGAGCCGAAACTCCCAAGAGGACCTCTTGCTGTCCGCTCTGTGCCCCCGAGTTACTTCATCCCAGGCCCCTAATGCGCGTTCAGGCAGGGAGGGATCCCGGAGAGGAAGGAGGAGCGGTAACTCCTGGAACAGCCCGGGAGCGGGGGAGGGCAGGTGAGTCACCGCTCCGCGCACAGGTGAGTCTCAGGGTGCTGCCCGCGCTGGCTCCACCCTCCCCCCAGCCGGTGCCTCCGGGACCGGGCGCGGCGACACAGTCCTGGGGACGCTTATGTGAGGAGTGCCACAGGTGCTCCCGAGTAACAGGCTTCCAGAAAAGTACTGTAAGCCCACCCATTGGTTTTACGGAAGAAAACTGGCCTCACAGCTTCAGGCGTAGTGGTACTAGAATCCAACTCTAGGGACTTTACAAAGGTGATATGGAAGGCTTCCTTGAAGTCATCTAACTCATTCCCTCACTTCACAGATCCGGGAGCCAAGAGCCCTCCTGTTGATAGACAAGAAGCATGTCACAGCAGCATCCCCTCCTGAGATTGGCTCCCTACACACACACACACAGTTGAGGGACCTGGCTGCTATCCCTATGCCTCCAGCCATTTTGGGAATGTTATTCCCACCCTTCCTTATCTTCCTGGCGAATGCTCTAAAAAAAACTTCAAAACAAACAAAACAAAAAACAAACAAAACAATTACATACTAATTATCAGCCTGGTATAGAAAACCCTAATGAGGTTTCAACTCCTTCATCATGGGATGAAGAACAAGGTTGATTTCAGTATTGGCCTAGAAATCCAAAATAAAGCAAGACCAATACCCACGGCCACCTTGGTCCTGAGCCAGTATTGAGCAGGGTGCTAGGGAGAATGCCCTCAACATATTTACCCTTTACTACTCACATCTCCCTCTCCCCTGGGAAATGCAAACTCTAGGAAAACAGAACGTGTATTCTGTACAGCACCCAGCTCACTGCTCACCCCCTAGACAGCACCAAGTTAACATCCACGGGTGAGTGTGCCCTCCCTAATTGAAAGCACTATGGGTTTGTGCTGGTTGAGAGATGTGGACTGGGAGGCCTGGGTGGCTCAGTGGTTAAGTGATGACTTTTGGTTTCAGCTTGGGTCATGATCTCAAGTTAGTGAGATCCAGCCCCACCTTGGCCTCCCCACTCAGCACAGTCCGCTTGTCCCTCTCCCTCTGGTCCTCCTCCCCCCGCCCCCCACGTGCTATCTCACACTCCCTCTCTCTCAAATAAAAAAATCTTTAAAAAAAAAAGTGTTGTTTGTTTGTTTGTTTGACAGAGAGAGACACAGCGAGAGAGGGAACACAAGCTGGGAGAGTGGGAGAGGGAGAAGCAGGCTTCCTGCGGAGCAGGGAGCCTGATGCCGGGCTCGATCCCAGGACCCTGGGATCATGACCCGAGCCGAAGGCAGACGCTTAACAACTGAGCCACCCAGGCGCCCCTAAAAAAAAAACACTTTAAAAGAAAGAAAGAAGGGATGTGGACAACAGGCAATAGGACCATGAAGGAAGAGAGCAAACCTAAAGAGAAAGACCATAATAAGGCCATTCTTGTCCATCTACACCCCATTCTGTTTCTGTCTTCAGAGTTTTTGCTCCTGTGGTCTCCCCTGCCTGGAGTGGGCATGGCTTCCCCCATTACACTTGGCTACCTCAGAACATAGTAATCAGTCAATAAATATCTGTGTGAACCAACAAGAGACAGTTGAAGGATTATGCTCCATAGCTTTGTATTATCTATCACTTCACTCAGGAGCAGCTACTTAATTTGTGAGGCCCCTTGTTCAAAAATTATTAACAATTTCAAGACAGCAACAGTGGAGCGTTAATGAAGGCTTTCTAAGCATAAGGCTGTACTATAGGTTTAATATTTGCATCCCTCAAAATTCATATGTTGAAAACCTGATGCCAAAAGTGATGGTATTAAGAAATGGGGCCTCTGAGAGGTGATTAGGTCATGAGGGTGGAGCCCTTGGGAACGGGATTAGTGCCCTTATAAAAGAGGGCCCAGAGATATCCCTTGCGCCTTCTGCCATGTGAGGACACAGCAAGAAGGATCAGACTATGAACCAGGAAGAGAGCTTTTACTGGTTGTGAATGTGACCATGCTGATGCCTTGATCTTGGACTTTCCAGCCTCCAGAACTGTGAGAAATAAATTGCTGTTGTTTATACTACCCAGTCTGTGATATTTTGTTAGAGCAATGCAAAGGCCCTAAAGATGAAAGTGCAGGGATGTTTTAGGAAGAGGAGGGTCAGGGGCGCCTGGGTGGCTCAGTTGGTTAAGCGACTGCCTTCGGCTCAGGTCATAATCCTGGAGTCCCTGGATCAAGTCCCACATCGGGCTCCCTGCTCAGCAGGGAGTCTGCTTTGCCCTCTGACCCTCCCCCCTCTCAGGTGCTCTCTCTCTCTCATTCTCTCTCTCTCAAATAAATAAATTAAAAAATTTAAAAAAAAAAAAGGAAGAGGAGGGTCAGGTGGCAAAAATGATAGGAAGATAGACTTGCAGTGTGTCCTGTAAGCTAAGGGGAGTCAGCTTTCTACCTCTGAGAAACCTTGAAAAGCTTACCAGGGAAGACTCGAGCATTCATTATGTCCCAGGCACTTGCTTTGTGCCAGGGGAAGCTGGGGGAATGACAGTGACTAAAACTAACCTGATCCTGTTCTCCCACAACTTAAAATGTAATGGAAGAGACAGCTATTAAAACAGGTAAACTCTCGGGGCACCTGAGTGGCTCAGTCGGTTAAACGTCTGCCTTCAACTCAGGACATGATCTCAGGGTCCTGGGATCGAGTCCCACATCAGGCTCCTTGCTCATCAGGGAGTCTGCTTCTCCCTCTGCCTGTTCTGCCTGCCACTCCCACTGCTGGTGCTCGCTCTCTCTGACAAATAAAATCTTTAAAAAAAAATAAAAATAAAAAAATAAAACACGTAAACTCTAAAAAGAAAGTCAAGTGGGAAGATAGGAGATACAAGTAGATTTTGGGGGGAAATTAACCTGGTCTGGGTTCAGTGACCTGAGGAAGGGACCTTTATTCTATGACCCACTCCAGTCACACTTTAGGACTCACCTCTCCACCGAAACTGCTTTTATCAAGGTCCCTGATGACCTCCATGATGCTACATCCAGTGGTCAGTCTCTGTGCGAGTTGACTTGTATCATCATCAGTGTTTTGATCACTCTCCTTCTTGAAACACTATCTTCATTTGGCCTCTAGGGCACTAGGTTCTTCGGAGTTTCTTCCATCCTCCCTGGCTCTAACTTACTCTCCTTAAATCCTCCCAAGCTCTAAGTGTTAGAGCAGCAGGTCTCAAGGTGTAGTCCAAGGACTCCTAAGTCCCTTTCCAGGGGGTAGTAAGATGGAAACTATTTTCATAATAATATTAGAATATCATTTGACTTTTTCACTCCCAGTCTCTCATGGTATACAGTACAGTATACCAGACTACATGACACATAATAGGGCATCACATAGAATGCAGAAACAGATATAGAATCCAATTACCTTTAATTAAGCCAGACAGTAAAGAGATTTGCAAAAATGCAAAATAAATGATACGTCTCCCCAAATTTCCTTTTAAGAAACATTGTCATTTTTCTTTAAAAGATATTTATGATAATTTAATAATACAGTAAACATTGATAGATAAGACTCATAAACAAAAGCCCTTTGAGATCCTCAAAAAGTTTTAAGAGTGTAGAAGATTCCTGAGATTAAAAAGTTTAAGAACTGCTGTTAGAGTGTCCCAGGACTCCATCCTTGGACCTCTTTTCTATTTGCCATAATCCCATTGGTGATCTCATCCAGTCTTTTGGCATTAAGTATGCTGACAATTCCAGGTTTATATAGCAACCTGAACCTTTCTCCTGAATTCCAAACTCCCATTTCCCTACTTGATACCTCTATTTGGATACCTAGTAGGCATCTAGGCATCTCACACTTCATATGTCTGTATGTCTAAAAGTGATTTCCTGATAACTCTGTCCAAACCTGCTGATCCCACAGATTTCTTCATTTCATTAAAGGGCAATTCCAGGGGCGCCTGGGTGGCTCAGTCAGTTAAGTGTCTGCCTTATGCTCAGGTCATGAACCCAGGGTCCTGGGATTGAGCGCGCATCACATCGGGCTCCCTGCTCAGTGGTAGTCTGCTTCTCCCTCTCCCTCTGCTCCTCCTCCTGGCTCATGCTCTCTCTCTCTCTCTCAAATAAATAAATAAAATCTTTTTTAAAAAATGGCAACTCCATTCCTGTAGTTGTTTAGGCCAAAAACTTTGGAGTCATCCTTGACTATGTTCTTTCCCTCACACATTTTATATCTGGTTCCTCAACAAATCTGTGCCTCTACCTTCAAAATATATTCAGTGTGTGTGTATATATATATTTTTATTTTTTATTTTTATTTTTTTTACCATTTCCACTGTTATCATCCTGAATCAAGCCATCATCATCACTTACTTGAATTTCACAGGAGCCTCCTCACTGGTCGCCTTACTTTTGCCCTTGCCTCCCTCAGTCTAGTCTTAATTCAGCAGCTGGAGTGATTCTGTTAAAATATAAGTCCAAACATGTCACTCCTACTCTGCCCAAAAGTCTCCATTGGCTCCTATCCCATCCAGAGTAAAAGGCAAGGTCCTTATAAGGGCCTGCAGACCTCACCTGCTCCTACACATTTCTCTGACACACTGGCCTCTTTACTATTCCTGGAACCCATCAGGCAGGCTCTCGCCTTAGGGCCTTTGCTTTCTGCCTGGAATGCTCTCCTCCAAAAAGCTGCCTGACTCACTCTCTCACCTCCCCCAGGTCTAGGCTCAGCTGTCACTTTTTGAGGGAAGCTTCCTCTTGGCCACCCTATTTAAAATTACAACCCCTTCCCCCAACATTCCCATCCCTCTTTCCTTGCTTTATATTTCTGCTTAGGGTGTATCACCATCCGACATAAAAACTCATACATACATTTATTTTTTAACATCATTTTCTCTTGTCTTCCACTAGAATTCAAGCCTCATGAGGGCTAGAGATTTTGTCTGTTTCGTTTAGTGCTATGTCCTTGGTACCTAGAAGAGTGCCTGGTACATAGCAGATCTCTCAATAAATATTTGTCAAATGAATGAAAAAATAAATGGGACCTTAAAAAAAGACATTGACAAGATGCATAGGGAAAGAAGGAAAGAGCTTGATTCTAGACCAAGGGACAAGGAAGTCTGAAGGCCCTAAGTCCCATTCCAGGAAAAGAAGTTCTGTGATTCAGAAGCTGGCAAGGTAGGTAGAGGCCAGACTGGAGAGGACTTTGTAAGGCTTTACACTTTATTGTGAGGGGAATGGGACATCACAAAGGATTTTAAACAAAGAGATATCATGATCATATTTTGTTTTTAAAAATTTTACTTTGCAAAAAAGCAGATTGTAAAGCAATACACATAATACCCTATTTATGTTTGAACAACATATACGTATCCATTTTAATGCTCTTTTCTCATAGCCGCTGAGCCATTTAAAACATATCATCTGTTCAGAACCCTCCATTTCTTCCTATCTCACTCTGAATAAAATCTACATGATCTTGCCTAGCAACCTCAGACCCATCTTTGGCTTATTCCCTGTATCTTTCCCTGCCATCCACCCTGGGGTCCTAGACTTTTTCATAACACATCAAGCACCTTCCTGCCTCATAGCCTTTGCATTTCCAGTTCCCTGTCCTTGGAATGGTCTTCCCCCATAGCATTTTATCTCACCCCATGGCCTCATTCAGATCTCAAAGGTCTCCTTGTCCAAGAGGGGTTCCCTAACCACCCCTTGTGAAATACCACTAGCATCCACTTTCCTCCTCTCCCCTCTCCATTTTCTTTCTTTTTGTTTTAAGATTTATTTATTTTTAAAGATTTTATTTATTTATTAGACAGAGAGAAAGAGAGCACACGCACGCACGAGCACAAGCAGAGAGAGCAGCAGAGGGAGAGGGAGAAGCAGGCTTTCTGCTGAGCAGGGAGCCTGACACAGGGCTCGATCCCAGGACCCTGGGATCATGTCCTGAGCTGAAGGGAGATGCTTAACAGACTGAGCCACCCAGGAGCCCCTATTTATTTATTTTTGAGGGAGAGAGCACATGAGCATGAACACGGGGGTTGGGGGCAGGGGCAGAGGGAGGAGAGATAGTCTTAGGCAGACTCTCCGCTGAGCGCAGAGCCTGACTTGGGGCTCGATCTCACGACTCTGAGATGACAACCTGAGCCAAAACCAAGAGCAGGACGCTCAATCAACTGCACCACCCAGGCACCCCTCCATTTTATTTCTTTACCCTACTGTTCTTCATAGCACTCGTCACCATCCAGTACATTATATGGCTATTTATCTACTTACGGTCTTCCCCATTAGAATGTAAGTGTCATTAAAGCAGGTCATTTTTTCTTCTTTTCGCTGTTGTGGTTCCAACACCTAGAACTGTGCCTGGTAGGTAACAGGTACTCAGTTGAATGAATGGTTATAAGTGTGTAAGAATACACAGCAAAGTGTTACAGTGGTTACATGCAGGGAGGGGAATTAGGAGCAAAATTATATCTAAAAATAAGTTTTTTGGGGCGCCTGGGTGGCTCAGATGGTTACGTGTCTGCCTTTGGCTCAGGTCATGATCCCAGGGTCCTGGGATCGAGCCCCACATCAGGCTCCTAGCTCAGTGGGGAACCTGCTTCTCCCTCTCCTCTGCCTCTCTCCCTGCTCAAGCTCTCTCTCTCTCTCTCTCTATGTCTCAAATGAATAAATAAAATCTTAAAAAAAAAAATACAGCCCTTCCAATTTCCTTTAAATAATGTCTTTTAAAAAAGGGGAGGGGAACGGAGGAGTACGGATGGGCTTTATTCTTCTCTTTAAAAAATTATCAGTGGGCTTTATTATGAAAACCTGGTTCTTTGTATTCAACATTCTAAAAATTCTTTTTTTGTCTGGCATTTTTAGATTTTTATAGGAGTAGGAAAAGTGCTATCAAAATAAGAATTGTTGTAGCATAAACGGAATTAAACTAATACACTTTAGATCTCAGATGTATTGGTGAATGAGTCATGTGTCTCCATTCATTGCTTCTGTTGCCTGACAACAATTTTTCTAGATTCCAAGAAACTTTGAGAAAATAAATACCACTAGAACAGAGCAGAGAGATACATCTGCCAGGAATCTTAAATGTCCCGTAGGTCCCCACATAAGCATTCTGAATACAAGAGAACTTAAAATGGAAGCCAGGGCAGCCTTTGTTTTTTGCTCACCCAGAGTGAATCTGATTCCAGGTTGAGGACTCAGGCTGGCTGAGTAGGCCCTGGGATTCCCAGACTCGGGAGCTCCCAGTGGAGCGTGGCAAACCTACATTCCATCCTGACTCCCTCCACTGGTTCTTACCAGTCCAGCTTCTTTATTTCTTCAATCACAGTAAGTCACTCTTCTGTCTGCCTGGGAGTCTGGCAGAACCTGCCCCTCTATCGCAGAAGGTTATTATCCTATTCATGCATCCATTCACTTCCTCAATCGACAAATATTTTGGAGCACCTACTGTATGACACACATGGTACTGGACCCTGTAGTTACAGTAGTGGGCAGCCCTTGTGAAATTTACACTCAAGAGAGGAAGAAAGACAGTAAGTAGGTAACAATTAAAGGGACAGAATGATTTCAGTTAGGGGTAAATGATGAGAGTGATGGGGAAGAGGTGTGCTCATTTACATAGCGAGGTCAGGAATGGCCTCACTAAAAAGATGATGTTTGTGCTGAGACTTGAATGACCAAAAGAGCCTGGTGATAAAGCCAAATGTCCCACAGGAGGAAATAGCAAGTGCAAAAGCCCCAGGGTGGGAATAAGCCTGACATATTCAAGGAGCAGAAGGAAGGCCAGTGCCCTGAGGGGTAGTAGATGAGGAAAAGAGTAGTCCTAGATGAGGTCAGAAAGGTAGGCAGGAGCCAAATCATGTAAGACCCTGTAGGTGATGGTAAGAAGCTTGCATTGTCCTTTCAGAGCAATGGGAGGCCCCCGGGGGGGATTAAGAAGTGGAGTAAACATGATCTGATTTGCATTTTTAAAAGATCACTTTGTCGTATTAAGAATGGAGTGTAAGGGAACATAAGTGAATGCCTATCATCATTCATTCATCTATTCAAATATTCAAAATATTTTTGTGGTGCCTGATTGCCAGGCAATGTACCAAGCACTGGGAAATGATGGTGAGAAAAACATAATTCCTCCCCTCAAGGAGCTTACAAGACGATTGGAGAGACAGAGGAGTACATAGGCTCTTACAATGAGCTAAGAACTGTGCTGGGAGTCACCTCCATGTGATATAGGAACCCAGAAGAATTCATTCATTCACTTGTTCATTCGTTCGTTCGTTCATCTAGTAAATATGTGCCAAGCTCTTAAGATACAATGGTGACGTAAACAGACAAGGCACGTATCCCCATGGTGTTTACAGATCAGTGGAGGAGAGACACATCAATTAAACAGCCTCACAGACCTATCATTAGCCATTGTGATATAAGCTATGGAAGACAAATAATGTGACTGGAGAGGAGAAGCCTGATAGTGTCTGGGAGGACTCAGGAGCCCTGGGGGATGAGCTGCAGGTATGTAGTTAAGTAGGTAAAAAAAAGGAGAGGAATATTGTCCACTATACCTCAATAAAGCAGGGGGAGAAAAGAAGGGGAAGAATACTGTGGGCCAGCCCTAGCTCCATGGGTCAGGAAAGACTTTCTGACATTGAAGCTGAGTCCTGAAGGAAAAGTAGAAGTTAGCCAGGTGAGGGGAGCTGGAGGGGAAGGGAAGGCATTCCAGAACAAGGAAACGGCCTATGTAAAGGCATGGAGATAACAGAACATTGTGGATTCTGGAAAAAGCAAGGTGTTCCATATGGCTGGGCTGTAGAGTAGAAAGGCACAGCAAGGTCAAAGAAAATGGTGAAGTAAGCAGGGTTAGAATCATGCTCTACTAATAATTCTTTTGAACTTCATTCTGAAGGCAGCAGGGAACTGCTAAAGGACTTGAAGCAGGAGAAAGGCCAGGCCAGATGAAGTGTTAGAAACTCCTATGGACACAAATGGGAGACTGGCTGAGCCCTCACGACCTGCCATGCTTTATCGAGCACAGCAGATCCTACTGAAAGTAGACATTATGCCCTCCGTGAAATCCCTCTTAGGACTTCCTGGGTTGAGGGAGGGCCAGTCTTGCAAATGAGTTTGGCCACTCTATCACTGCCTCTTCCCACTGTCCTCAGCCCAGCGCAGGACCAGCAAAAGTCATGAATTCAGAAGACATCTGCTTCTTGTGCTGAGCAGCAACTTATCCGTGCCTCCATGACTGGGTGTACGAAGGAACCCAGTTTCCTCTGCCTCACGGGCCATAATGTGGTGCACAGAGCAAGGGCCCTTTAGGTCTCAGTGACTTATTCCTTTCATTAATTTGCTTAAGGTGAGGCTATGACACGTGCACCCCCACCCCAGACTACTATCATTTGCACTCAGCATTTTGGTCTCACCTTGAACTTTCAGCCAAACATTTAGCTCTCTACACCTAAGCCATTTTAGCCCAGTGGTGGGCAATGTCTTCTGATTGCCCTGACCTCCAAGGGGTCTTTAGGTTTAGGGGTGGAGAGAAAATATCTTGTGTCTCCACGGAGGCTAAGGCCCAGAACACCAGGGTCAGATTTCCAAAATGTGGCCCAGGTAGGTCCTTCCTGCCTCAAATGGCTTGCCATTGTTATAGGAAAAAATCTAAACAATTTAGCGTGGCCCACAGGGCCCTTGGAGATCACTCCGTTCCACCAGCTGTCCCCCTGTCCAGAGGGCTCTTCCCCCCAGTGGTGGTGCCTTGTTATTGTTTGGGTCTCAAATTAAATGTTGCCTTCTAAATTTGGCCTCCCTGACAGGTACTCGGATAGTCCCACTCTATCCCATTACCCCACTGTATTTTCTTCATAGCTTATGTCACCATCCAAAATTAGTTGTTTATCTCCTTGCTAATTGTTGGTCTTCTCCCTCTAGAATGTGGCTTGACAGCTTGGTTCTTGTCTGTCTTGTTTACTGTTTTATCCCCAGTACCCAGAACAGTGTCTGGCACACAGTAGGTGCAGAATGAATGAACAGTCCTGGCCTATCTTTCCAACCTCGTCCCAATCCATTCCTACATTATTCCCTAAGCTTTGAAGGGATGGAGGTCCATGGAAGTCTTCAGACCTGCCTTGCTAACGGAAGCCCTGAAGTCGTTCAACCTGGAACAACTTTCCTCTTTTCCAGCCACCAACCTCCTCGCTCCCACACTTATTCTCCCTTTTCTTCCAGATTCTGAAATCCTCCCAGATATTCAAGCCTGGTACACACCTCTGTCAAGGCTCATCTCACTGCACTGCAATGAGACATTTACCTGTCATCTACCCCACTGGCCCATGTCTGTGATCTCCTAAAAGCAGGCATTCATTTACCTCCTTCTCCCTAGGATGCAAGACAGTAATCAGCAGCCAGTAGGCACTTCACTAATGTTTGTTGACTGACTAGGTAGAAAAATGTGGTTCAGAGAAACGTGAATTAGGAAGCCATGGTCATGTTTCAGTGGTAGGAGGGGCTGTCATAAATCTAGACCTACAGTAGACAGGCAGCCTCTTCCTATGGGCCAAACCAGGAAAATACCACCATATTAAATTCTGATAATGCAGAGCAAAAGGGGGTGGGTATGGCCAAATGGACCCTGCTTCCCACCATCCATGTACTCCCAAGTGGGCAGCAGCCGTTCATTCATGGGTGAGAAGTCCAGGAGAAGCTCACTATCAACTCTGGCAGGATCAGTCCAGGAGGCCTGGAGAAGCACCAGCTAAAGTTTGCACAGCACTTCCACTCCTCCAAGCAAGTCCTCAAACTTTATCACACTAGAGTCTGGGGTGAAGGAAAGCAATTCTCATACTATCAGTGAGACTCAGAGAGGTCCAGCAGCCTGCCCAAGGACACGCCATCAGGAGTGAGTTGCTCTATTAGCAGTGCCTTTATTCTGCTATTCGGGAGCCCTTCACATGCTCATCCAAGATTTAGTTGCTAAGCTCCTAGAAGTGTGTGTAATTATTGTTGTCTAAAATACAGAACAGTAGAATGTGTAATTAGATGCTTTTAATAAAGTCCTTTTGGATGATGCTGATACTGATGCTGATGATGCTGAAGATGATGGCAATTTTTGATAATGATGACGATGAAGATGTTATCCTTGAAGACAAGGGCCAGGAGGGGACCCTTCTCTCAGAATGGAGCCAGAGCCGGCACCACAGCAAAGGGCTGATCAGGATGCAGCACTGCCTAGCATTTGATCTGAATTCCCATTATCACCGAGCCTATATCACAGTAAATGCCGCATGGTTATACTAGCACATTCTTACAAACAGCACACTTTAGGACAGGTAATGTTCTAACCACTTTATATATATTAGCTCATATATGTAACACCCTATAAGCTAGGAATTAACATCATCACCCCTGTTTTATAAAGAAACTAAGGCACACGCCGGGAAGTAGAATAATTTGACAAGAGCCAGAAAGTGCCAGACCAGGGTGTTGGACCCAGGCAGCCTGAGTCCAGAGCTGTGGTGACCATGGTGACGTGCTGCTCAGATTTCCCTTTGAGAGAACTGTTGTAGTGAACAGAGTTGACCCACCCTGAGACCCATCACAGCATCCACACCAAGGCCATGCTTCCTCTGGGACGCTCTCAGCCCATGACTGAGCTCAGCAGGGGTGCCAGAGTTGGGCCATTCCTGCCCAACACAGGACCCCTCTGATGGGCAACTTTTGTGTGCATGTGGTAAAATATACATAACATGAAATTTACCAAATTTACCATTTCAGCTATTTTTAAATATACAAATCAGTGGCATTAGGTACATTCACATTGTGTGCAACCACCACCATCATTCATCTTCAGAACTTTCTCATCTTGGGGCGCCTGGGTGGCTCAGTCGTTAAGCGTCTGCCTTCAGCTCAGGTCATGATCCCAGGGTCCTGGGATCGAGCCCCGCATCGGGCTCCCTGCTCCGCGGGAAGCCTGCTTCTCCCTCTCCCACTCCCCCTGCTTGTGTTCCCTCTCTCGCTGTGTCTCTCTCTGTCAAATAAATAAATAAAATCTTTAAAAAAAAAAAAAAAAGAACTTTCTCATCTTCCCAAACGGAAACTCTATGCCCATTAAACATTAACTCCTCATTTTACATAGTAAATTCTTTTTGAAACTTCTTGTGTTATATATATATGTCATTGTAGAAACACACACCAGGCAAAAGAAAAAAATTAAATTCACCTATTATTCTACTACCTCAGATAGTTTCCAACTATTACTATCATTACTGTTTCATTATGGGGTAGAGCTCTCTCGGTGTTTATCTCTGCATATAAGTTTCTGTTTAAGGGAACTTGGTTCTCCCATAGGATGAATTGGGTGGAAATAACGTTAGGGAGCTTGGATTCTATAAAGTGACTTAGTTCAGGCATGCATTCATTCATCCATTTGCTTAATACATATTTACTGAACAGCCACCAAGTATCAGGTGCTGCTCTAGGCACAAGGGATACAAGACAGACACAGCTCTTGCCTGCAGAAAACATACAGGCTATTGGAACCTTAGATGGATGCATCATCAGGCTATCACAATACACTGCTGTGTGGTCTCCGAGCAGGGCCACCAAGCCCAACCTGGCTTCCAGGAGAAAGTGGTGTCTAAATCAAGATCT